>NW_020838000.1:2513495-2658473 GCF_003676395.1 Aethalodelphis obliquidens | reverse complement strand
CACACACACACACACACACACACACACACACACACACACACACACACACACCCCACACCCCACCCTGGAATACTATTTAGTCATAAAGAATGGAATCTTGCTATTTGCCACAATATGGATGGATCTTGAGGGTATTATGCTAAGTGAAATAAGTCAGAGAAAGACAAATACCGTATGATCACACTTATTTGTGGAATCTAAAAAACAAACAAAACCCCAGCAAGCTCACAGACACAGCAGATTGGTGGGTACCAGAGGACGGGGGTGGGTGGGTGAGATGGGTGAAGGGGGTCAAAAGGTACAAACTTCCAGTTATAAAATAAATAAGTCATAGGGATGTAATGTACAGGTGACTATATCTAATAGTACTGTAATTGCATATTTGCAAGGTGCTAAGAGCGTAGAAGTCCTCGTCGCAAATGTGCAACTATATATGGGGTTGGGTATACAAATATCCAGTCATTATCTTGTACACCTGAGACTAATGCAATGTTATATGACAATTATACCTCAATAAAAATTAAAAAAAAGAGAACTGTATAAACCTGAATGAATTCCTCATACAGCTTCAGGGAGCCCTAGCATCCCCCTGCCCACTTCTCAGGTTGTGGCTCTGATCACATACATTCATGCTTCCCGTGTCTAGTTATTGAAATATCTGTATTAGTAAAACTCTAAGTAGGGTTCTGCTTAATCTGAAAGGAAGAATCAGGGCTATTGTCTCAATGCACCCTTCTGAGTTTAAACAAAATATGCTGGCTTTTGAAATCTGCTATCCAGCTCAAATTGCAATTTGTGCATTTTAATCTCGTGTTTTCCTTCCCATTTCATGCTGCTGCTCTGAGGCTCTGCTGAATCTCCCTTCTGTTCCCCGTCTCCTCTCTCTCTTTGCATGTGCCAGATAAATTCTCCACAGGATCCTGTAACTTTTGATCCAGACAGAAAATCAACATGACGTTGCTCTGCACTTACTTTGTGCAGTTTCTTTATTTTAAAGGACACTGAAGGCCAGAGACCCTAGCAGCTTCCCTCGAGGTCACACAGGGAGGCCTTAGATGAGTTACACATTTTATTTCTTTAAGGATAATTCTACTGATGGGCCGAGGGCCCTGGCTTCTCCCTGGCTGTCGACTGGAGACTGCCCTCGGCTTCCAGGGGCCACAAGCAGCTCCCTGTCACCTGAGCAAGGAGAGTTGTCAGAGCACATCTGCTCCCAAGAGGGACTCGTGTATAATATAATGTCGCGCAGTCACATGGGTGACACTGAATTCCCCAGATTCTAAGTGGAGTAGGTCATGGGTTCCCACACACTCAACAGGAGGGGGTGAACATCAGAAGAGGAGGAAAAGGGAAGGCCGTGCCAGAGCCTGCCCACCACACAGGCTAAGGGTATGGGTGACACCAGCAACCTGTGCGAAGTCCAGGACACACAAAACCAGAGGGGGGCAGGTTGGCCAACCGCCCCAGGCAGGCCGGGCAGCGTCTATGGAAGGCGGACCATTTCGTCGAGTCTTTAGCACGGCTCCTCTTTTCCCTCCCCACTACACGGGGAGACTGCAGAAAGCATCAGGAGCCCGACACCCACCTTCAGGTCCCAGGCCGTCGGCTAACCCCCGCTCGCTCGCTTGCTGGAGGGGAGCGAGACGTGATTCTGAAGCTACCGGGGGACCGGAAACTCATCAAGCGATCTGAATGCACACCAGACAAGCGCGAGCTCTCTGGATGCCCAGTCTGGGCACACTCACCTGAAGACATCAGCAGGACGGCCTGAAGGAGCGCGACTTCAGTGTCATCCAGGTTGAAAGAAGACAGCGACATGCCCAGGTCGAAGATGGCATCGGACACCACCCCGAGACCCCCGTTTTTGAGCTGGCCCCGAGTCACCGCCATCTCCCCGTTCAAGGTTAAAGTCTCACTTTCTGGATCGTAGCGCACAGCAGCGCGAAGGGACATGATCTCCATGCAGCAGCCTTTGAGGAGGATTATCTGGTCTTCGCATGGCAGCTGAAAAGAACCAGGGCACGTCAGCAAGGAGCAGTTGCCCGTTAGGAAGCGCGCACGGGGCCTCCAGGGCCACGGGGAGGGTCCCCCGCAAGCAGCACCCGTCCTGCCCTCTGTGAGCCCGTGGCCTTCCCTTCCTGCTCGGCTGCAGACGGCCACAACCATTTTGCATACTCCGGACTGCTCGTAATCTTCACCAACTTTAATCTTGGTGGTTTGCATTATATTCCAGTCACATGTGAAACTGTGCTAGGCACGGGGGTGTCTATTACACCACCAACGGAGACCTGCCTAAATGTACCCCCATTTTGGTCTGGTAGCTCTAACAGTCAACAGCTGACTCCACCGTTCAGCTGGCAACTGCCCTGCTCTGTTTTTTGAAGCAAGTTTGCTCCCTGAATCTCTTAAAAGGCCAAGAACGAGGAGGTCGCTTACAGATGCATGTCACCCACAAGACCGAGAGATGTCCCAGCTTTGCTCAGTCACCTAGTGAGCCAGAGGTGAGACCAGAATCCAGACCTCCTGGCTCCTAGGTCGTTACGTTCTCCTCAGCACCTCGGGCACCAGAATCACTCCACATGCTGGATCTTTCCGCCAGTGTCCTAATCTCATTTTAAGCTCATTTGGTTGCCCTGGTAATTAGGGTTTGTGATAATGTAATAACAGCATCAATAATAAACTTAAAAAAAAAAGAAAACTTTGTGAAGAGAAATAATAAAAAATGAGAGTTTGATTTTCTGGTGGGGGAGAATGTTTAAGTGCCGTGATCAAAGTAGTTTGAAAGACTTAGTGGGTGTTTTTGACGAATTGGGCATCGTGCTAAGATTTACATGCATCACCTTGTTTAATGCTCGCAGCAATGCAGCGAGGTAAATATTCTAATTCCAGTTTTACTGACAGGTGTGGAAATTCAGGCACTGAGAGATCGAGCGACATGCTAGGGAGTCCCATGAGTGTATGTGGGTGAGGCGAGGGGTGGAAGCCAGCTCTGTCAGAATCCAAGGCCAAGAGAAGGGGAGAGCTCGCTCTTTGAAGGGCTTTGGGTGTGCGTCTCCGTAAACGACGAACGTGTAATGACACGCAATTTCTATCTCTTCATTAAAGCAGGTACCAGTTCTCTTTTGGGAAATACTCTTGGCAACACTTGACTAGTTCAATTTAGGATATTATGTCAGACTGAAAGTAATACTACTGAATTACCTTTAAAATATGGGATATTTCATATTTTTTACTAACTCAACCTACCCACCTTACTGTTTAATTGCTTTGCTTTCTCTATAGCATAAAAGGCATTTTGTATTTGGTTCTGGAATCCATTCATGTGAATTCTCTCCTTCTACTCATTAAAAAAAAAATGACTGCAATTTGCTTTTAATTAGGCTCTAATTTGTACTCCTCAGTTACATCCTTGGATTCCTGGCCCTGGGGCCTGGTAAGAAACAGGAGACCAGAGCTTAGCTAGATCCTCCACAGGCAAGTGGAAAGTTGGCTCAAGTGTGTGGACACTGGCTTAACTGCCGAGGGCAGCGGTCCTGTCTGCAGCCCCATCACTGTCATCGAGCGCTTGTTAAACACACACTGCTGGCCCTGCCGTCTCGGTGTCTGCATTCTCCAAGTTCCCAGGTGATGCCCACGCACCTGGTTCAGGGACCCCACTCTTGAGAACCACGGACATAGAGTAGCAAAGAGAAATGACTCATCAGATAAAACCATTGTTTTCTTTTTTTTAAGCTGTCTGTTGCAGCTAAGAGTTAAAATTTCAATACAAGCAGAATAAGGATTTGTCAAGGATCACCAACGGTTTAAAAACTAGGCCAGATGCCCTTTCCTTTAAGAGGGGTTTGCAGGATCCTGCTGAGGCCTGTTTCCGCACGTGGGCAAACAACCTCTTAGTCACCTGCCAAAAGACTTCCATTGCGAGAACGCTCCAGAAAGGGCCTGCCAGGCAGAGAGGCTCCTGGGAGAGCATCACTCGGGTTGATTGGCAGGGACGCCAGTGACCTGCACTCTAACAGGTGATTCTTAGGTGCGCTTTTGGCAGCTCTGCCCGCAGTGACGTCAGATCTTTCGAAGCCCTCGGTTGGCAGGCTGGCATAGATCTTAGCAGAAAACTATAGCGAGTGTGGTTTGAACAGCAGATGCGTCAGATTGCCTCTGGCACGAAACTCCTGGTCCCCGAGGCCACCTGGGGTCTCCGGCCCACTCCACAGGTAGCTCAGGGCCTCCACAGTTCATTTACCCTCTTTGGCGTTCCAAAGAGGGTGTCAAAGGGTAAAGGCCCTCAGGAGGCCACAAACACCAGAAACGTACGCATCTCTGCTGTCAAAGTAGCCGCCCGCCCACATTTTTTTTCAGTTTGGAGACTACAAAATATCAGGGTTGAAAGAGATGAAATCATGACTTTGAAGCAGATGTAAATTCCTAAGGGAAACTTGAAGGGAGAAGCTCGCCGCAACTCATGCTTGAAAAGTTGCGTGCTGAGCCCTCAGCCTTGCCAAGGACATAAGTGCACGGCGTGTTTGTGGTTGGTGGTGGCGAAGGCTTCTTTTCTTTCTTTAACTGACATATCTCTCAGAGGCTGGTTTCCATGAGCTTTACATTTTCTGAAAAACATTTTCTGGTGGGTATTCAAAGGGGAACACAGGACTGACAGGCTAGCTCAAGTTGTAGAGCTAGCAAACTCAACGGAGTTCTTTCCAGACACCAGGGACTGAGAAAAGAGGGCACAGCCTGGAGAGAGAGGACCAGGGAAACAAACTCAACCCAGTGCACAGGAACGAAAGATGGTACCTGGAGTCAGAGGAAGCCGGTGTCCACGGCACAGCCGCGAGAGGGTACACACTTTCTAGAGGGCAACTTGGCAACACGGATCGAGAGCCCTAAAAGGTGTAGCCAAGGTCCTTAAATTCCACTTCTAGGATTTGCCCTTAGGAAATAGGCAGCTTTGTGAACTGGGCATAGGTACCAGGATGCTCGCTGCAGAATATTTATATTAGTGAAAAACTGGATGTGAGCTAAAGATCCTGTGACAGCAGATAACCTAAATTATGGGAGAGCTATTCCTTAGCATACTATGTGGTCATTAAATATTATTTTGTCTCGTGGTTACCAGTAGGGGGGAGGGGAGGGGGGGATACAACCTATTGAGTATAAGATGGCTCAAGGGTGTATTGTACAACACGGGGAATAGAGCCATATTTTGTAATAACTGTAAATGGAAAGTAACCTTTAAAAATTGTATAACAATTTAAAAATTAAGTAATGAACTGTAGAGTTAAGCAATATTATTTCATGAGAGAATACTTAAATGTTATGTTCTACAGCTGAGGGTAGAAAGTTAAGGCATTAGACACCAGGGTGCTGGCAGCGATCTGTTTCTTTATCTCGGTGCTGGTTACGCAGGTGTGTTGGGTCTGTGACAATTCATTGACCTGCACCCTTATGATATGTGCCCCTTACTCTTTAGTAAAAAGTCTGAAAAGGTAGTTTCCTAAGTAGAACGTTCATTATGGTACAAACTATATTAATATATTCCATATATGTATGTGTGTGTATATATGTACGTGTGTATACCCACACAGATTTGAGAAAAGGAACTACGCTCCAAAATGTCAGCAGTTTATCGCCTGGTGGTGTTACCATGAATCGTTGCCTTTATTGTGCTGTGTCGGTCTCCAATGAATACGTATGATTCCTGTAACAGCCTCCAAAACTTTAATAGACGTTAATTTAAAAAAATGGTCAGAGGCATGGAAAAGCACACCAAATACAGATAGAAGTCACAGTTCCTCGTCCAGGGCTCGCCGGCTCCCCTGGGGTGGGTACGAGTGGTCCCCACCATGCGGCTGCTGGCGGCCCGCGTGGCACCTGGCCCCCAGCACCCTGCGGCCGGGGGTGACCAGGAGGCATACACTCTGTCTCAGCGAGGGCTACGACCAGATGGATCCCTGCGTCCCGAAGCCCAGTGCTCTGTCCTTCCGGGTATGCTTCTGTGCAGGCTCAGAAATGGCCACGAGAAGGGTCCCTATCAGGGTCTGAGGTCTCTCAGGATCCTAGCGGGCTCCCTTGACTGCAAACTCAGACGCACGTGGACTGGAGGCCACGGTGGGATGGGGTCATTCCAGGTGAGGACACTAAGCCTCCTTCTGGGGGATACTAGGTTCCCTGGCACTCAGGTAGCTTCCATAAGGGGCCCGGGGTGGACGTGGCCCTCTCTGTTTGCTGTCTTTCTGGGACCTCTTGGAGGTCTGAAGAGCAAGAGATTGGCCCTCGGTGGGGTTTTTCGAAGGGGAAGATTCTCCGGAAAACATCATCAACCCCATTTGATTAAAAAAAAAGATTAGAGACAGAATGGTAATGTAATAGATGAAAGAACAGCAGAATTCACAGCTGAAATTTATGGAACATTTATGACCCAGGCACTACCCATAAATTATCCCATTGAAGCCTCCTAATAGTTCTAAGAGGTAGATCTTACTCTGACTCCTATTTTAAAGATGAGATAACCAAGGTTTGAAGACATCTGATAACTAATCAAGGACGCTCGCCCCTGCGGAGCCCGTGCCCTCAGCTCCCACATGGTAGGACGGCTACAGTTGGGATGAAGTGTCCCAAGGAAAGTCTATGAGCTCTGGTGGGTGAGCTCTTCAGTGTGCCCTGAAGGTGGGGCAAGAAAGGGTGAGCTTCTAAGAGGGAAGACTTAAGGAGATTTTAAGATCCTTGCTCTGTGAGGGTCATTTCACCTGTCCTTGAGGATGAAGAAACCACACAGCCATCTTGCTGGGATATGTAGTGGAAATAATACAGATGGAGACTCAAAAGAACCAGGCCTCACCTTGAGCGGGTGAAATTCATCTCTTCGATCTTAATTTTCCCCATCTGTGAAATGGGGTTAATTAGAGCCATCCTGCTGATCTGTTAGCAGGACTGGATTTAATGTGGCGAACCTGGGCGTGGCAACCGGGACATCACAGGTGCTGACTGATGGAGCGATGGCTGTCATGTTTTCCTGCGCCTGGAGCCAGGCAGGTCGAGAGGCTCTTTGTCGACCTCATGTGGACAAGCTAATGGATGACGACCCAACACAGAAGGTGGGGAGGCGCACGAAACAGTGCATTGCCGTTCTGTACTGCCATGGCTTTCGTATGACTAAGCCCCGACTAATTAGTATTAAATTACACGTCATAGTCAGTATTCCTGGATATCGAGGAAACGATAATGAGAAAGAATGAAGAAGGAAAAGCAATCTCCTCACCTCACAAAACATAGGCAACTTTTTGGCAAAATCCACCACTCTGGTAATTGCTGGTGTGATGATTTTTGTAAAATGGCTGAAGGCTTCCAAGTCGACCTTTCCACCTTCTGGGGCGTTTACTATTGGCGCTTGTCCAATGTCTTCTGGCTGAGGTGAGACAAAGAAAATTTAAATGGAGACATTGAAGGGATCACGGATCACGGTTCTCACGCGGCAGAAAATCTCTTCTGAACTGACATACTGTACACTTTCCGCATCTTTTGTTAACAGACCCTGCAGTTTTCACGCCCTTTAGTTCTCTGGGCAAAGATACCTGTCTTGGCCATTGCTTTCAAAGGCCCCCAGTGATCATGGTCACAGGACTGTTGCTGCAGAAAGAAAGAGAAAGTGAGAGAGAGAGAAAGAGGGAGAGAGAAAGAGGGAGAGAGGGAGGAACAACAGGAATGCTTCTGACTGCACAAAGGTGACCTATGCTCTGGGGGCTCTGGGTGCCGTTTTCAGAGCACGGCGTACTCTGGAGGGTGCCTTTCTGTGGGAGGTGGGCATGGCGTGGGCAGGGATGGGGAGCCCTGGCCAACAGCACCCGGGGGCGTCGTTCTTGCTTCCGATGCCTTTTGCTTGGCTTGAGCCCTCCACACGCCAGCTGGAGGAGGCCTCCGCGGGCTGGGGGAAGCCCTCTGCTTTGGGTCGCCTCCAGGGACTGGGCTGTGAACGCTGGGCAAACTGGAGGGCAGAGTGGAGAATTTACTGGTACGACTTCTCTGCCCTTGTTCGCAACCGTCCATCGCCTTGCTGCTCACAGGGTGGGTGTCAGCAGCTTGGGTGTCATCTGGAGACTTGCTGGAAATGCAGAATCCCGGCCCCCTCCCCAGACCTGCTGGTGCAGAATCGTCACGCGCGCAAGCCCTCAGGCGCTGTGCACACGCCAGGCCCCCATGTCCACTGGGGCCTTCCAGCTCCTCGGCCTGCTGTCTAGGCCTCTCCACTATCTGCTGTTGTCAGCACTGCTCCCTGCCAGGGACAGTCCTCCTGGTCACCCTTACTGGTCCTTGTGATGACAGTGACCGCCTCGGGGTTCTCACCCAGTTCCCAACAGGCAGGTGGGCAAAGGAGCACCCAGGGAGGTTAAAGACGGTCCCCTGAGGCCAGGACTGATTGCTGGTCTTCCGGGAAGTTTAATGGGATCAGAGGATCCTACCCTGCCCGACGGTGACCCTCTTTGCCTAGAGTCACGGTGCACATGCAGGAGCCAGGCAGCAGGGTGGGAGGCGCGGGAAGCGGGGCAGGGAGGGCAGCGGGTACTGGCTCTGTGAGCCTGCTGAGCCGTCACCGCCGAATGGCTGGTGAGCGCACCGCTGGTGACAAGACCGTGGTCTGCCTCCTAGGTCCCCAGGCTTTCCTGTGCATCAGAATGACCCCCCAGACTTTCCAATTTAGGTCTCTGTTAGAGAATCTGAGCTCCTAACAACTTCCCAGGGCACCAATGCTTCTGGTCTGAGACCACACTTTGAGAACCCACTGGGCTAGCACTGAGGAATCCCCTTCCCATTTTTCTTCCCCCAGCTCCCCTGTTACTGCTCACGTCTAAGTTTTAGCACGAAGAAAAGCAAGGATGATTCTTCCACTCTCTTGCTGCCAGGGCACCAGGGTCAACAGGAACGGCCCAGGCCCTCCAAAGTGTGGTCAAAGTTGTGGGTACAGCCTGGGGAAGGATTTTTAAATCTATTACATAACAGATGCTGGCAGCACTGACCTTTTTGGAATTCTTCTGTTTATTTTATTTTACTTTTTTTATTGTTTGTTTTGGGGGCAGTGAGTGGATGGGAAAGAAAGCTGGTTTCCGTCTTGTTTCAGAATCAATGACGATATTCTGGGGCAACTGCTGGCATGGCAAAGCCTAGGAAGGCTACTGGTTCTCCGGGTGCAGACGGAATTGATGGAATAATCACATGTACAGCTTCTCTCACTCTCTCTCTCTCTCTCTCTGTCTCTCTGTCTTTCTCACATAGACTGAGCTAAGGGAAAAGGTACACAGAAAGTCTGGGCGCGATTCTGATACACAGTGAAGTTTGGTCACTGCTACTTCTGGCATCCTTCAGACCTCCTTGCTGGTCTTTCTAATCCCTGCCACCCCGAAATGCGGTCTGTCTCACCTGCGTGTCTACTGTACAGCTCTCTTATGAAGATCAACTGATAAAAGGAACATGGTCACACATTAAAAAGGTAGGGAGGTGTACACACACACACACACACACACACACACACACACACACACATAGGGTGAACTTTTTAAGAAATAAAAATATTTTAATAACATAGCTTTGGCCTGGAATGGTCCTCAGTGGCTTACTATGGATGTTAATAATTTCCATTTAATCTGTGAGTCTGTGGGGCATTTGAATCACCGTCTGTGATACCGCTAAAGGCTTGAAAAATAGGAGGGAAATTATACAAGGAAATAGGACAATTTTAACTAAAATCAAATGCCCAAATGTAACAACCTCACAAGCTTTCCTGTTGACAGATATCAGAGTAGGAAAAAAATTTACTTTTAAGCCTTTGGGTATTTAATGGAAAATACAATTGCTAGAAGGAAAACCACATACAAAGTAGAAGCCTTCTATTACATTATGAAGCTTTCTGTCCATAATAGGTCTTGGATACTAGAAAAAAACACAGAGGAGCTTGGTGTGGTGTCTGCTGGTTCCAGGAGATTCGAGCTCCAGCCAGGATGGTCGAGGCTGTTTGCAACGACCGTCTAAGGGTGAACCTGGAGCTTTACTACCAATAGAGCAGAGTTCCTTCTCCCCGTCCTTCCCTCGTCCCCCACCCTCGCCCCCCACACTAATATGGATGCTTGTTTTTGAAAACTCATGTCAGTAAGAACTTAGAGGCTGAAAAAAGAAAATAGATGAATTGACCCAAGTTAACACATCAGGAATACAATTAAAGTTGAGCTTGTTTGTGACTTCCCTGAAGGTTTTTTACCCATAAGGACAACACACTAGTTGCTAAAATATTTGGAAGATGTTAAAAATAGAGTACCAATATTTGGCACAATTGAATCTACTGGATCGCTTCTTACAGCTAGTAGCCTAGAGTGCACTCCCTGAACACGTGTGCTCACACACACACACGTGTGTTTATGCACATGAGATCAAACTCGGAGACTGAGGATAGGTGAGGCTTGCAGGCTCACCACTGGGGACTGTGGGGAAGCCTGGTTTTTGCCTCTGTGGATCAAAGTGCTTGAGCTGCTCAAAGGGGTACGCAGGGGGCCCTAATGGACCTCCGGAGCCTGCCCTGCCTACCTCTTCCCGTCTCTGCCACAACTTGCTTCATGCTTTTCCATCTCGCGGCGGCCTTCCTCCTGGACTTTTGCTTTCTTCAGAGTCCTCACTTCTGTCTCATCTCTGCCAATTCCAAATCCCACCCACTTCCAATTCTGTCTTCTCCTCGAAGCTGTCTCAGATGGCCTCAGTGGGAAATGAGTCTGCCTCATTTGAATACACCTGGTGGCCCATGTAACCACTCATCTGGCTTCTAGGCACTTATTACTGTTACTTTTATTGTAGTTATGCAGGTACACATCTAAGATATGAACTTCTCAAGGTGGGGGGATACGCCTTGAGTATCGGTCTACTGTGTAGACGGCACTGGGCCAAATGGTGGAGGATTGAGGGACTGAATAAACCTGTGTTTATACATGCACTCAACCAGTGTTTCTTGAGCAACTACTATGGGGTCAGGCCTTGTTCGAGATGCTGAGGTGACAGCAATGAACAATGTATCCTCAAGGAACCTTCATACAGTGAAGGAAGACAGACAATAAATGAAAAGAATACTCTCAGGTTGGAAGAATTTTAGTTTGTGATAAGACTGGAGATGACCTAATAATACATGGGGCTCAGGAGGTAGGGTGGTCAGCCAGGCCCCTTTGAGAAGTGATGTGTGAGCTTTAACTTGCAGAATGTCAAGAAGGCAGCCTTCCACAGATGCAGAGGACATTTTAGGCAGAGGGCAAACCCAGTGCAAAGTCCCAAGGTCAGAAAGGAGGCCCGTGTGGTTAGGCCCAGAGGTGGCATGAGATAAAGGATGGAGGGGCGGCAAGGGTCCCATCACGATGGGCTTTCAGGGCCATGGAGGGGAGATGGGCACATTTTAAATGCCATGGGGCACCGCTGAAGGGCTTTAAACAGGAGCAGCATGACGAAATTTATGGTTCTATGTGGAGAAGGGATGTGGTTGCCGAGGAAGAGGTGGGGGAACAGCAGCAGTGGTTTGGGCAGGAGATGAAGTGGGCTGGACCACGGGGGCAGCAGGAGAGATGGAGAAAAGTGGGACCTGGAGACATATCTAGGGAGCCCAGGGCAGGGGTTTCTGATGGGCTGGAGATGGGGTGAAGGTCAATAAGGAATCCAGCACGTCTCCTCTGGGGCAGTGGAGCGGGGGGACCTATAGAAGGAGAGATTCAGGGGTGTGTGCAGGTGTGGGCTTCAACCCTAGCTCAGCACTAGAGGTGGCTGGTAGGACACTAATCGAGACGAACTGGGGCTTTGTGCTTTGACTGTTGCATCAGAATTGTTCAAGGTGAGTAGGAAGTGCTACCAGTTGACCCCTTTGCAAGTGGCTGTCTCAGAGCTGAGGGCTTTTTGGCTGGGGTCTCTGGCACATGCAGAGGGGATGGGGCCAGACGGGACTCTTCTCTTCCTCTGAGTGATCACAGTGTGTCTCCCTGCACCTTTGTGATGGGGAACAAATGGTGATGAGAGGTCCCTGGGCCTTGGGCCTTTTCCTGGGGAAAGCAGGGACAGGATGGTACGGGTGGTGGTGCAGAGATGATGCACACTGTAACTCCGTAGGAGCTGGTTAACGACATGCCAAGCACTTCTACCTGTTACTTTTACACCATTGATAAGGGCATAAAGGCAACCGAGACTTAGAGATGGGAAGTAACTTACCCAAAGTCACATAATTAAAAAGCAACAGCGGCAAGCAACAAACTCAGGCTGTCTGGTTCCAATTTCTATGCACATAACTACTAGACTACGCTGCCTTCTTCTGATGTAATTATAACCATTTTGGGTGACAGAAGCCTTCCTGGCTTGACTGCACTTGTCTTATGACCACACGTGGTCAAGTCACCCATCCTGCATCACCCTTCTGCTTATGCCCCTTTTCTGAGGCTGTTATTGAGAATTTGTGTCATCAGACAGTAGTTCTGCCAGGGGAAAAGTGGGGCAGGCCCACCCTGGTTCTGATGGTCACATTTGATACCTGGTGGCAAATCCACCCAAAGCCATACCTTTGCATGTGAACTAAGGGAGCAGAGTAATAAGGAGACAGGCTGGGACCTGGGACCTGGGACCCTTGGCTGCAGGGCTCGCACCCGGACAAACGTCTCCTCCCACAAGAAAATACAAAGAAACTATAAGGGACTAAAAATAACTGCGTACATGTGCAGTTGGGGCAAATAATGGACAAGACGAAACAAAAAGACCAAAAAAAAAAAAACCCCACCTGCCACTTCTGAAGAGCCGGGAGCAAAAGCACAGTACTGGGCATGCTCCTTGCACTCAGCACCACCAAGGGGTGGGCAGACCACCTAGGACATCCCTCTGGCCCCACCCTTGGCCCCGCCCCTCCCCCCCCCTCATATAAGGAACCCGCTCCCCCCCCCCCCCACTCCCCCCAGGGAGCTAGCAAGGGCAACTGCTACTTGTTCTCGCTCCCCCCTGCTGCAGCAGGGACCCCAATAAAGCCTTGCCTGAATTCCTTATCTGGCCTCTGATCAATTTCTATTGATTAGGGAGTCCAAGAACTCTGGCGGGTAAAAACAACACAGTGTTCAACAGACAATACTGTCGCTGTACGGAGTTTACTCCAATCCAATGTCTTCCACATCTGGGAGCGCAGATGTGAGCTGCCTTGGTGGAGAGACTCTGCTTTCCCTTGTTCACCACCACCGGCCTCTTGCCCCCCTCTCAGTCCACATCTACTTTTCATCATCACTGCCACCACACAGGAATCGGCACTTCTGCACCATCAGAGATTTGAGTGGATTGGAGAATGACTTAAATGTTTTTGGAAGTAGTTTTAAAGAGTGGCTTTAGAATTACTGTGAAAATCTGCATGGCTTTTGCAAAAGTTCCTTACTTGCCAATGACTCATTTTCACAGGCGTATCGATTTGAAACCGCGGTCCAACCACCCATCTCTGTTTACGACTTGAGTCCTGGTCTTCGGGTAAAAAACGATGAAGAAGCTCCTTTTGGGAAGTAAGTTACTTACCCATTCCAGATAAATGAATACTTCTAGCTTTTATGACAACGTATAATTTTTAATCCCTTATGACACTGCCACACTATTATTAACATAATAGGCCTCCTCAGATTCTTTTCCAGAACAAGATGGGCAATCATCACATAAAAATAAATGAAATAATATACATAGCAGTGTTGTAAGCAAAAGAAGTGGTATTGGCCACACGAGAAATGCAAATCTGAACGTGCAGAAGCCAGTTCAGGACATAGATACTATGTAGCAAAGCTGTCTTTAATGAAGGATTGTTTTTTTTGTTTCTTAGAGATTTTTTTGATGTGGACCATTTTTAAAGACTTTATTGAATTGGTTACAATATTGTTTCTGTTTTACGTTTTGGTGTTTTGGCCGGGGGGCATGTGGGATCTTAGCTCCCCGACCAGGGATTGAACCCGCACCCCCTGCTTTGGAAGGTGAAGTCTTAACAACTGTACTACCAGGAAAGTCCCTAATGAAGGATTCTTAATGTCCTTGCGGGAATAATTCACCCCTCAAAAGCGTGAACTTTTTCTCCTGAGCATAAATGCTCAGTCAGAGTCACCCTGCTGCAGGGGATGTGCGTAAATGTGTCAAGTGGCTAAGACACAGGGCTTAGTTGTGCTGTTTCTGAGGATGGGCCCATGGAACTGGATGGTTTGCTACACAGATATTTACTGGGCTCTATTCTGGTTATCTACTGCTGTGTAACGAACCTCCCCAAAACTTAGTGGCTGAAAACAACAAATTTTCACTATCTCTCAGAGTTCTGGGGATTGATGGGCTCAGCTGGGTGGTTCTCACTTGGGGTCCCTCGTGAAATGGCAGCAGAGTCTGGTGTCACCTGCAGGCTTTCTTACTCACATTTCTGGTGCCTGGGCTGCTTGGGAATCTCTCCAAATGGCTGGCTTGAGCTTCCTCACAGCATGGTGGTCTCAAGGTAGTTGGCCTTTTTTTTACATGGCAGTTGGCTTCCCTCAGAGAGACCAGATGGCGTCCCTCTCCAACATAACCAGTGCGGAACTGCAAGCCTTCTTATAACTCAGCCTTAGAAGTCACTCTGCCCAAATCCATTGCTTCAAGGAATCACAGCCCAGCCCAGCCTCAAGGGAAGAGAGGAATACACTCCACCTCTCCATGGGAGAGAATGGGCCGTGAAGACAGGGAGGAAAGAATTTATTGGCAGTCACCCTGGTGAAAAGATACCACACGTTTCAACCACGTTGCACAGTGGGGTGGTTAAGAGCATGGATCCTGGAGCTGGGCTGTGTCCATCACCACTGCTTACTAGCTGGGGGATTGAGGGTAAATCTCCTTTGTCTCCGTTTGTAAAATGGAGATATTAACCACATCAACCAACATAGGTTGGTTGACATAGGGAGTTAATATCTGGAAAGCACTTACACTGGTACCTGTCACTTGGCCAGGGCCATCCAAGTGTCTCCTAACTTAACTGTTAGTGGCTGCCATCCACAAAGTGTGTTAGAAGCTGCTCGTTAACAAAAATGAAGGTAATTATTGGAGGGCAGGTGGATTATGGGTAAGCTTTTTCTTTCCAAAAATTTCCTTTAAGGTTGTTGTTATACCGTCTTCATGAAACCAACCAAACGAAACCAGACCAAAAGCTAGCCCATTATAGTGGTGATGTTGAGGCGTGAAGACAATGACAGCCTATATCTCTTTGTTCAGATGAGGAGTGCCCTCAACTACCCGGGAGATACAAACAGACCCACAGAATATCCGATGCTGGGACTGAGTGAGGTCCTCATAAAGCTTCATGTCATAAACTAAGAGCTGGGTCGGTCTCCGAGACGGCCAAACACCAGCTGGTGGTGGGACGGGTGGTCCATCTGGGAACTGGGGACCACAGACGTGAGTTGGCCTTTGGGCCTGGCCCAGCCACTTTCTGGCATTGTGACCTTCGGGCGAGACACTGAAGGCTTGGTCTGTGTACCTACAAAACGGGGATAGTGATTCCAGCCTACCTACCCCAAAGCGTTGTGAAGTCCAAAGAAGAAATAGAAGGAAGGGCTTTCACGATGGTTAGTTTTTATAAAAACATCAAACATTGCTATTCCAAGGGTCTGGAAAGGCCTGTTTTTCTTTACACTCCCCTCCCCCATCCCTTCTCCCCATTCCCACTGTCCTCCTGGACGCGAGATAATTTATTTTAAACTCAACATTTTGACTTCTGTTGGCATAAAAATATGTTTGAGATATGAGTCACTTCATTCTAGGGGTGATTCTAAAGGGGATATTTTGGAGTGAGTTTAGGGGACTAGGTATGTGTATAAATGGGCATCTGAAGGAAGAAATAGGTATAAAAAGGGAAAGCTAGCAGGTAAAGAATTTTGCTAATTAGTTGATCCAGGGCGGCCCTTACAGCAAAAGCAAAGAGATAAGTGCATTAGAATTCAGTGACTCAGGCAGGAGAAGGTCAGACAGACCTGGGTTTATATCCCGCCTCTGCACTCTACTCCGGTCAATCAGATGCAGCGAGGACACCAGCATCCTGGATTCTGAGGACCAAACGGATCGCGCAGAGGTGGAAGTGGAAGCGGAAGGGGCGGGGCCTTACCAGGAACTTCCGCTTCTGCTTCCAGTGGCTGCCTTGGGCGTTGGTGGCCACGTGGGCCTCGGTGACGGTCTTGATGAGCTCCCACTCCTGGTCGGTGGGCTCGGGCTTGTGACCGATGGATCTCTGAAGCTCCTCCCGCCGCCTTTTCTCCCGGTTCTCCTCGATCAGCTTCCTCTTGGCCAGACGCTTGCTGTCGTCCAGGACCACTGGGGGCGGGGAGGGACACAGAACAGACACTCCCCAGACACCTGGCAGACCCGCGGGGGCTCGGGTCGCTGCACAGCCCGCTCAGGGGGCCTGCGGGGGTCACCCTGGGTCCTTTCTCGCTTGGCAGCAAAGTGCTATGGACGAGAGCCATCGTCCACCACTAGCCCCAGCACCAAACTCCGGACGCCTAGCCAGCTTTCTAGAACAAAGATGGGGGTGGGGTGGGGGGATGGGGGCTGGACACTGGGCATCTCAGCCCCACAGAGGGGGCGCCCTTAGGTAAGAATGACCCAGAGACAGGTAAAGCCCATCCTACCTATAGGTTCACAGGTGTGTCTGTCTAGCCAATCATCCGAATTCACTCTTAGGGTTTCTGTTCCTTCCCTCCGCCCCGCAAATGGCTCTTACTAAGAAGAACTGCAGGTTCAGAAAGTTCTTGAGCAGTAAACAGAGGCTGGCGATCCCTTCCTCAAAGGAAAAAGGAGTCTAACTCTTCATTCGTTTCCTGAAGGCTGATTGGAGTATGGCGGGGCCTAGCTCAGGCCTCACAGGCACTCACTTTGCATTTCTCTCTACCTGGTCAACGCTCAAAGGTGATTAAAGAGCCCAGGCTTTGGAACCTAGAAAGACTCGGGTTTGAATCCCTATATTACCACATTCTAGCTGTGTGACCTTTGGAAGGTTACTGAGGCTCTCTGAGCTTTCATTTCTTCCCATATAAAATCCGATCAAGGGACTCCCCTGGCAGTCTAGTGGTTAAGACTTCTCTTTCCAATGCAGAGGGTTGCGGGTTCCATCCCTGGTTGGGGAGCTAAGATCCCACATGCCTCGCGGCCCAAAATCCAAAACGTAAAACAGAAGCAATATTGTAACAAATTCAATAAAGACTTTTAAAATGATCTACATCAAAAAAAATCTTTAAAAAAATCGGATCAATAATACCTACTTTGCAGGGTATCAGCGTGATAATGCACTATACATGCTCAGGAAGCAGAGCCACGACTTCTATCATTTATGCAAAAGGGAAATAAGAAGAGCAGGTAACAAGAAACCTATATTTCTGTGGTTAATTTCCAAAACGAAACCATTTCACCAGACTCTCAGTAGCCCTCAGTGGCATGGAAAGACTCAGGTTTCGTACTACAGAGTCATAGGGTTTTACCAATGGAGGGTCCTCAGCTCTTATCTAGTGCAACGCCCTCCTTCACAGAGGAGGAGGGAGAGCATGACTTCCTTAAAGTCACACAGCAAGTTCATGGCAGAGGCAAGGCAAGACCCAGGACCCCTGACTGTGGTCCTACAATATCACTGTCCTAGGGCCATTTCTTGAGGAAGCCGCGACCTGGTAGGGAAAGAAAACAAAGCAAACGTAGCAGAGGAAGAGAACCAGAGGTGCCTGGCAAATCCACAAACAGAAGAATGAAACCCCAATCGTGGAGATGTGATTGGGTCATCAGAGTCAGGGGAGCACTTAGACATGTGGGCGGATGGGTGAGCCCTGTGAAGTCATCATGATTCACTCCTTAAGGGAGACAAGGAATGCGCTGCACTCGTAACCTCACTCCCCAAATGCTTCCCTGGTGCCAGGGATCGTGGCATTGGATGTGCGTTATCTAATTTATTCCTGAAAACCACCTGTGGGGCTGGCGATACCTTCACACAAGGAAACCGGAAGTTAAGTCCGATGGGCACACAGCTAGTAAGTGGCAGGCCTGGGACTCCAACAGCTTTTCTGATTATAAAACCTGAGCTCTTGTAATGCTTCACAAGCAAGCAAGGTGCACTCAAATTTCCACCCCGTGTAGATCAACACTGAGTTTTTAAACTTCACCAACATTCATCTCTTTAACTTCTTAATAAAACAGTGCAATGGACATTCAACAGGTCACTCATTTCCGTAGAACCTTAGCAGGCATTTTGTTGGCAACCGCTAAAAGCCTTTCAAAGATCAAGACAAATAACTCAGCCAGAGGTGAAGGATTAAACCAGGGTTTCCAGCCTCATGCCCAGACACAACCCCCCTCTTTTTTTTTTTTTTAAAAAAAGATTCCTCTTTCTGTCTTCTTTAATGGGCAAACCAGGACGTTCCAGAGATTTTTTGTTGTCGTTCTAGCTGAGAGAACCCTGTTTGTCGCATAAATGCAGCTGTGACTATTTCCTCTTCACAAGGAAAAATCCTCATTGCATTCTTTTTTCTTTTCTTTCTTTTACTTTAAACTGAAAGTAGGACTCCTTCATTGATGTGCAAAAAAATTTATGCCAGTGGAAACCAGAAACCCTGATGCCTGGCAAAAGAGAGGCCACATGTTGTGAATGACACGATTCTCATTTCATAATTAGATTAATTAAAGTGACTGGTGTAAATCCCTTGCACAGTGTGGGGAGAAGAGACCCCAATGGCTAATCTCGCCACCATATGCTGTGGCACTTTGAAACTGGGTAGGATGACTTCAGCTTGGAATGTTTTTATGGCTAAAAATATAACAAAAAAACCAACTGCAGAATGAGTCATGCAATAGCACTCAAGTTCACATTCTTTAGAAATTTCTGAACACGATGTTTTCTACCAGTGCCCTGACTCCAAAAATGTCCACAGAATAAATTCCTGTCTCTGCTTTTGAAAAAATATTAGTCCTTGTGCTTCTCACCACATGAATGTTGTGTGGAAAATTACACTTTATCGAGGTGGAAGGACAGACCCCTCATCTGTAACCTCTGTGCAGACAGAGCACTGCTGACTGTCCTGCAGGCATGATGGGGACAGTTTAACCTCTGTCTCTCACCCATCACCTGGATGCCTTCGGAGTCAGGAGTTGATGGGGAGGGTAGGATGGAAACCGCCCAGCTATGGCTGGGAGTGAGGGTCCCTGAGAATGCTGCGTGCTCTCCCTCTGTCCACACGCGTTCCTGCTTTCTCTCCTGCCTGGGTGATTTCCTTGAGCCAACCTTTTCCCCAGTCAACACTCCTTGAATATGAAGCAAAGGAAGAAGGTTACTTACAATCTGTTGCCATGCCAACGTAGATGCATTTTTTAAAGCGACATTCCTGGCACTGATTTCTTGTAACTTTGTCTATGACACATTTTCCTTCATATTTACAGGAATAGGATGGATGGAGATTTTTCTGAATGGTTCTTCTAAAGAAACCCTACATGAAAAAGAAAGACCCAGGACAACCACTTCATATTTTCGAGAAATAAGTGACTCCAGCATTTTGTATCTTCCTGACTGTGATGGACGGTTTTAGACCTTACCTCTGTACGGGCCTTTAGCGCGACCTATTCAAATATAGGGCAGTTGGCCCAAAGTGAATCTAAAGAATTCTAAATCTGAGGGAGATGTCAGAGGCTACGGAGTCTCTTCTTATCTTTTTGGCATTTACTCAAGGCTGATGGGAAAGTCTCATGTTCGTGTTTATGTTTTTTAAACGATGAGTCATATAAATAAATTATATTATTCATGCCATAATTGTGTTGCTAAATGAAGCTCTGAAGAGGTTTGCTGTACTTTATACTGGAGAAATAAGAGCTGGATACTTGTGATGCTTTATTAATTAATTAATCATTTGGTATTTAAAGGGATGCAGTAATTGCCTTTAGAGATTTGGTTTAATTCTGGTTTTCGACTCTCGAGATGGCCATGACCAGCTCAGATAGCCCTTGAAACAACAGTCCTTGGGGAGGAGAAAATTCCAAGTTCTTTACCAAATTTTTCCCATAGCTCACGGCACTGGCGTTTTCCTTTCCTAGCACCCTTTTTCGCCAATATCTGTAGACATGCGCCCTAAAGTTCAATGTTTCTTCTTCTCTCAAGGCCTGGGAGAGGGCCACCTGAGAATACAATGCAGTTCCAGGCTTTGGTGACTTACATAACATCCTCAAGGCTGTGTCATATGAGAACCTTTCTGGACATGACACTCAAGTCTGGTAGGAATTTATAACTGCAGAAAGCATGTATTGTGAGGGGCGCACTGCCAAGTGCTGCAGACAAGTGCCAGGGCCTCTGTCTCTCCCACAACCTTCTGAGGTCAGTATTCTTAATATCTCCACTGTGGGGATTAAAAAGCTAAGCCTTAGACAGGTTAAATCACTTGCCCCAAATCACATGGCAAGTACATGCTGGAACTCGGCCTGGGGCCCAGGAGTTGGCTTACATGATATAGATTGAGTCCAATTTTACTGTATTATTTAAATGTTTTAGATGAACATATTATAAACAGTCCCCTCTCACCCACCCCTCAAAATAACCACATCGTTTTATGGTTTAGTAGAATAGCAAGGCACAACAAATTTTGAAGGATGCTGTCCACTAAACCTTAAAGGGACCTCCAACTTTGTTGCAGAAATTGGACGGAAATGCCAGTTCATCCAGGCTAACCCAAATTGTAATTATCCCATTTAACTTGCCCTGGCTTTATGTACTTATACCACTTGCATATTCCTTACTCAGACACAGGAGCTCTTCCTTGTAATGAAAAGGTCCAAGGTAGGATTTTCTACTGGGCATAGCAGAATAAAATGGAAAAATGACAGCAGTAACTGAAACTCACGGACTTGGTTTCGGGGCACGTTTGCCAACCCCTGATATCACTATTGCTCAATTCCTAACAGAAGAACTGTCATATTGTATCTGGCTTTGCATCCTTAAACACTGAGTCCATTCGTTTGAATGACATCGATGAACTGTCCTAAGATTCCCTAAAGCACACACGGGGCAGCTGCTGACATGTGTTTCCCGGGTGTTCAAGGTGGGCGGTCCTGCCAAAGCTTGGATGTCAGGGCCTGCACAGAACGAAAAACAAGCTGTCCCCGCTCCTCTACCCCCTCCCCCTCCCTCCAATCCACCCTTCAAGGGTTACACGTGCTTGAAAGACAGAAAAAACTCAGAGATTCTAGCAAGGAGACATATGTCACAGACAGGGAGGAGGGGGGACTGTCTAGCACCCTCTTTCTGGAGGATGCAAAGCGACCTAAGTCCGGGGCCTCCAGCGAGCAGGCTGACTGCTGCTCTGAAGATGGGAAATCATTACTGTGGAGTTGGGAGACCTTTTCTCCCCCATCTGCTCACGCTGGCTTGTGTTCTGGGAGGCGGGAGCCTACCGGGGAGTAAGACAACAGGAAGGTGGGAACAGGTGATATACCAGATGCAGAGGTAACGTTCATTTCTCCAAAAAGGCTACTCTCAGCTTTTACAAGGAATGAATGAAATAACTTATACTTAGCTTATTTGGAAAAAACGTTGAGGTAGCAGGCTTTGCTATTCATAGTGCCATCTTTTCTGTGGCTTACCTTGCTGACTCTTCTCGGACACTTCATGGACCAAATCCCTTTTAAGATGTTGGCCTTCCCTAAGCTATGCTAAAAGCATGTTTTCCCACATGAAGGGACCACTTTATTTGAGTAAATGTTAAAGATGATAGGTCCCTTAATTTTAAAAAGGGACAAAAATTAATTTTGGGATGTGAACTTGGATAGAAAATACTTAACAGAATCTACTTATAAAAAGCTCTTTTAGGCAGTGAGCTGACGAAAGAAATGTCCCAGGGACTGAATAAGAACATATCTTTCATCGATGACTTGTGGGTGAGCGGAGGTTTCGCTTTATAAATCGACATCAGACTCGTTTCTCTGCACTTTGAGGAGAACTGGATCCGTTCCTTAGTGGTCCAAAATGATGCACTAATCAGTGCTACAAGGAACTGTCACCCTCCTAGTTCAATATTAAAAAAGCTTAGAGTCTCTTTAGAAAGTGATTTACTCGGGGCAGTATCAACATTCTTTCTACAAAAGATGCATGAAAACTGGCCCATCACAACAGATGAGACATCTCCAAAAGATTTCCACTGTCTTCAGGGCAGAAACAGGCAAAAAAGATTCTCCCTCTACACACTACGGGTATGGGGTAGAAATACTTGCAAATTACAGGCTTGAGTAAACAAGATGTGAAGCGCGACATTTTTCATCTTTGGCCATTTTTCAAAACTGTGTTTCATTTGACCACCTCTTTTGTCTTTATCCAAGACACTCTGTCCTTGCATTAAATGATCTGTGTAACCGCCCTAGGAAGACTTTCTGATTTTATGATTGGGGCTATGCTGGAAACAGGATTCTGATCCGAGACAAAGGCACCAGGGCTGAGAAATCTAGCTTTCTGCTACATGATGGATTCTTTTAAGTAAACCTCAGTTGAGTCAGGCCCCACACATCCTGTGATCTTGGGAGAAGAGGGTAGTGGATTTCTTGATCATCATGAAGACATACGTGAGGCAGAGACACGTATTAATAGGTTAACAGGCTTGGTTCTCCTTTGTTTAAGTCAATCACTGATGATCATTAAGTCCTCTGTAAGGCACGTTTGGTCTTTAGAGTCACTTTGGGAGTTGAGTAATAAATGGAATTGTCATTAGAGCCTCGCCCAGAATTCAAAATTTGAGAGAATCTCAACGCTGCATAATCAGGTAGGTAAAAGCCTTATGAATTGGGGCTAATTTAGAAGAAAGACCCATTTGAATTAGTGAGCTTTTGGAATGAGAGAAAGTATCTAAACTCATGCAGTTTTATTACTTTCAAAGCAAGCCGATAGAATTGGGCTTTCAAGAGACAGTCTGCAAGTGTCCCAGTTAATAAACAGCTGCAACTTATTTGTAATTAATGCCATTAAACTCCTTAAGACATTATTTCCACAGATGTAGTAGCAACCTTTAGCTCAGTCTTTGTTAAAAGGTGACAAGTTCTATATCAAAGGGGCCTGGATGAATGAGAACATATTACATCACATTCCAAAATAAGTCTTGCCTTGAGGTCTTAAAAATGACCTCTTTTCAATGGATAGATCATCTCAACACATCAGTAGGCTACAAGTTTCCTCATTTCGTGCACAAAATGTAGGGAGTTTGCATGGAAAATCTTCCACCAGGGAAATGAGACAGGTTAGTAGGAAACCGACCTAACGTGTTGATTTTGGTGGTTTAGGGTCAAAGGTTAGGAGAAAAGAGGGTAGTAGGAGGGAGGAAAGGAGAGGAGGGAGTGAGGTGGGTGACGGAGGGGGAAAGACGGACTTGTTTTATAAACATTAATACGATTTTTGCTCTAGGGTTCATATCTTCTGATAATTTAGTTTAAAATACAGAAGGTAAATAAAACATTCAACAAAAAATTAAAGTCTTTCTCTGACTTACTACCTCCTTTATAAAACATTAGCTGAACGCACTGGGTTCAGCTGTTTACCTTTACAGTGGACTTTATTTTCTAGGCTAGGCTGTCGGACCAAAACGTGTTTGCCAGAAACTCATCTTCACTTTGATAATGAAAATGTAAGTAGGCAAATTCAGGTTCACTTTCGGGAGGTAAACTGACTGTTGATCACTGGTGTCTTCTTGTCAAGTGTCTCCTGAAGATGGGTCTGGAGAGCGTGTAATTAGCTGATGGACGACCAGAATTTACTTACTGCCGGCTGTGCCATGAGCCAGTTTGGATCATTTCAGAATATAATTGAACCTAAGTAGCCTCAAAGATATTCCCTAATGGAACCCTTAAAAGTGAGCAAATTCTCTCAGATTGACACTGGCAACTAGCTTGTGGTTGGAGTGAACTCTGCCTCCTTAAACAGTGGAGATAAAACAGGAGGAGAAATGGTTATTTCATGGGATGATAGCACGTTATAAAATATCTATGCATTTTTAAACTCAAAGGGAGGCTTTTATTAATTTCTTTACATTTTATCAATCTTCTCCCTGTCTAAAACAGCAGACCTCACACTGTCACAAAACTTCATCTAGTTATTTTTGATTTGGGGAAAAAAAAAATTCAGTTCTTGAATACGCCCCCCAAAATGAAGAGGATGAACACAGGCCATGAATGTCGGGATTTGGCTCTAATAGGAACCTAAACTTCAGGTTGCATTCTGGAGGACTCCTGGAAGGGGCTGGATCGGGGCTCACTGGCCCCAGGGCAGTTACCTTGCAGCCTTCACACGTGATGCAGCGGTAGTGGTAGCCGGTGGCTTTGTCACCACACACGACACATAGCTCGTCCTTGTCTAAGTAACTGGGGATGTAGCCTGTGAAGAAGGAAAGAAGAAGCGTGTGAGCAAACAATATCATGTTAAAGACACACCATAGCCCGAAGGAGGAAGGTGGATGAGGAAGCAGGGCTGACTTGTTCTGTACATTTTAATACAATTTCTGCTTTACAGTTTACATCTTGTGATCATTTAGTTTTAAATATACAAGGTAAGGAAAACATTGAACAAGAAAACATTTTAAAAAGTGACCTAATACACTTTCTCAGTATCTTATACTTCCCCAGGACCTCAGTTCACATTTACAGAGTTAACAGGCCCGGGATTTCGGAATGCCTTAGAAACAGGTGTGCAGGTGGGAACAGGCCCGGAGGCTCCTGCAGCCAATGGATGTGGCAGAGAGGCCTGGATTTTTTAAAAAATTTATTTATAAGTGGATTTATCATTTTTGTTATACATAACATTATGGGTAATTATTAAAAAGAAAATATAAGATCTTTCAAGAGCAACCTGTTCTTTGCTCCTGAAAGGATTTGTACCCGTTTTCACACCCCAATCACTAACTTAGATTACTGAACTGGGGAAACAGTTTCTTTTCTTCTTCCTAACACTGTAATACAATAGATTCCTGATTAGACCTGAGAATCACCCTGTTTAAAATTATTGAATCTTAGAATCAACTGTTTAAAAATACTGAATCTGAGAGACCAATCCCCTCAGAGAATCTTATTTCAATGGCTTTAGGGTGTGGAAACGTAGGTATTGAATTTCCTAAAAGCTCTCTGGGTGATTCTAACGTACATCTAGAACTGAGAATCCCTGGGCCTGGGCTTATATCGAGAGATCCAGAGAGGCTGGGATTTGAGACACCTGGGGTGCTCTGGATAACACAGCCTCTCTCAAAAGGCTTATTTCTGAACTTGTTCTTAGGGGACTTGATCTACTTTGGAACCAAGGCAGCGTGCAATAAATTCAGAAAACTTTATAGCTGGAAAGGTCCTGGGAGAGCAGGTAGCGTTGAGGTGAACAGGCCTTCAGAGGTCTGGCCGTCCTCAGGCTCACACTAGAAATTAACAGCAGAGGCTAAAATCCAGATCTCCTGACTTCCAGCCCTCCAGTACAAGTTATGTTGGTCTTTTTCTAAAAATAGACAGTTAACTTCAGGTAGAATGAATAAGGCCATCTAAAGAAAGGATTCTGCAAACTTGTGATTTTATGATAGCACAACCAGACAACACTGGCAGTTCCTCAAAAGGTTAAACACAAAGTGACATACAACCCAGCAATGCCACTCTGAGGTATATACCCAAGAGGAGTGAAAACATGTATCCGTACAAAAACTCATACATGAAGGTTCAACACAGCATTGTTCATAAAACTCAAAATGTAGAAACAACTGAAATGTCCATCAAGTCATGAATGGATAAACAAAATGTGGTATATTTGTACCATGGAGTATTATTATTCAGCCAGGAAAAGGAAAGAAGTACTGTTACATGGTACAACAAGGATGAACCTTGAAAACATGCAGTGAAAGAAGCTAGATACTTCCATCTGTGTGAACTATCTAGAATAGGCATATTCCTAGAGACAGAAATTAGATTAGTGGTTGCCAAGGCCTGGAGGGAGGGGAGAATGGGGGATGACCACTAAAGGGTACAAAGTTTCTTTTCAAGGTAATGAAAATGTTCTGGAATTTCATAGTGCTGAAGGTTGTACAACTCTGTGAATATATTGAAAACCACTGAGTGAAAAACCATTGCTTCGAATGAACCTATTTTGTACACTTTAAATGTGTGAATTTTATAGTATGTGAAATATGTCCCCATAAAGCTCTTATTAAAAAAACAAAGAAACGAGGAGATAAAAGAGGACGGTTCTGTTCGATAAACATATATATGGGGGTGCTATGTGCCAGGCAACAACATGCCAAGGATCTAAAGATGACTAAGTCTTAATTCTTGGGGCAAACAGACAATAACAGATAATCTGCATATAATGAGGTCAGTACTGGGACAGGGCAGTGTCCAAATCACAAGGGGGAAAGTCTCTGAGATGCCTTCCCGCCCACCCCCAGCCCGAGTCCAGGTTGGGTGCTTCCATTTCTCCTTGTGCTGCCCCAGTGGCAGCCCTTTTCTTTTTTTTCTTTCTTTTTTTTTTTTCGTGGTACACGGGCCTCTGACTGTTGTGGCCTCTCGCGTTGCAGAGCACAGGCTCCGGACGCGCAGGCTCAGCGGCCATGGCTCACGGGCCCAGCCGCTCCGCGGCATGCGGGATCTTCCCGGACCGGGGCACGAACCCGCGTCCCCTGCATCGGCAGGCAGACTCTCAACCACTGCGCCACCAGGGAAGCCCAAGTCCAGAGTTTTTACATAAAAAATTACACGAGTAATACAATTCATTGTCGAAGAACTGAAAGACATAAATTAGCAAAAAACAGACTAACCTATCAACTTTCTACCACAGAGATAACCACTGTAGCATTTTAGTTTCTACATCGTAGATTAGTATGTTTGACTGTGTGTGCACATATGCTAGTGTGTGCGTTGAAACACATACTCATAAAACACAAAGTAACTTTTATTTTTAATTAAAAACTTTTTTTATTTTTTGGCTGCGTCATGTGCCCTGTGGTATCTTAGTTCCCCCACCAGGGATCGAACCTGTGCCCCCTGATTTGGAAGTACAGAGCCTTAACCACTGGACCACCAGGGAAGTTCCACAGAGTAACTTAAATCACAAAGTAAGCCAATGATTCAAGTATGCACCTCCTGTTAAAGGCAGATGGAATATACATATCCATGTTGTCAGGAAACTACAGTTTTTTAAATTAAATTTTCTTATTGAAGTATAGTTGCTGTACAATATTATATAAATTACAGGTGTACAATATAGTGATTCACAATTTTTAAAGGTTATACTCCATTTATAGTTATAAAATATTGGCTATATTCCCCATGCTGTACAGTATATCCCTGTAACTTATTTTATACCTAACAGTTTGTTCCTCTTGCTCCCTGACCTCCATCGTGCCCCTCCCCCCTCCCTCTCCCCACTGATAACCACTAGTTTGTTCTCTGTATCTGAGTCTGCTTCTTTTTTGTTATATTCACTACTTTGTTGTATTTTTTAGATTCCACATGTAAGTGATCTCATACAATTTTTGTCTTTCTCTGTCTGACTTATTTCACTTAGCATAATGCCCTCCGAGTCCATCCATGTTGTTACAAATGGCAAATTTTCATCCTTTTTTACAGCTGAGTAGTAATCCATTGTATATATGTAGCACATCTTCTTCACCCATTCATCTGTTGATGGACACTTAGGTTGCTTCCATGTCTTGGCTATTGCAAATAATGCTGCTATGAACATTGTGGTGCATGTATCTTTTCGAATTAGTGTTTTTGTTTTATTCTGGTATATACCCAGGAGTGGAATTGCTGGGTCATATGGTAGCTCTATTTTTAGTTTTTTAAAGGGATCTCCATACTGTTCTCCATAATGGTTGTGCCAATTTACATTCTCACCAGCAGTGTAGAAATGTTCCCTTTTCTCTACATCCTCACCAACATTGGTTATTTGTGTTCTTTTTCATGATGGGCATTCTGACAGGTGTGAGGTGATATCTCCTTGTGGTTTTGATTTGCATTTCCCCGATGATTAGTGATGTTGAGCATCTTTTCACGTGCCTGTTCACCACCTGCATGGGAAAGCTACGTCTTGATCTCTTACACCTAGAGGTTATGTACAGTTGAGCAAAGTAAAGACTTTTGAGTTCTTGGTATCAGGTGCAGATGGCAGAGAGAAGGGAGAGAGAACTGCAGGTCTTTTCCTTCTAATCTCATGTTTGGGAACAAACTGTACTGCAGTTGGACACTGTGTTGCTTGAGGGACATGCCTTGGGAGGGCCGGAGAATATCCACTAGAGTTAGGAAGAAGCAGGACCCTTGCCATCTCTCCCCCTACCTCACCACTACCAGCCTGCTTTACTCTTTGGTGTTGGCAGTAGGACACTGAAGTTTTCTCTTCTCTGTAGCTCAACAATTTATGTAGATGGTTGAACTGTTTGGCCTTTAAAGTTCCTGTGAACCCTGGAATCCAGTGATAATTCAATGTACGAATGGAATGGGCTCCTGCTTTCTTTTTTTTAATATAAATTTATTTATTTATTATTTGTTTTTGTCTGTGTTGGGTCTTCATTACTGCACGTGGGCTTTCTCCAGTTGCAGCAGGCGGGGCTACTCTGTTGCAGTGCGTGGGCTTCTCATTGCGGTGGCTTCTCTTGTTGCAGAGCACAGGCTCTAGGTGCGCAGGCTTCAGTAGTTGTGGCACAGGGGCTCAGTAGCTGTGGCACGTGGGCTCAGCAGCTGTGGCTCGTGGGCTCAGTAGTTGTGGCTCGTGGGCTCTAGAGCTCAGGCTCAGTAGTTGTGGCACACGGGCTTAGTTGCTCCGCAGCATGTGGGATCTTCCCGGACCAGGGCTCGAACCCGTGTCCCCTGCGTTGGCAGGCGGATTCTTAACCACTGAGCCACCAGGGAAGTCCCTCCTTCTGTTTTCTGACTGCTAGTCTGAAGCGTGGTTTGCTTTGTTCTCTTATTTCTCCTACATTATTTTCTTGGTGGGTGGATGAATAGGTGATTAACTACGTCTTTAGTTAAATCATCAAAACGTCTACAGAAACATCTACTTAAGTTGGTAGCAGTTGCTTCCATGATCTCACTAGTGCACCCCACCCATCTCTTTCTTTTCTCTAAAGTATTGACTCAGAAGCATCTTATTTACCCAGAACAGTCACCACAAGCAATGATACATCAATCATTATACCTAAGTCCATTATCCATCATTAAATAACTGTCACCAGCGAGTGAAATCCCACACATAGTGAATAGGTAGGTGGGGATTCTCTTAAGGTTACAGAACGTACATGACAACATCACACGGTAACCAGTTCTCCTAGAGAACTTAACCACTGCTTGCTCTCCTGTCTCAGGGTCTCCACCCTTTTGCTTTTTCATGCTCCCCAAATGAGTCACATGCTGGCCAATACGCCCAGCCGCGGAACATGCATGCTGCCAGGAGTGCACGCTCATTGAATGTCAGTATTGTGTTCTGCCTGGAAACAAATATGAGAAGCACATCCTGGAGGCCTGGCTGCTCACCTGAGAATCGCATCTGCAAGCTGTCCCAGGTGACTGTTAAAGAAGCGTGGTTAATCACGCCCGAAAACAGGTAAGGCCCATGACTATATGGGATAGTGCAAGGATGATGTATTTTGCCCAGCTTTTATATTCTCAGATGCGTTATTTCTTAGACTAATAAACCATGCTGTCACTTTATCCAGCCTATTATTATGAAAGCAAACTCCATCTGTTTGTTCAACAAAGGACTTGGAGATGTTTTTAGTGGACACTTGGAAATGTCTGATTAATTGCTAAGTATTACCTTGCACGTAAAATAAGTTGACAGGATAAAAAATTACTAACATTATTTTTTTACCTTTTTTGCTAGGAGCTTTATCAAGACCTAATTCACCTACCATACAATTCAATGGCTTTTAATATATTCACAGAGTTGTGAAATCATCACCACAATCAATTTTAGAACATTTTCATCATCCCCCTAAGAAACCTTGTACCTTTAGAAGTCACTCCCTAGCCCTCCCACCTCCTCCAGCTGCTCTGCCCGAAGCAACCACTAATCTATTTTCTGTTTCTACAGATTTGCCTATTCTCGACATTTCATACAAATGGAATGGTACAATATGTATTCTTTTGTGACTGGCTTTTCACTTAGCAGAATGTTTTCAAGGTTCATCCGTGTCATTGGTAACAGTAATTTTTAAAAATTTGATCCTCAGAGGGACGTGGTATGTGGAAGGAAAGTTGTGTGCATTTGCGCTAGAAATCATGCAACAGGGAGCAAGCTTGGCTTCTTGGTTGGCACTGAACGCAATTCACTTGGTTTCCCATGAATGGGTAAAATCAGAAGGCTGGCTAGTTTAACTCTTTTGAGTGAATTATAACAGCATCTCAGGTCCTAGAAGAAGAAACACTGGGCCCTCCTTTGTCCCGCTGGCAGACACACAGGCCTTAGGAATAGAACATAAGGCAGATCTTGGTGGCAGGTGTGAAGGAGACGGAGCTGCCTAGGCAGGTCAGTCCAGCAGAAGTGGAGAGGAGCTGGGCTCAGAGACCATTTCCAACCTGGCTAATCTTTCCTTCTGTGTCAGACCACTTGCCTAGCACAACCAGTCCTGGCATCTAAAAGGAGCTGTGGTTGTTATTGGTGGTGGGAAATCCTTTGGGCAGTTCAGAAAGGTACTGATTCATGGTGAAGTTAGTGCTAAGGACCCTGAGTGGTTTGGGTCAGGCTATCGGATGAGAATATATTTTCACACCTGGAAGAAGCTAAACCATTAGCAAGTTTAGTTTTTTTTCCAATTTTTTTTAACATCTTTATTGGAGTATAACTGCTTTACAATGGTGTGTTAGTTTCTGCTTTATAACAAAGTGAATCAGTTATACATATACATATGTTCCCATATCTCTTCCCTCTTGCGTCTCCCCTTTTTTCTAATTTTAACGGAACTTCTTCAAATCATCCCACAGCTCAGGCCCTTCTGATTTAAGCTTTTTTTCCCACTGGCACCTTCTTCCTGATGTCATTTCTTTATATAGTTAAAAAATCTTGAACAGTTCATTGCTTAGCTTTTTCCTAAGATACTAATCCTGACTCTTTTTACATTTAATTCTTGGTACTAGATAACGTTTTGCATCACATTAATATTTAACCCTCTGATAAACACTATATCCATCCATCCATCCGTCCATCCATCTCCATCCATCCATCCATCCATCCATCCATCTCCATCCATCCATTTGTCTGTCCATAGATGTGTCCTTCTGTCCATCCATTCATCCACCCACCCATCCATCTATCCATCCATTTACTTAACAACCATGTATGGCCCAGTGTGTAAGAAATGGGGTTCAAACTTGAAGCAGTGATAAATTTAAAGGTGTTCTTCCACTGCTGTCTGCAAATTCCTAGCAGAGCTACCCAGAGGCTCCCATTCATGAAATCTTTCTTCAGAACAGCAACTTCTCTCTGCTCTCCCCGCATGGCATCACTGAGCATCTTTGCTTTATACCTTGCCCTATGGCTGGCTGAGGGGTGAAGATACCCGAGTTCCAAGTCTTCAAACTCTAGAGCTCTGCGGGGTGTGGGCAGAGGAGGGAAAGGGAAGCAGAAGGAGGACCAGGTCAGAGTTGTTAATCCAGAAAAGGGGAGAGGACATGATGACAAAGGACTCTGGATTTCCTTCATCTTGGAAGTCTTAGGGCAGAAAAGGGGGGCAAAGCAAGTGTTACCTTATTTCTTCTGACTCAAGAATTCCTGAAACTAAAAGATTTCATTTTTAGGGCTAACCTTGGGTATAATACAGTTTCACACACAAGAAGTCCCTAACTAACCTTCCTTCTCCCTGTCCGCATAGACTCCAACCCTCAGGACCTGACAAAACCTTTCAATCCACAATTAGAGCTAAAACCACTTGAAGATGCAAATCACTAAGATGGGGAAAAGATTGGTATAACTAGCCAGTCAAAAATTTAATCAAGGGGCTTCCCTGGTGGCGCAGTGGTTGAGCGTCCGCCTGCCGATGCAGGGGACACGGGTTCGTGCCCCGGTCTGGGAAGATCCCACATGCCGCGGAGCGGCTGGGCCCGTGAGCCGTGGCCGCTGAGCCTGCGCGTCCGCAGCCTGTGCTCCGCAACGGGAGAGGCCACAACAGTGAGAAGCCCGCGTACCGCAAAAAAAAAAAAAAAAAAAAAGCGGTGATTTACACAAATGATTCAGCACTGTTATATTACGCAAGGGATACTTGTCTTTGAAGTCAGGGCTGGTCAGGAGCAGGGCTTTTGGAGAGAATAGTGCCGGTTAAATAGAAAAGGCTGATGAGCTGTGAGCTGAATCAGTGACCTGAAGTGATGCAGGCTGAGAAGGGCAGGGCGCACACTGGGGTGTGGCTGGGAAAAAGTATCATTGGTTCAGGGATGGGGGGCAGTACGGCTGAGAGAGGAGACTGGCTGAGATTTCTGGAACAGAGCGTATGGGAGGAAGCACGACACCAGAATCCAGACGGAACTCTCTGGGGCAGGGAAGAGGTGGTGGAGTTCGTGTTTGATCCAACAGGTCATGGAAAGGGTCTGAACGTTTGAGGGTGGGTGGAGAGGGCAGGGAGGAACTGCCACCGAGTGACCGGAAGCAGAGGCTCTGGGGGAGAAGAGGGGGGACACGCAGAGGAGAGGACAGGACGGCGTGGCGGGCAGTTTCTGCAGACAAGGAACGGGGGTGGGTGGAGTGACCGACCACTCTGGGAGTCTCCTGGAGAACGGAGGAAATTCTCTAAAGCAGCTGGTAGAGAGGGCGCTGAGATGAGTCTGGTACCAAGGACAGCGCACGGAAGCGCCCTGGTCATGAGGGTGTGGAAAAGGGAGAATGCAGAGCCTAAGTGAGCACTGTGTGGTATCAGGACAAGGAAGGGGTCCTAAAAGCTGGCCCAGAGCAGATGGTAGAGCGGAAAGCAACTGGACCTCAGGCTGAATGCACCTGAATGCTGGGAGCTGAGAGAAAAGCTTTGAGTTTGTGGAGGGATGTGAGGTGGCGGACGTGAACCCCATATGCAGGAAATAAACAGCTCCAACATTCCTTCCCAAGCCTGCCGGCACCTGACTTCAGTTTCTCATAAGACCTTGGATTCTTGCTGTTAGCTTTCATCTCGAGGAGTGGCAGTGGGTGCCTGAGGATGGGCATACAATGCAATCTCTGAAGGACGTGCCTTGACAAGACAGGTACCTGATTCTCAGGAAGGAGAAGAAAGAAGAGTCAGCTCATGCTTTGTCTGCACTTGGACTCGGTTTGCAAACGACTGTTGTGCATTTCTGGGTGCTGAGAGGCACTTTCATGCCACAAATGGGTTTTGTATTTTTAAAAAATGGTTCTATTATTTTCTGGAGCGGTGTTGACTCTTCACAGTCTATGGGTGGCAATGCCCAATTTGAAATCCTGCATTTACATCAGCATCCTTACAATTACACAAGCATTGCAGAAAAGTCTGCAGTTGCGTTAACCTCTTAAGTATTACATTGTAAAGACATGATGCCTGCAACACTTGGTTCATTGGGCAGACGGATCATATATGTGTTTAAATTAAACAAATTCAACTAGGGAGGAAGAGTAGGGGTGGGAGAGACTGGGGAAGAAAGAGGAAGACTGAGAGAGAGAGAGAGAGAGGTAGAGGGGAAATAGTAGGGGAAAGAGACAAAGGGAGGGAGAAGGCGAGAAGGAAGGGTTGAGAAAGAGAAGTTGAGATAGTGTGTCATCATTTCATGTTCAAGTTCATGGCAATGGGACTCATGAATCTTCCCTTTTTTGCTCTCCTTTTCTGCCTGTCTCTCACTGGACTGAGCGTTGATTCTAGGGTTTAAGGGTACTTGTTTCTCCTGTAACATAACAGGGCAGCCCGTGGAACCGCCCTATCCCCAAACGTACTGTATAGCAATCCTTCTTTAACTTTAAAAGAGGCTAAGGAAATTCTAATTAGAGACCGTATTTCTTTGGGGCTTAACTCTTGTTTCTAATCCATTTCTCATGTCTACACAATTATTCACATACAGTCAACAGAGCTGCAGAACGTGAAAAAAGACTTCGATTCCTGACCGGAGGCAGAGGGGCAATGAAAACAGATACAGAAAGGACAGCTCTATGTGGAGTTTCTGCTTCAGGTACGAATATTTCTTTCTGCACTAGTAAGAACGCAGCTGTAAAACAAGGACTCGTGCAGTCAAAACCCCAAACGGAACAGGACAAACACGCGCCATCTCTTTGATCCTGGCTCAAGCCCAGGAAATTCTTACCCTCTTGGACATGATAACCAACTTGGATACAAACACACTAGCTACATTTTTGGACATGCCATTCCTGTAAAGATGGTACGGAGAATGTTGAGCAGAGAATCCTGTGGAGGAGGGTTGCACAGGACAGACACTCCAAGGAAGGATTCTGTTGAAACAGACCCAGAGGCGAATTGGCCAAGCTGCCAGCAGAGCGGCCAGACTCAAGCTCTTTGGGGACTTTGGAATGTAATTGGAATTTCTGGTGGAAACAGCCAGCAGCCCCGCCAAAAAAAAAAAAAAAAAAAAAGATATCGACTTATAGCTCTGCCGAAACCTCTGCCACGAAGGAGAAGTCGCGGCACCCTGGCTGCCAATTCTCTATCCCTCTGTCTGATTTCTAAACCTACTCTCCCCTTCCTCCCTAGCTGGGGCCAGGAAGAAAGTGTGGAGCGGAACTGGCTGTGTTGGCTGATTTGAACATAACAAACCATGGCTAGGTTACTTGGAAGATTAAACAATAAGGAGCTCGTATCTTCTCAGTGATTGGTCGAGTTCTTTTTATTTGTCCCTAACTTTTAAAAACTAAAAATGTCTTTTCTCGTATACTATAGGAAAATTTGACAGACATCACAAGTCTGCATTTCAGCCCCTCTCAATGTGAAAATTATACTGCCCCCCCTTCTTAAAGTTTTATTCTAAGTTTGATTCAATGAACTGCATTCTGACTCTTCCTTAATTCAGGTTGTCAGAGCTTCAGGAGCCTGAGAACTTTTTGTCCTCTTGGCTATAAATGTAAAAACATAGAAAAATAACACAAAGAGAACTAAATCATTCTGAAGACTGTTATCGAGATAACCAGCCTTGTCACTGGGTTCTGTAGCCTTCCTTTACTTTATCTATGTGTACTTAATACACACTTCTTTTTTAACAAGGTGATGATCATTCTCTACATACTAGAAAACTCCAACTTAAGGCTAGAGAATAAGCCATCCTTAAAAAAATAATGAAAAAGTTAAGACAGCTGCATTATTGAAGAGTGTCTAGAGTTGTGACAGTGACAAGCACAGACGAAGCAATTATGAATTTCATGAAAACAGATAAAAATCCAATTGGAATAATGAGGTCTGCCGCACTGAACACCTGTTTATTGTCTTAATTTCGCCTTAAGGAGATACTACTGATGTTCTCCAACAACAGCAAAAATCAATAATGGATCAATATGGATAAACGCGTTGGGTCCGACCTTTTGTCCTAAGAGACAGTTGACAGCTGGGTTTAGTTTTACTGGGATTTACTTAAAGACTTGTAACGGTAAATAATGGCGCATTTAAGAATATTTGCCTGCTCTGATTGAGTGAGTTTGGCAGGTGGCAGTGGCCTTTCAATGGCATATGGCTTTGAGAAATTACATCAATATATGCATACGATGTGTCTTAGCCTCTGGCTCATGAGTCAAGTTGATTAGTAAAGACTCGCTGGTTTAGCGTTTTATAAGCAAATATTCTCCAGCACAGGTGGAAGAAAATACGGTGAAAAGACAAAAGGAGAAAGAGTAAAAGCCTGTAAAGTTTTGCAAGAACTTTTAAGAATAGTGGAATGCCCCAATACAGAGACACACCCATATTTTCTTGAGATCCTACAACATTAGGAAAGGCATATTCAGGCATGCCTAATGAGGCAGTGTTAACTGCTCTCCAAAGACAAATTACTTTTAAGTACAGTATTAAATGCAACAGAGAGCACACAGTCTACCTCAAACATTCGCAGTAGGGTGTCCCTTATAATAAACGAGAACTTCTGATGCCTTTCAAGAGGAGGTGAAGCTAAATGAAAATCAGATGAACGACTCTGAATATGTTTTATGTTGTAATTCCCTTCATATTTCATATCTGGAAGTTACGGAATAGCACAGAAAATGCAAATACAGCATATGGTAGAAACTAAAAGGGGTTTTAGTTTTAGTTTGTTCTTGAAAATTCTGTTTAATAGTTTTCAGAACAGGCTACTTTTAATTGTGGAGTCGCATTAAGAAAAGCAAATGATAATTTTTACAGGAGTCACAATCAAATAAACAACATTAGGTTTTAAGATAATTTCATAGAGAAATTCATCTTTGAAGATCAGAGGGCATTATATTCTTGCAAATTATGGAAACCTGTACATGTGGTTTCCTCTGCAATATCCAGTGGATTGTTCACAGAAAAAAGGAGTTTCTGGGATGTTTGCACTAGAATTTAAGCTATTTTCAAAAGCATTTCTATCTGGCAGCTGCTTGAGTACTGCCAGTTTGCCTCTTTTATTTTAGTTTTTGCTAATACGAGACAGATTCTACCGATAGAAAATTAAACAGCATTGGAAAGCCACAGTGTCTATTAAAAGAAGTGGACCTTGCACTTGTTTGAATATTGGATATTTGGAAGGCGATACCACTTTGTTTCGTACAGAGTTCATTTGACATGATTGCAGACATGTCCAACTTTAGGGACACCATGGCAAGATAAAGTGTATCAGTTTCTTTATGAGTTTTATATTCTTACAGCTTGTTATGATTACAAGTAGATTCCTTACAGTTTACATGGGTAAGTAAATCTATTAAAAAGAACATCTACAATTCCCAACATATCAACATTAGAGTACCGTCAAAAAAAATCGCGGAACTATTTCACTAGTTACCTAAAATAAACTTTTACTATGACGTGCCAAGAAAACGTCAAACGAGTTTTAAAATCTGAACCTCAGCTGAGGAGAACGATCCCACTTCAAATGCCACAGTGCCTGTCCACCAAGGGGAAGCCTTTACGTATTTTCTTTAGCAAAGAAGCTGACAGTATTCCCTAGGGGCAGGATATACCCACAGGCGCGTGCGCACCCACGCGTTAGAGGTAACATACACACAGCTTCAAAAACCAACTCCATCCAGCTTTCATATAGGAAGAAAAAAGTGCTCGGAAATCTCTGGTGTTCAAGGACCTCTTTCGATCACTTAGCAACCTCTCTTTCCTGCTATTTTTAATTTCAGACATTCAGCGTTCGAAGTCGAAGGTTTGACGAAGCGGATGCAAAGTGGCCCTTTCAAACACCCCGGAGACAAACACGGAAACTTGGATCAAACGGAAGTAAGATGGTCCCTACCTTTTTTCTGAGAGTACGATGGCGACTGCAGTTGAGAAAAAGTAGGCTTTTCTTCGGTGAAATATTCAGGTTGGCTGTATTGATTCAGGGCCATGTCCAAGTCAGAGTCCTTGCTTTTCTGCACGTTTCCAGGGTAACTACAGGTATAAGGCTGATTCGCTGCCCAGGCCTGTTCCATATATATGTTGTTACTGGGCACAGCCTGAGCGTTGCAACCACTGTAACCTGGACTGTCTTTGAAATACGCGTAATAATCAGTGGCCTGCATGTAGCAGTTGCTGCCGGCAGCTGGGTGTACTTCATAGAGTTCTGGCACACAGAAGTTCATTTTGTTGCCCGGGTTCCGTTTCTACTTTACATATACACACACTCTATGCATGAGATCCCCAGCCCATACCCCCCGAGAGCTGGGCATATACGGCGAGCATCGTCCATCCATACACATGAAAGGAGAAGAGAAGATGAATAAACACCACCCACCACACGGCAACCCAGCCTGCTGTACTTTGCAATCGCACCTGATGCGCTAAAATCCTACTTAGGTGGAGGTGCCTCTGGAGCTGTCCTGCCATTCACACATAGTGGAAAGCAGATTTCTGACTATCAGAGGTCTTCAGCTGTGAATTCAGCTAATTCCCGGGGAAGATGGCAGGCAGGTAGGGATGACCTCCACCCAGCCCGAGGAGAGATAGCGACGGTGCTTCCGTGGCTCCGAGGCTGGGAAGATCCACTTTATCTGCTGTGTTTGAACCTCTTTCAACGTGATTAGAAAATGACTGCTCACTGTTGTGTCATTTTGGTTGACAAATGAAGCATGAAACATTATAAAGACATCTCAGAGACTATGCTTGGATACACAGAAAATCCGAAAATCAATAATCTAGTCTATTAGCACGGACCAGAGAAAATCCAGGAGTAACGAGCCTGATGACTGACTCCAGAACGTTAATCTAGTTCACACGCACGTCAGAGGGTACATCTGTTGTCGAATGTTACCGACAGGCTTTTCAAGCAGGATCCAACCATCTTCCTAATGACACACAGGGTCCACGAGTTTTGAAAACACGCCCCGGAGGCCACGTCTGAAAATATCGCTGGTGCTTGTAAGTTCTCTTCTGCTCCTGGCTCCTGGTGATTTTCTACATCGTTAGCCTAATCGACATGAAACCTCCCGTTAACTTCACTTTGCTCACTCTGTCTTGGTTGTGTTTGTAAGTGCACGAGGGGGGCGTGTGTGCCGACACCCTAAATGCAGAGCACCCCTCTGTGAGAGCAGTGTTCCTGTTCTGATTGTGGGTAACACTATTCTTAACGGTCGTCTGTGGAAACTGTGTGCAACTATCTTTTTTTTTTATAGTATGCTACCTCTTTCCCCTTTTTTTAAATTTAATTTTTATTTTATATTGGAGTATAGTTGATTTACAATGTTGTGTTAGTTAAGAATGTAACAGCATTCTTTTTTTAAAAAATTTATTTTATTGAAGAATAGTTGATTTACAATGTTATGTTTATTTTCTCCCGTTGCGGAGCACAGGCTCCGGACGCGCAGGCTCAGCGGCCGTGGCTCACGGGCACAGCAGCTCCACAGCATGTGGGATCTTCCCGGACCGGGGCACGAACCCGTGCCCCCTGCATCGGCAGGTGGACTCTCAACCACTGCGCCACCAGGGAAGCCCTGTAACAGCATTCTTAACAGTCGTCTGTGGAAACTGTGTGCAACTATCATTTTTTTTTTGATTTATAGCATGCTACCTCTCTTTTTTTATTTAATTTTTATTTTATATTGGAGTATAGTTGATTTACAGTGTTGTGTTAGTTTCAGGTGTACAGCACAGTGATTCAGTTGTACATATACATATATCCATCCTTTTTCAGATCGTACAACCATCATTTTATTCCCATTCAATTCTGCTTTTGAGATGATCTTCGAGCTTAATTGTGATTTAAGTGGTATTTACACACTTGACATTTCAAGATAGTGATCCAAAAGGGAAAAGCATTTTCTAGGAGAATCACCATATAAGACGCGAACGAATACCAAGTTAGGGCTTAAAAGCTTGCTAAGATGACCAGTGGTGTTTTCTCCATGTAGATTATGGTGAGCATGTATGTTCTAGATCATGATTCAGGAAGGGTGGGCACTGCTTTCTTTTCTTTCTTTTTTTTTAAATTAAGGAATTAAAAAAAATATATATATATATATATATATTTATTTATTTATTTGACTGTGCCGGGTCTTAGTTGTAGCATGGGGGATCTAGCTCCCTGTGCACAGATCGAACCTGGGCCCCCTGAATTGGGAGTGTGGAGTCTTAACCACTGGACCACCAGGGAAGTCCCGGAAGCTGCTTTCTTTGAAGCTGGAGGTTCTTTCTCTTTCTTCTGGAGACTTAGTTGGCAGGGTTGGCCTAGGGAGGTAACATGTACGTTTGGGTTCCTGTGAAATACCTCTTGGTATTTCCTTCCTAAGGGACCACAGACAAGGTGATGTTGTAATATTCAAGAGTGATACCTCCACTTTGGACGCAAAGCTCCAGTCAATTGCAACATACAATTCTGGGCAGGCGCATAGGACCGGAGAAAGGAGGGTATCATAGCCATTCAACAAACATCTATAGGGCATCTGTTCAGTGCAAAGCAGGGAGGTGGTGGGAGCAGAGGTGGCGATTCAGAAAGTCAGTCACGGTCCCGGCCACCAAGCAGCTTAATAGCAGGTGTTTTCAACACACGGAGTCAAGTGGACCATTGTCGTGAGTCTGTCAGTGCTGATGATTTTATAAAGGAGCCATGGATTCAAGGGAAGAAGGTTAAGAATTAGAGAACAAGCAACAGATGAGACAAGAGGAGGGACTAAACCCAGGCAGACCCCAGGGTGGGTGTTTAGTCATAAGACTCCTCGAAAAACTGCAACTGAACTATAAAACAAGGAAAGGAATGGTCTCCACATTGGTACATTTGAACCCTGAGGACGAACTGCAGCATCCTAGAAGGCATAAAATTTACCATAAGGAATGAAGAACACAGCTAACACTTTAACAGTGTTTTTACTCTCTGGTTACTCTTAAAACAAATAAAAGATTTATTCGCAAGTGTTTTTAAGAACACATACACATAACATTACAATTAACATTTTCTCCCTACTGAACATGTCAAAACATTTCACTGGAAGCAATGACTATTTTCTGAAAACCCCAGGAAAAAGGATCCAGGCCTTATGTTTTTTGTCTGATCTCATTTATTTATCTCAAATTTCCCAAAACTAATCTGAAAATTAACCTTTCGATAAAGCAGTTTTCTTTCCTGGCAAACACATATGTTCCAAGGCCTCTTTTTTCTGGTTAGATGCTGCGTGTCACCTCCATCCAATTTTGCAGTTTTGCCCAGTGAATTTCCTGGCTCCCTTTCTGTTTCACTGCAGGCACAAATCCAAGCCATTTTTTGCTTTCCACCAGTAACAGTACCAACTCAAGCCAGAATCTCAAATTTCATTACAAAGGAACACTTCAAAACAATTTTCCGAAATTGCTTGAAAAATCGGAGCTTTCTCCTGTCCCAGAACTGGATCTACATACTGCAGCGAAGAAAGACAGAACAACTCCTGCAAAACTCTTTTTTCCTCTCTCAGTTTTCACTAAACATTTGGAAGACCCCTGAGAGTCAAGAGAATTTTGATTGAATTCAAACAATCCTGAATTCTCCCAGAAATCTTTGAATAGGAAAAAAGTTTCAAAACACGTTTAAGAGAACCCACTTCCTCACTCACTTTTATCTTTTGGAAAAAACAGAACCAAACTTTCTGAAATGCACTCTTCTTGTACCAAGTGGGGTTACTCTTAAGAGTAAACGTGTGAGACTCTGATGATTGTTAGCTGGAAATGAAGTTCAAGTTGAAATACGGCCCCTCACACCCTGATGGAGGCAATCCCAGTGCGGCCACTCACGAATGATCTGGCCTGCTTCTTTGTGAAACCAATAAAGCAATTCAAACACATCATATGTCACAAACAAGGTGAGTTTCAGTAAGACTGTTTTCTTACATCTCTGGCTGATGACCCTAATTTAGTTACTGAGAGAGAAGCTAACGAGTTATTTGACCCACAGAGCATCAAACTAACTGAAATAAACTCAGGAGGGCTTTCACAATTCTCATTAGAAGTGCTTCAGTTGGACTTCCCTGGCGGCGCAGTGGTTAAGAATCTGCCTGCCAATGCATGGGACACGGGTTCGAGCCCTGGTCCCGGAAGATGCCACGTGCCACAGAGTAACTAAGCCTGTGTGCCACAACTACTGAGCCTGAGCTCTAGAGCCCACGAGCCACAACTACTGAGCCCATGTGCCACCACTACTGAAGCCCACGTGCCTAGAGCCCGTGCTCCGCAACAAGAGAAGCCACCGCAATAAGAAGCCTGCGCACCATAACGAAGAGTAGCCCCCGGCTCGCCTGCGTGCAGCAACGAAGACCCAATGCAGCCAAAAATAGAAATAAATAAAATAAAATAAATTAAAAAAAAGAAAGAAGTGCTTCCATCAATAATAATTTATTATCTAAATACACCTTTGTCCTTGGTGGGAAGGAAATAACCTAAAAAGATAAGACTAACGATCTTGCTGGGGAAACTGGTAGATAAACAACAAACCCTCAAAGTCTCTGAAGGAGGAAAATTGTTTCTCTCTTTTCTTCTATTTTCAACTGTGTTGATTCTCAAATACGGCTGAACACTGGAATCACCCACAAACTTTAAAAACACCAGAAATTCTGATTTAATCGATATGGGGGTGGAACCTGAGTGTGAAGACTTTTTCAAGTTCCCCAGGTTATTTCACAGGCAGTGAACTTGGAGAACTACTGTTCTGCTGGGCGTCCACGCCCAGCCCCTCACCAGATACCAGGGCGTCCTGAGACACTCCTTTTTCTTCCGTTGCAGCTTCACTGCCTATTTCCTTTTGTTTTTCAAAGTTTACCTTCCATATATCAATCTGGCCTCACTGCCCTTGAGTCATCTGGTCAATTAGAGGAAATGGGTCAAGGAGACCCACCAGGACGAACTAAATCCAAGGAATTGTGATGACCATGACATGGGAACACAGGAAGATTCTGCCTTGGGAGCTGGGGATGGCTTTGCAGAAGGGTGACCTGTGAGCTGGCATTTGGAGAGTACGTAGGACTTCAGCAGTGGAGGGAGAGACACGAGAGACTTCTAGCGTCTACTCTAGTGATTGTTCTTCCTCTGCTTTAGTAATAGAACCTCTAAATGTTATTCAGGCACATGGCCCTTGTTTCTCGGTCTCCCTTGCACCTGGGGGTGTCTGTGTGACTAACTTCTGGCCAATGAGATGTAATAGAAGAAATATTGTAAGGCAGATTCCAGGACACTTAAAAAGACAATTTAAATTGACAACTGGTGCATGCCTTTTGCTTCTTTTCCTTTGTTACTTCTTCCTGCTACCTGCAATGTATATGGGATGGCTGGAGCCCCAGCCACCATTTTGGTCCACGAGGATGAGAGTCATACTCTAGAGCTGGCAGAAGAATGAGTTGGAAGGAGGTTAGGGTGCTGAGGTCCACAGGATTGTCACACTAGCCTAAACTGCTAACCTCTTGGTTTTGGTTTTTGTTTTTTTTTCCTCAAGAAGGAGAAATCAACTTTTTATTTAGCTCATAGTTTTTTCATTTGTAAGACAGAAATAACAGTGCCCACCTCATTGGTTATTGTAAAGATTAAGTGAGTTAAATATAAGTAAAGCACTTAGAACAGTGACTGGTGTAGTAAGTGATGTAATTATGTATACATAGTATATTTAGCTCTGTCTTGGAATATATTCTCTTCTCAGTCTACATTTTCACTAGGTCAGGAGTCAGTAAGCTTTGGTCTGCAGGCCAAGTATGGCCCTGTACCTGTTTTGTAAATAAAGTTTTATTGGAACCCAGCCATGCTCATTTGTTTACATCTTGTCTGGTTCTAAATCTACTACATGCTACAATGGCAGAGTGGAGTCCTTGTGACCGAGACCATGTGGCCTGCTGAAAATATTTAGTATGTGGCACTTTACAGAGAAAGTTTGCCGTCTCTGCTCTAAGTGATCTCATCCTGTCTCATAAGTTTATTTTTAAAAAGTTTATTTATTTAAAAATTTTTATTGAAGTATAGTTGATTGACAATGCTGTGTTAGTTGCAGGTGTACAACAAAGTGATTCAGTTATACATGCAGATGTATCCTTTTCCAGATTCTTTTCCATTATAGGTTATTACAAAATATTGAATATAGTTCCCTGTGCTATACTGTAGATTCTTGTTGATTATGTATTTTATATACAGTAGTGTGTTATATGTTAACCCCAAACTCCTAATTTATCCCTCCCCACCCTTTGGTAGCCGTAGGTTTGTTTTCTATGTCTGTGAGTCTGTTTTCTTGTCCTTTTTGAATAATAGTTAAATGTGGAAGACAGTCCCAATGTGTATCTCTAGCCCAAATGTCTTCTCTAAAATCTTTTGTCCTGAATCATGTCCTGCTGTCCACTGACACTCATCTTTGCAACAAGTGGACATCTCCAACTCCATGCTTTCTAACACCAGTTCCTCCTGTGGTTCTCCCATCTCAGGACCACCACCACCTGGGGGCTTTAGACAAAAACTTTGGAGCCCTCCTGGACCCTCACTTTCCCTTCCTACCTACAGCCAATCCATTAGCAAGCTCATTGGTTCTTCCTCCAAAATATATTTTTAATCCAACCACTTCCCTGTCCCAACTGCCATCACCCTAGACCAAGCTGTCACCACCTCTTCACTGGACTCCCCAGACGGCCTCCTAATGGGACTTGCCCCGTGGTAATTCTCTCTTTTTTTTTTTTTTTTGGTGGTACGCGGGCCTCTCACTGTTGTGGCCTCTTCCGCTGCGGAGCACAGGCTCTGGACACGCAGGCTCAGCGGCCACGGCTCACGGGCCCAGCTGCTCCGCGGCATGTGGGATCTTCCCGGACCGGGGCACGAACCCGTGTCCCCTGCATCGGCAGGCGGACTCTCAACCACTCCGCCACAAGGGAAGCCCGGTAATTCTTTCTTGATACAGCAACCAGTTGTGTTTGAAAAACAGCACACCCGATCATGTCGCTTCCCTGCTTAAAATCTTCAGTGGCTTTTCACTGCATTTAGAATAAAATTCCAACTCTTCACCAAAAGGTGTCCCTTCTCCACCTGCCATCAACCCCTTCCCCGCCCCGGCTTCCTCTCATACACTTGACTTCAGCCCAAACGTTGTGCCTGCCACTCCTCGAGCAGCTCTGCTCTTGCGTGACTCAGGGGAACTCACTGCACGTGCTCTTCTCTGTCTGAAATGCCTCCCCGTTCGGCTCTCTCCAGGTCAGGGCCCTTCTCGTCCTTCAGGATTTAGCTTCCATATCACTTTCTCTGCGTTTCAGGGGCCTCTTGACTCCATCACAGGCAGAAGGCCCCTGCCACTCATCACCTATGTGACAGCAGTTGTTCAACCTCTCAGAAAAAAGGTGGAGGACCCTCAGCGCACCCAAAGCTCTGTGCATTTTTAAAAAAACAAGATACAAGTTGACATGTTGCAATAAATGGACTCTCTTAGACTTGGAAATTTCCAGTGAGACATCTGTCTGTCTCGCGTTGAGCCAGTTTGCTCTGTTATGTTTTGCCGCTAGAGACAGACCTGTTTATGAAACCTACCTTCATGGAGGTTTGGAATTAGGAATGGGTGTCATCACTGCCAAACATCTCTGCTCCAAGAGAGGTTGTAAAACGGGTAGAAACATCGCCTGCCCGCTGAAGGAGCCACTCAGATTGAGGAAAGATCCCTTTGTAGATATAAGGGGGGGAGCGTCTAGGTCTCACGATTTGAGTGCTGAAAGCGTAGCTAAATGTTAGGGGACATATTAGCGGGGGGAAACGAAAGGGGTGCGGAATAACTTGTTGAGTGTGCACTGTTGGTCTTTTGGTGTGTGGAATCTTCTGACTTGTCCCTCTTTTTTTTTTTTTTTAAACAAATAAATTATTGTTTTTTTATTAATTAAAAAAATTTTTCTACGTTTTTATTTATTTATTTTTCCTTTTATTTTGTTTCGGCCTCATCCCTCAGCTTGTGGGATCTTAGTTCCCCGACCAGGGATCGAACCCAGGCCCCAGCAGTGAAAGCACCGAGTCCCAACCGCTGGACCACCAGGGAGTTCCCTGACTTGTTTCTCTTGAAAAAAGATTCCAAATTAGTTCAACTCCGGAGATGAGAGCAGGGCAAGCTCTGGGCACTTTGGGACCACTCTATCTTCAAATGCCCCCCGCCCCTCCCCAAGGCAGCTGGGAAATGATGGAGGCTTATACAGAGGATTATACAGGATCCTAGGAAACTGCAGCTAGAACTTCTGAGCTTTGTATTTCCATGTGTATTTTATTTGACTTTTGAGGAAACGAAGTCCCAGAAGGAGAAAGTGACTTTTGTCACACAGTAGGCAGTAGTTATTGGGACCAGAACCCACTGCTGCTTTGCATGTATCAGGCCTCCTACGCCAGCTGGGGCCCTTAGTTTCCCAACCGACTCTAGTGCTTTAGGCTTAAAAGAACTGCCTTGGAGGGAGGGAAGGAATTAGGGGGATTTGACCCAGGCCTGGGCATTGACTCTCCCTCCTCAGAACTTCTACTCCATTATATAAGACCTTGAGTCGATAGGATCATGTCAAACTAACCATTTTGGAACTCTTTACTTCCTCAGTTCTAGACGTGTTCATTGGCGTGAATCACTCTCCCCTTGGTTACTGTACTTCTGTGATCCTTATTAAATGAAAACTGTGGCTGCTGGATTAACATGCAGATGGTGTTCCCAAAGTGGTCCAAAATATCAGTTCCAAGAGATGCCTTGAAGAAAAAGCAGTTCAAAGAGGTTCTGTGGTCAAGTGAGTTTGGGAAATCGTATATCCTTCTCTTGGAGATTCACCAAAGAAAATGGTTGAACTTTGTTATGACTCTGTATAACTCAGCATTTCCTGAACACACCCTATACTAGAACCCTGTGTATCGTGTAATGCTAGTTACCAGTGTCCCTTGAAATATACTCTGAGAAACACCGAAGTCTGTTCTGTTGAAGATAAGCAGGAGATAACGTTGTCAGTATGGATGTGTCACCTGGAAGAATGGCGTTTTTGCTCAGATTACAGACCAAAGACAGAGAGGAGGAGCCTGGGAAACCGCCAAGGGCGAGTGTCTTTTTCTTTCGTTTCTACCGAAGAAGAAAACTACTGGCCAGACGAAGATGGACGGACCCGTGAAGTGCAAATCCTCAGGGGCCACGACAAGCCTTTGGGCTTTGGGATGGAGTCTGCTTTGGCATTTGAGGAAGAGAACTCAAAGCCCTTCTCTTTTAAAACTTCTTGCGCTCTGAATTCCTTTCTAATTTTTCTCCTTTAATAATTAATCAAAACTTTTCCATAGTTCTAACCTGGGGGGGCCTCTACTGAAGGATACTAAGGAGAGGGGGGGCTGTTGGGCACACTCCGTCACCAAGCAGAATTTGTTTTTACAAAAATGTGCTTGAAAAAGTGGCAACGTGGTTTCGTAGCACAAAGGGAATGGATTCTGACCTGGTGCAGTGGAAAAGAGACGGCTCCGATGAGAACATTGATGGGGGAACCAGACACCCTTGGGGCGCAAGCTGACGGAAACAGCCCCGGGTGGCTGAACTGGGAGATTCCCAAGGAGATACAGGCTCTCATTAAGGCAGTCCTGGTGGCTTTCTTGACTTGGACACTCTTTCCACGTCTAAGGTTTGGTGGTTGTGTGTTTTGTTTCATGCAGATGGAATGGTTGCCCAACACATTTGTGCCAAAGACACCACCTACCCAGTTACAGCAGCTTTTTACTAGATGAAACAGGCCAATCTATAAGGATGAATGAGTTAAAGAAAACAGTCCTTTGAAGTTCCACAAAGAAGAAAAAATAGACTCCAAAATCCTTAGGTCAGTGGTTCTTAAAATACGGTTCCTGAAGCAGCAGCATTTGCCATCTCCTGGAACTTCGTAGAAAGGCAAATTCTCCAGCTCCACCCCAGACCCACTGAACACAAGCACTGGGGGTGAGGCCAGCAGTGCGTGTGTAGACAAGCCCTCCTGGGGATTCTGACCCACGCTCAAGTCTGAAAACCACTACCCTCCAGGAAGGCTCCAGTGGCCCTTAAGCTTGTTCTCTGCCGACTTCCCCAGGCTCACTGGCTGTCCCCTGGAGCCCTGGATTCTCAGAGCTCCTTTCTGCTGCTTCTGTTTCCTGATGCCCCGGCAGGTGTATTGGCTTTGTCCTTGATCTGAAACCTTTTAGGCCTAATTAACCCAGGAGAAATCGGGTGCTCTGTATGGCCAGCTTAGCTCCACTTTCCCGGCCTCTACTTTGGGTTTTGGTGACCAATCACTACGGGCGTAATAGCACGTAGCACACGTTATCATTGCCACTCGGGACTCTTGCAAGGAGCGTGACTTCCAAGATCTCCAGGTCTCTGTGTAACCAAAAGTGAGGGTCTGGCTGCTCGCCGCTCAAAAGCCCATGAAGAGGCAAGGTTCGTGGAAAGGAAAGTTTGCTTTATTTTGGAGGCCGGCAACCCGGGCAGATGCGTGGATTCCTGTCCAAAGGCCAACTCCCCTCCCCACCACTGACAGTCAGGGGGCAAGAGCTTTTATAGACAGAAGGAGGGGGCTACATGCAGAAACAGCACAGGCAGCTCTGACGGTCAACTTGAAATTGGTCATGGGGTGGTCTGATCAGTGTCATCTTGAGTGTTTTAAGTACAGTTAGTCTTCAGTTCCAGGGTCGGTTGGTTCCCATTTCCTTGAGGCCAGCTCTCGGAATTGTGGCAGCTTATGTCATGCCTACAGCCTGGTCATCATGTCGTTAACGTCTTCCACCTGATGGGGGTTTTAGTATCTACAAGACAGCTCACAGGAGAGGGCTCAGAACATTACCTATAGCCCTTGAGGAGGTACTAGAGATCCTTGACTTTGCTTAATGACTAAACTATTATTATTTGGTCTCCTCTGACTGTCTTCCTTTGTTTCTGCGTTTTCTCACTTGTTTGAGTAAACTTATTCTTTGGTTAAATTGTTTCCACAGACAAAAGGCGGGCTGAGGACATGGGGAGGAGGGCCATAGCGTCCTGCTCCGTTTCATCTGGACTCAGTAGTATCGTACCTGCTTTCACTTATCCCCATGGCCACACCTGCTGATGGTGTTCCAGAAACTTCTACATCATACACCTCCTCCATCTCTGGTCAATTCTTTCCAGTCTTCTTCAAGACATTGTTCCTCTGTCTGCCTTTAAAATCGGCTTTCCCTTTGGTTTATCCCGAACCTTCTAACCATGCGGTTCTCACCAGGTGACCTCATCAAGGTCCACATCTCTGACTACTGCCCCGTGCACTGGTGGTGCTTCATTGTGGACCCCAGGCCTGCGTGTCCAGCCACCTGCCCTCTCCCCAGGTGCCTCCATGGTACCCCACGCACCGGGACGGAACTTCTCTAAGAGTCTTATTTAATCCTTATGATGGTTCTTCAGGGCAGCCATGGCTATCCACGTTTTTTTTTTTAATAGATTAAAAAAACCCATCTATTTGTCCAAAGTGGCACAGCTGGTTATTTGAAGAGGCGGGATTCAAACCCAGATCTGTTCTAGTAGAAACTGCCCGCTTATACGTTTCCTTGCAGCTTATTCATCTCTCTCTGAGATAATATTAAATTATTATCTGTGATCCCCAACATCTGGTCACAAAGGTCAGACGAGTCCAGGCTGCCACTGTCTTCAGGAAACTCCCCACCACTTCTCTTTAAGAGAAAAGTCGGGGCTTCCCTGGTGGCACAGTGGTTGAGAGTCTGCCTGCTAATGCAGGAGACACGGGTTCGAGCCCTGGTCTGGGAGGATCCCACATGCCGCGGAGCGGCTGGGCCTGTGAGCCACAACTGCTGAGCCTGCGCGTCTGGAGCCTGTGCTCCGCAACGAGAGGCCGCGATAGTGAGAGGCCCGCGCACCGCGATGAAGAGTGGCCCCTGCTTGCCACAACTGGAGAAGGCCCTCGCGCAGAAAGGAAGATCCAACACAGCAAAAATAAATTAAATAAAAAAAAAAAAAAAAAAGAGAAAAGTCGGCGAACCCAACAGGTTTCTATGTCTTTAATGTTACTCTGACCTTCCAATTCAATCCCAGGGGGATTGGCTGTCCAGGAGAATCGAAAACATGTCACCTCTTCCCTCTCCCACCCTCATCCTGGCTTGAAATCACACTCACTTTTCAGGAAAAAGTTTAAAGCCTTAGAGGTCCTTCATAACATGGCCCTGGACTGTTTTTTATTCCTCTCTCTTGCTGTTCACTCAGACAACCTGAACTCTGGCATTTCTAGTTTTGCTGAATAGCACCTCTCCCGATGCCTTGGTCACACCCTGTGCCCTTCCCCTACCTTATCTCTATTCCATACAGTGATGCAAGCCCTGTGAAATGCCTTGCATGGAGGTGCTATCATTTAAGCCTCACGACACTTTTGAAGGTACATATCATCGTTCCTATTTTAGAGATGAGGAAACCGAGACCTGGAGAGGTGAGGTACTTGCCCAAGGTCATAGGGCTGATCAGGGGTGATTTCAATGCAGGTTTCTTGGGCTGCAAACCCCATGTTCATTTCCAAAATACTGTGCCTGCACTAAGAATATTTCCTTTCCACGCACTATAGCCGAAATACTTATTTACATTTATGTTTCTACCTTTGTTCTTTTAAAGTCAATGCATAAATTACAGATAAAAGGATAGTGCCTTATCTCCTGGATATTTAAGTTAATTTAGGGGTTTACAGTAAGCATATAATAATTGCTTAACACAGGAACAAATGGATGGGAGTGGACAATGGCTGAATGACCTAAAAATTATAATCCTGCAGATGGTGAGTTACGATGCATTTTCTCCATGCAAACAGGATGACGTGTTGGAATATGGTATGCGGATCTAAAATACGCCTCTTGTTTCCTGCCTCTATGCCGTCAGTAGTTTACATTACTACATTACTGTAGGACTACAATAACCCGGCAGGCAGTGATTCTTCACAGCTTGTTAACTGTCCTCCTTTAGGGGCCTAGAAACTTAACCATGCCAGACAAGGGCATTTATATGCTCAAAATATTTCTTGACGGATGCTTAGTTCATGCAATTCTCTCTCGCATATTGGAAAATAATGTATCATCTGATTTTAGCCTGAAGTCAAGATTTGTTCCATTTAAGTTTTCGAGTCATGCGTTGTAGTGCTCAAAATTCCCAGACATTTGTGCAATGTCAAACCCTCTCTTCCACAGCATTTCCAATGGATGGAAGAGTGATGATGAATGATGGACATTCCAGCACAATGTCTGGCATCTAAGAGTTCCCAGCATGAAGATCAAGGGTTTTATTCTGACTGCTGTTTCCTAAGACCAAAGACAAATCATAAAGTCTCCTTGTGCTTTGAAGGAATGAGATAATATTCGAAAGGAGATCGGCATCCAGACCAAAGGACAAATGCATGTACACAAAAGTGAATACAGAATGGCACTCTTAAGGCTGGAGATTGAAAAGAAAAAGGAAGGCTTGTAAACTATATTTTAGGCCGTGGTTATCAGCATTGAATTCTTCTCTTTTCTAAGCCAGCAGTGGAATCTCTGCTCTTTTTCATGAATGAACATCGGATTCAAAAGCAAATCTTTCCTGACTGTAGTCTGACGAAGCTTGGGCATCATAATCTAGAAAACATACCATAAAATTTCCGTTTTGGTATAACTTCAATTAGAGCCCTGGCTAAATAATGGTGATAACATCTACTGCGTGCTGTCTTCATAACCGAACAACCAGACTGGTGGGGGAGGTATTTCCATTCGTTTGACAGAGTGGAAAACTGAGGAGATGGTTTTCTCACTATGATGTAGTTACTAAGGGAAGATGTTAGTATCGAAATTTCAGCTCTTGAATTGCTATTCTAGAACTTGCTTGTCTCACTTCCCCACACTGCTTTTCTAAGTAGAGAATCATTTTATGTTTTGAAAGTTCTGGGCGACTAAGTATGTGTTTCAACACAAATTCTAAAATCACTGTGATGATTTAGCTGTTTTTCCAGAAATGTGCCTAATTTAATGCTACTTCATAAATTTATATTAATATGTTTGTTTCCCTCTATCCTGAGAAGAAAAAAATGTCCTTTAACATTTTATGAATATCATTTATGCTTTGCATGAATATCACATAGCCACTTATTTTATGTATGCTTTAATTTAATCACCCACAGTGCGTAGATTCATTTCCCCTTAATTTAATGTATTAAGATGATTACTTCATTGTAATTCACACGGATGGACTTGGTTTGAAAAGTTGAATGCTTGTTTGAATGGAATGGTTTTGACATTTAACAGCTATAGTATACTTTCTTTATTCTAGAGTAACATATCAGAGATTAATTTTATAACAAATTTCCCTAATAATAGGAATAATGAGTGAATGATTGAATCATTTGCATTTACTTTGCTTTTTCACCTTGAAGAACAACTCATGCAAAATCTAGATGCTGCCACAATGGATGTCAACTTCAAAAGGGTGTATTCTTTGTTCACTAAAGGCTCCAGTTCTTCACTTATACTTGGAAGTATTATGAAGAATGATTAAAGGTAAAAAGTTCAGATAAAGTACTGATACATGCAACAGTATTTTGCATGAACCTCAAAAACAGTATGTTAACTGAAAGGTGTCAGTCTTATTGTATGATTCCACTTTTGTGCAGTGTCCAGTAAAGGCAAATCCGTACGGACAGAAGGTAGGTGAGTGGTTGCCAGGGGCTGGGTCCAGGAATGAAGAGTAGCTATACATCAGCTCAAAGTTTCTCTGAGGGTGATGGGAACGTTCTAAAATAAGGTTGTGGTCATGGTTGCACAATTCCATAAATAGACTAACAATTATGGAACTGTACACTTAAAATAGGAATTTTATGATACACAAAATATATCTCAACAAAGCTTTGACAAACTAGATGTGAGATTATAAATAAATAACTCGAGGTAATTAAAATTTTTGTCAACAGACATAAAATTAGTAAGTTCACATCATTTATATACCAATACTATTTATATAACATACTGTGTACGTTATTTTCCTACACTTAATGGAGGATACACCCCAGGAGGAAGACATGATTTTCCTCTGAAGTTTGCAACCCAACTAAAAGAACATATCAATAAGCAGAAGACAGTATCTGACCACCAGTGTTAGGTGAACAGGGAAGAAAACGGAATTCTTATTTCCAAAACAATGTAGGTTAGATTCTTTTTTTTCTCTAAGATAAATGCCAGCCAATAGAATTTTCATCATTGCTTGGCCATAAACAGGGTTGTGCTCATTTCAGGTCTCAACTCAAAGCTCTTCCAACATTTCTATTTGGAAATCCCATGCAGGAAGCAGGGTGTCTCATCAAACTTCTTATTCTCAGCACACAGTACAGTACTAGGCACAGAGAACACACTAAAAACATTTCTGATGTAAATCAAGATAAAATCAGAGTCACTGGAGGATCAAACAGGCATGTTTAAAGCCACAATATGATACGGCAGAGCACAGGAAGTACTTTAATTAAATTTCATGACAGCATGAGAAAGAAATGATTCATTGTGAGTGGAGAATCCCAGAGGAAGTGACATTTGAACTGGGCCTTGAAGGATGAGGGGTATAAAGGAGGATTTGTAAACGTTTCCAAAAATAGGACCTACTTCATGCTGGCACCCTGAGACCCAGCTCTAGAACTGGTCTAGACAGAACTGGTCTAGACAGAACTGGTCTAGAACTGGTCTAGAGAGAACTAGAAATTCTCCATTCTATTTCAAATGTCAAAATAGTCTAGAAAGATACACTACAGGTATCAAGATTAACCTAAAATATACCCCAATCTTAGTGGTTTTGTAATTTACTATGGTTTGAATCGTGGAAAGGAAAGAAAGTCCAGTTAAACGTGAGAAGAGACCGAAGAGGCAGCTGTCTATTTGCTCTCCTCAGAAAAGCCTTCAGACGGCAGAGAATCTGCTTTCTGTCCCAGTACGAAGAGAGGTGACCCCCAGGTAAGCATCGTCCTGTCATTCCAACCTTGAGAAGGTCACTGGTTAGAAAGAAACAAATAACTTTTATTCTGGAGACGTTCACCCTTAGAACACTGAAGGACTCAGGCACAGGGAACAGACTGGTGGTTGCCAAGGGGGAGGGGATTGGGGGAGGGTTGGATTGGGAGGTTGGGATTAGCAGATGCAAACTATTATATACAGGATGGATACACACCAAGGTCCTATCGTATAGCGCAGGGAACGATATTCAATATCCTGTAATAAACCATAATGGAAAAGAAAAAGGGAAAAATAAACACAAGAGGACTCACACAAAGATGGAGGTGGTTTGGAAGACTGGAAACTATTTCTGAATCACATACTTCAAGTTAAATTTTTATAGGAACAAACATCGGGTGATACAGCAATTTTTACTTTTTGTATTTTTGCCCAACACGCACAATCTGATTCTAATCATGAGGAAACACCAGTCAAACGGAGGGACATTCTAGAAAATAATCAGCCTGCATTCTTCACAAATGTCAAGTGCTATGAAAGACAAAGAAAGGTTTGGAACAGATCAAAGCAGACCTAGGCAGACAGAAACTAAGTGAAAGGCGCACTCCTGGCCTGGTCCTGGCCCGGAAAACAAGCTGGTTTAAGGAACAGCGGTGGCAAAGCCCTGTCGGGAACAAAGTCAGGATCTAGAGACACGCCCCCTCTCAGTCCTGCTCTCAGCCTTGACCTCTCCTCTGTGGGAGAGAGGGGTGAGGAGTGACAGTTTGTGAAATTTAAATAAAGTCCGTAGGTTAGATGATAGTACGCATCCATGTTAAATTACCCGATTTTGATCATTGTACCCCGGTTTTCTAAGAGAATTTCTTTGCTTTCAGGAGACACACTGAAGTATTTAAAGGGGCATGATGTCTGCAACTTAAGTCTTAAATGGTTCTGAAAAATGATAATATGTATATAGGCAGACAAACACATAGTATTCACACACAGAGAATGATAAAACAGATGTGGCAACATGTTAACAGTTGGTGAATCGGGGTGAAGGGTATATGGGAGTTCTCTGTACCACTTCCACTTTTTGGTAAAGCTGAGATTAAAATCAAATAAAAAGGAATTTATAGGTTTGCCTTAGTAGATCTTCCAGGAAAACACACAACTCACTCAAACTTGAAGACATGATGGTCTCCTGCCACCAATTTTCTTTTTCCAATTCAACGCTTAAAAACAGAAACCAGGCCTTGGAGCAACTAAGCCCGTGCGCCACAACTACTGAGTCTGCACTCTAGAGCCCGCGAGCCACAACTACTGAGCCCGTGTGCCACAACTACTGAAGCCCGCGTGCCTAGAGCCACAACAAGAGGAGCCACCACAATGAGAGGCCCGCGCACCGCAACGAAGAGTAGCCCCCGCTCGCCGTAACTAGAGAGAGCCTGCGCACAGCAACAAACACCCAATGCAACCAAAAATGAATAATAGATTAATGAATTAAAAAAAAAAAGAAAAACAAGACTTCCCTGGTGGTGCAGTGATTAAGAATCCGCCTGCCAATGCAGGAGATATGGGTTCCATCCCTGGTCCAGGAAGATCCCACATGCCGCGGACCAACTAAGCCCGTGAGCCACAACTACTGAGCCCGCGTGCCTAGATCCTGGGCTCTGCAACAAGAGAAGCCCCCGCTTGTGGCAACTAAAGCCCACGTGCAGCAACGAAGACCCAACGCAGCCCAAAATAAATAAAATAAAAAAATAAAATAAAAAAACAAAACCCAGAAACCAACCCCAAAACTAAGCAGATCTGGTGGTGATCATTTTGAGACGTATAGAAATACTGAATCACTAAGCTGTACACCAGGAACTGACATAGTGTTGTAGGTCAATTATACTTCAAAAACAAACCAAAAAACTCATAGAAAAACAGATCAGATTTTCTGTTACCAGATGCTGGGGGGCGGGGGAAGGGGGAGGGGGAATTGGATGAAGGTGGTCAAAAGGTATAAACTTCCGGTTATAAGATAAATAAGCACTAGGGACGTCAGGTACAACATGGTAAATATAATTAACACTGTTGTACGTTATGGAGAGCAAATCCTAAGAGTTCTCATCACAAAGAAAAATATTTTTTCTATTTCTTTAATTTTCTCTCTGTAAGGGATGATGGATGTTCATTAAACTTACTGTGGTCATCCTTTCACAATGTATGTAAGTCAAAATGTTATGCCTTAAACTTATACAGTGCTGTATGTCAATTATATCTCGATGAAACTGGAAGAACAAAAATTGAAAAGTAAGCCAATTTGCAATAAAACAAGAAGCCAAGCTCAATAGCCTTTGATTCATCTGAGAAAAGTGTGTCAGATTGATTAGTGTTATTTTCTTACTTTTTAGTGGTGAGCACCACTATTCTTAATATTCTTCATTCTTAAAGGCTTATATTCTTTTTTTTTTTTTTTTTTGTGGTATGCGGGCCTCTCACTGTTGTGGCCTCTTCTGTTGCGGAGCACAGGCTCCGGACACGCAGGCTCAGCGGCCATGGCTCATGCGCCCAGCCGCTCCGCAGCATGTGGGATCTTCCCGGACCAGGGCACGAGCCCGTGTCCCCTGCATCGGCAGGCGGACTCTCAACCACTGCGCCACCAGGGCAGCCCTAAAGGCTTATATTCTTAATATTGCAAAATACTTTAAAACATCGTAAGAATAAGCATTTCTTTCCTTTATTTGTGGAAGAAATGAGACTCAAACATAGAATGATCACTTCAAAAGAAAGTTAAGAATGAGCATATCATGTGTAACCAGAAAGGGATAACAAGAAAGGAGTATCCCTAGGTCCGGCCATAAATATGAAATGAGATGAATCCATTTCAGATAACTGTTTCCTTGGAAACGCAGTCAATTGAAAGTCCTGCAAAAATTAACATGTATTTTTTTCCTCCCTTAAAGGGCAGGAGCTTCTTCTACTTACATAGTTTTGACCTTTCGTTTTATATCTTAGGCTTATTATAAGACGTTTTTTCCAGAGCTGGGCAAACAGAGCCAAATAAGTATCTTTTCATTAGTTCTGAGGCTTGGCTTACGATCATATGGCCTCTGTAGCTGCATATTGTGGGGCAACTGTGAGGAGGGTAGTTGGGGTAAAACCTGCCACTCACTGAATATTGCCATCTGGACTAATAAACCATCAGCCCACATGCAATGTTGTCACTCACGCTGACTGAGTTCACAGTAGAGCTAATTGAGTTAAGTAGTCATATTGGCAATAGAGTTCTGTATTTTATTTATTTTTTTGATGTGGATCACTTTTAAAGTCTTTATTGAATTGGTTACACTATTGCTTCTGTTTTATATTTTGGTTTTTTGGTCTCGAGGCATGTGGGATCTTAGCTCACCCACCAGGGATCGAACCCCCATCCCCTGCATTGGGAGGCAAAGTCTTAACCACTGGACCACCAGGGAAGTCCCCAGTTCTATATTTTAAGAGGCAGTAAAGTTGAACGATGTCAAGTCTCTTGTATAAGCCAATACTGACAAATGCCCTGAGGATAGTGGTTCAACAGAGGCAATGGTTCTGTCTCAGCCGATGCCATGGAGGATGGCTCTGGACCACGGAGGATTCCCGACTCTCTTTCCCAAAGCCCTGCTGGTTCTGGATTTCTGGTATCTTTGCAGTGTGCGTAGAGGAACAATTCAAGTCAAAGAGGCTGGACTGGTCCAGAACCAAGACTAATCTCTAAAGACAGCTCATCCTGAGCATCACACAGGTGATAAGTGCAGGTGAAATGGTCCCCAGGAGACCTGCCTTGTCTGCGATGGTGCTACCAGAGGTTGCTCTTGGCATGGATTTTCTGCTTCTCCGGGGTTTTCAAAACCCAAAGCCTCTGCCCTGCAGAGGTAAGGATAGAGGGTAGAACTGGTCACCAACACCTTCGGGAAGAGAAGTTTATGATGGAACATGGGTACGTTTTCAGAAACTGAAGGGGGAAGAAGCCTAGACTTACTAAAGAACTGAGAATAACCTGAAGCCTCCTCTGTTCCTGGGGAAAGCTGGCCCAGGGTTCAGTAAGAACACTGAAAGAGGCAGCAGAAGACGACTGATTCTGCAATTTATCCTGGAGCTGGTGCTATGTTTTCATGATGATCATAGCTTAGGTTTTGGGGGCCAGTACTGATTTAATGTATTTTGCTCTATTTTTCCCACAGGGGGAAATATGGTTATTATATTGGAGAAATACTTTATTTTATTTTTGCCATTATTTTGTATTTATTTCTATTTACTTTTTTTTTTTTTTTTCTGTGCTGCTTGGCTTGTGGGATCTTAGTTCCCCAACCAGGGATTGAATCCAGGCCACGGCAATGAAAGCCCAGAATCCTAACCACTAGGCAAACAGGGAACTCCCTACTTTTTTTCATTTTAATTTTTTAAATTTTAAAATATTTGATTGGATTATAGTTGATTTACAATGTTGTGTGAGTTTCAGGTGTACAGCAAAGTGATTCAGTTATACATATACATATATTCATTCTTTTTCAGATTCTTTTCCCATTTACAGAATATTGAGTAGAGTTCCCTGTGCTATACAGTAGGGCCTTGTTGGTTATCTATTTTATATATAGTAGTGTGTGTGTTAATACCAAACTCCCAATTTAACCCTCCCCACCACGTTTCCCCTTTGGTAACAAGTTTGTTTTTGAAATCTGTGAGTCTGTTTCTGTTTTGTAAATATGTTCGTTTATATCATTAAAAAAATAGATTCCACATATGATTGATATCATATATTTGTCTGTCTGACTTACTTCACTTAGTATGATCATCTCTAGGTCCATCCATGGTGCTGCACATGGCATTATTTCATTCTTTTTTATGACTGAGTAATATTCCATTGGATATACGGACCACATCTTCTTTATCTATTCCTCTGTGGATGGACATTTAGGATGGAATGTAGGTTGATGTCCGTGGTTTCTCTGTGGCCAACTAACCTCTGATTACAGTATTTGTTGGAGAGAATTAGGGATTTGTCCATAGTTCAATAACTGGAAAGTGTCAGAGCCAAGAGGCAAACCATGATCTTCTGTTCTAAACAGTCCCTATGCGCCTACGACGTGCTGAGCGACGTCCCTAAGACTCAGTGCAGTAGGCCAGCTGTGTAACAGGAGAATTCTCAGAATGGTTTTCTTTTTCAGCTTTACTGAGGTATAATTGACAAATAAAATTGCAAGATATTTAAAACATACATTGTGATGATTTGCTGTATTTATCAAATGATATGTATATTTGTGTGTATGTGTGAGCATCAGTCTTGGAATATCTTGATAGCCAGTGATCAGTATGCCATTCACACCTTTGTCTAAATGTGACTGGAACCTCTTTGTATTTTCATCCTGTGTTCCAGGCCAGCTCCTGGCCAGCAGTGAGGCGGTGACGTTTGTTTGCAGGGCGCCATGTCTGTGGTAAATACCACTCCTACTGCACAGTGCACAACCTGACAACCTGTACAGTGCTGCGTGGGAGACCTGCTCTTTATTTTCTCTCTCTCACCCGTTTCCCTGTGATCCTCAGCCCTCTCATGGCCTCCTCCCTTTCCCACTCCTTCTATTGCCTTTACTGGATCCTGTTGAGGAGGAAAGGAATCGGACTCAATTCTCCACTTGGAGATACTAGTGACTTGATAAGATATCCAGCCAGGAGGTTTGCATTTTGAAAGACCACAGAGAAAGGGCCATGATGGAATTACAGGCACTCAGGGCAACCCGTGCAGGAAGGGAAGGACTTTGAATTCCAGTGGTCACCTCTGCTAATTTTGTATGGCTGACTCTCCCAATGGTTATCTTTCCAACTTCAGTGCAAGGTCAGTAAGTTAACCTCCCACGTTGTCCCAGATTTCGTCTGAAAACTACCTGTTGGGATTATCACAGGATTCGGCTGTTGTGTCTCTTCCCCCTGCTTCCATTATATTCCTGGCTTTAAAAACTTCAATCCTGTTAGCATCAACTTAGTGGTTATTCTCACGTGGGCGTTCTATATCCCTAATATCCTATCTGCTTCTCATAATGTTTCTAAGCTTCATGATGAGAAGATAACTCTTACTTATTGAGCACTCACGGTGTTCTGTGAAATCACCTAAGCTTCTTTCTTTCCACAATTCGAGGAGAGAGGCGAGACCCCATTTTACAGATGAGGAAACAGCCTCAGGCAGGCTAAGTGACTTGCCCAAGGTTAAACGGCTGGTACGTGGCTGTGCGAGAATTTGACCTTAGACTGTAAAACTAGGTATGTGCTGAGCCCCACTGCTCCATCCTGTCTGGTCTAACTGCCCCACATGTTTGCCTCGTGTAGACCAGCATCTTCTCCAAGGTTTTAGATTTCTTCCTTAGGGTTCCTAGAATTCTCTCGCCCTTTTGTGCTATAAAAGTATGAATGGTAAAGAGCTCTGATGTCTGAGCCAGGCTGCCTGGTGCAAATTTCATTTCAGCTCCTTCATACTTTTCTTGGTTTCTTGTTTAATTTTTTCAACTTTTTAAAGAGTCTGAAAAATACCTTGGTTGTTGCTATCGATTCTTTTGTCGGTTGTTGATGCCTCTCCTCTAGCTGTGTATGTGATGGTTTGTTCTGCTTTTCCTCATTTACGTTTATCTAGTTCGTCAATGCATTTCAAGGTCCAAAAGGGTAACAAAACCTGGAGAAAGAGGGCTCCAGGCTTTCCTGTAACAGACGCTACAAAACTGGCCTCGAAAAGCCCATGCTCTCCCACCGCTCCACGCTGCATCTCAATGAAAACTGCAGCTGGGTGGAACAGAGCTTTGAATTTCAGAGGTTTGTCTTCCTTTGACATGGCTGTTCCCAGTTTCCCTCCCCTCCAGTCGAGCTGATGACTTTTCTTTCTTTCCTTTTCTTTGTTTTTCACATTATAATGTGTTTTGATTATCTCAAAGGGTGAGTGATATAGGTCCCCTTGCAAAAGGTCTAGGCAATCAATAAGAAATCCTTATACAATCATGTGAGTCTTATTCTGCATTATATAACTTATTAGACTTCAGAAAACACCAAGAGGTCCCAGGAGTTGTTTTGTCATCCTCACAACGTTGGTGAGTGGATTCTCCACAGATGAAGTGGCCTGGGCTTTCTTTTCTAGCCTTTCTCTTTCTGTCTGCCCTGGGCTACTGATGGGTGCGCTTCCCTGCCTTTGAAGTATCACATCTCAGAGCTCTCTGGCACGTGCCAGAAGCTGGTGGAGAGCACCTACTCCCATGTTGGTGACTGAGGCTCCCCGATGCCCTCGAGGTGTGTGAATCACACTGGTGCTCTCAGCTGGAACCACGCTTCCTGATGGATGGGGAGAAGGGACAGAGAGGAGGGTGGAAGTGGATGGAGCAGATGGTCTACTGGTGGGAGGGCTAAAGCTTTTTAATCCCCGACCTTCTAAAACACTCATTTACCTGAAGATGTCCTTGTATTTTACTTAAGGACAAAGAGAGCCATCACGTGTTTGAAAATGTGACTAACTTGAAGGATTATAGTGCACACCATAACTTGACTTCACGTCTCTCATTTTTAGAACACTCTGTTATTTTGGTAAGTGAGGATTATACATCATTTAAAAGGGTCATCATTGATTTGGTTCACTTTTTTCCTCCTTCTGAAGAGCTTGTGTTCATAGTCTGCCCCTTTGCGGACATAAGAAATTGCTTTAAAAAGTGCTTTAACGTGTCTACATCTTGGGGACTGGCTTAACAAATTATATCTATAAGCAAGGATAATCTACAGCCAATAAAAGTCAGGATTCAGGAGGATATTTAACGACAAGGGAACATGTTCATGATATACTGTTAAGCCTTAACAGCTGGTTAAAAATGGTATGCCTAGTATGATTCCAAGTTTGTAAGACATAGGTATGCACAGAAAAACAGACTGAACTATAATAAAGATTTTAATATCCTTGGAGGATGGAATTACAAACGATCGCTAAAAGTCATTTTTGTTGAACTTCTGGGAAAATTTTACTTTTCGTACATGGGGGGCCTTTACAGTGAGAGAAAGTAACTTCCTAGTAAAATTATTTTGACTATGTTTTCTTGCCTTTCTGGGTATCTGAGATTCAATTCTCTTGATACTAAACACAGAACGGACCTACAGAGAAAATTCAGTGAGCTCACCCGATTGCTATCTTTTTTTCCGATGCAACCCTGGAAATGGGTCATTCCCTGCCTTGTTTCTTCCACCAGGTTCCAGTGTTTCAAAGTCCCTGATTGACATCAAGGGCAAACATCCAGGCTGGAGGTCTGACTGTCTGGGTTCAGCAGGGCTGACAAGATCCAGCTACAGGGGTGCGTGCATCTGTCCAGGACCCATCCTTGTGGGGCTGGTGGGACCTGTGGTTCCCAGAGAGAAGCTCGGGAGGGTGTGAGAGGGCTGAGGGGAGAAGCCTTGTAAGACCTTGGAGGAAGAGCTGGGCTCCAGCCAAACAGAGTGGGACTCTCAGAAGGGTTCAAGTCCCAGAGGGATGTTACTGGGCAGAGTGATTGAGCAGAACACCCGGGTGGCAATTAAAAGAAGCCAGGCCTAAAGGGAGGACCCATCAAGAATGGAGAGACTCAGGTGGCTCCCCAAGGTGCGCTCAAGGAAAGGAATTAAAATGCACATTCCCCGAGTGTCCACTAGGTGGCAGACACTTTCCTTTACTGGTACTAAGAGCTTGTCCATATTCTCAGGCACTTCCTGATGCTCAAGTCTTAAGAAATGCTCAGAGGGCTGGTTAAAATACAGATTCCTGGGCCCCTTTCCAGAGCTTCCAGCTCAGTAGTCTGGGGCCCGAGATTCTGCATTTCTAAGAGGTCCAGGTGCTGCTAGTGCCACTGGTTGGAGAGCTGGGAGCATCATCTCAGACTCTGGGAAGGGAGGAGGTGGGCGGGGAGCAGGGTGTGGTCCTCACCGTTGAGCAATTAGCTCACAGTGTGACAAAAACTCTAAGGCAGCAGTGTGGCTGGGGGAGGGGAACAGGGTCACTTGCTTCTGGCTGGAAATAGCCTCTGGCACTAGAGCAGATTTGAATTGTGGGATATGCAGCAGAATGTCAGGGCTCCAGGGCTCTCATTTCATTTAAATGTGTTACCAATTAATTTCCTTACAATGGTTGTAGCACATAGGAGCACACGTACACGCAGATTAAAATAAAAGCAGTATTCAGATCAAAATGAAAAAGAAGGCATTCAGTACCTACCAAAAATAAGCCTAGAGAAAAACATTAAGAATACTACAAAGGGAGAAAACATTAAGAATACTACAAAGGGAGAATACTACAAAGGGACTTCCTTGGGGGCGTGGCGGTTAAGAATCTGGCTGCCAATGCAAGGGACACGGGTTCGAGCCCTGGTCCGGGAAGATCCCACATGCCGCGGAGCAACTAAGTCCGTTCGCCACAGCTACTGAGCCTGCGCTCTAGAGCCCACGAGCTGCAACTACTGAGCCCGCGAGCCACAACTACTGAGCCCACGTGCCACAACTACTGAAGCCCACATACCTAGAGCCCCTGCTCCACAACAAGGCCCCGCTCGCCACAGCTAGAGAAAGCCTGCACGCAGCAATGAAGACCCAACACAGGCAAAAATAAATTTAAAAAAAGAAAAGAAAAGTAAAAGAATACTGCAAAGCATAAATCAGTAAATCTCGAATAATTTACAAAATATCCCGTCCACGATGGCCCAACCCTTGGTTCTGCTGCACCAGATTTTTATACAGAGCCCTGCGTGACCGACCAAGTGAGTCTGACAATATCCAACCAGACTCTACCCTGTTCAGTGAGATGGATCCACTGATCATGCCTTTGAACGCCAGTGGCGATGCTATTTGGCTATGACTGTTTCTAAAGCTTCTTCTCGGTTTCTGTACTTGCATCAGTAGAACCGGGTAGGAAGTAATAGTTTGCAGACGGGTACCCAACCACAAACCATTGTGCTGTACAGTGGAAGCTAACACAACATTGTAAAGCAACTAGACTCCAATAAAAATTAATTAAAAAACACACACACACACACTCAGAGGCACATTGGTCTAGACTGGCTAGATCACTGATTTGGCAGATGGGCTTTTGCAGAACTTCAAACAGCCCATGTGTTCTTATGGCTCCTTCACTGCAGATTCTTTCTGTATCTTTAAGGGTCATTTGGTTCTCATCAATTCCATTTGGAGTCCTTGAAATGGGGGTACTTGGATGGATTTTTGGCCCTGCTGCTATTTCTTCAAGGATATGAAGGACAATCTCCTGCACATAGTAGGCACTTAATAAACACAGACGGGACGCAGGCAGGGAATGGTAGCCCAGGAAAGAGATACCAAGCACGCTTGCAGGCTAGACAGAGAGAGCCAGGAACTCAATGCCCAACCTGGATGGATGTCAAAATAGAGCTCTTCTCACAGATCCTGTGAGGAGGTGGCTGGCCAGCCGAGGAGATGGAGAGGACCCAACTCAGAAAAGAAAAGCAACCACTCCAGTTGTTTCCCTGGTCTCACCACCACCTCATCAAATACCGGTGTCCATTGGGAACGAGTGAAATTCCGTTTACGGTTTTGCCCATGACAGTAGGCTTCCTCAGCATCTTCACGCTGAACCAAGGCGTTGCTTCACGTCCATGCCAGTGTGAACCCTGGCTGTTGCTCTGGAAACTACGGGAGCGTTTACCTTAGTTGCGTTCCTTTTAAAACTAGAGTCTGGAGGAAGGCCTTTCATTTACTAATTTAAGTATATTTTCCTAGTCAACAGTTCTCCACCTTGCAGCAAAAGAGAGCTGAATGGATGCGAAACGGATGGTCAAATCTAAACCCCCTGCGACGTCACGCTGCACCCCACACCCACCTGTCCTGGTCTCCTTCTTCATCCCTCACCGGGCACTCAGCGCAGCCCAAGGCATTTATGTGATTTAATGATGCAGAGCTGATCATAACGGTCACAGCAAGAATGAAGCTGCTGCTTAGAGAGCACTATGGGAGATATTGTGCTAAAGCGCTTAAATCCATTATCTTCAATTCTATCAACAATCACATAGGTTTGCTCAAGGACAGAAGGTGGAAAGGCTGAGATTCTAGCCCAAATATGGCAGACTCAAAAACCTGTGATCTTAATCACTGTATTTACAACACTTAGGGTCTTGGATCCAAATAGAAACTCTTTCCTTTTGCTTTTAAGGGTTACCAACAAACTGGAAACTGGACGGCGTCGCAAACTCTACACATCCGAGGCCAAGATTTCTCACAAATGATGGAGATGGACCCATGAATGAATGAATGAATGAATATGGGTACCAATTAGGAATAAGTCACATTCAGTTTGTGAGGTCCTTAGGTCACGAGGACACTGCCGTTTCCTGTAAACCAAGGCATTTCACTGTGAACCTGATGTGGTGTTGACGCCAGCTTCTAAAATCTGAAGATACAACCTGGTTACAAGTTCTAAGACTAACTCTCAATTGCATTTCAAACAAGTGTGCACATACACACAGAGACACCTGTTCTCTATCCTGACTTTTTTGGAAAAACCTATTTTGCTCTTTTTCTAAATATCCCTTTGAATTTCTCAAATCTCCTAAATAATAAAAGATGAGAGACAGTTCAAACACAAATCTTCCCCAAGAGAACATGTGTGGTTTTGACTGTACTGAAATCAGAGCTCATACCACTATTTTATCATTTGTTTAGATAATCCTATTTTCATCTGACACAATCCACACACCCAACTTCACAGGTCCACTGGTGGTTCCAAGGAGCTTCTGAAGTGTTTTCAGAAAAGTTAAAGGACCAGCAGTTTTTTGAGAGGGATGAATATGATCATGTTTTATGTTCAAGTTAGAACACTTTGCAAAAGTCCTTCATGGCTCATATATAAGAGTCTTTACAAACTTTCATTAATATATCTTGGTATGTGATTGGCAGATTTTCAGATACACCATTTAAAACTTTATCATGCTAACACAACATTGTAAATCAACTACACTTCCATAAAAAAATAACTTGATCATGAGTCAAAGTCCTTAAAGAAAATGGAAAAAGACCTTATTTTTAAAAATGCTGAATTGAAAAAGAGTGGGAGGTCACATGAACTTGGACATTTAAAGACACAAACTGATTTAAGAAGCAAAGATTTTGGGAAGCCCTAAGACCATAAAGCGATCAACACAAAGACATCTGTCAGGGTGGAGGCGACCGAGGTAAAGACCAGTTAAATCTAATGCAATCAGAAACTTAGGCCAGTTTAACATCTTTTTATGAGGTGACAACCCCCTAACACCATAATCTCGCCTTTCAGGATGATGACACAGGACTTAATGAGTAAAAGAAAACAACTTCAAACCTCTCTCTTGAACATGAATTGTCTATTTAGGTTAAAGGTAGACTTTGAGATCCCATTAGCTCCTGGCACAATTGGGAAAAGTCATGTACACACACACACACACACACACACACACACACACACACACACACACGCTTCAAAGCAAGTAGTTATGTAACGATATCAATGTCTGTTTCTACTTAGCTTCGAAAACAGAAGTGAAGCCAAAACTAACAACCCTCCTGCTAATTAGAGAAAGAAAAATGTCTTCTCCCCAAGTGCCCCAACATGAAACTGAAATTAACTGCTTTCCTTTGGAACCCACTTATTTTATGCTTCCCAGAAGATATGGGGATAAAGAAACTCTGGAAGAGAGCAGCTGGGGAAAACACATGGACACCATACGTGGACTCAGTGGAAACAGAGCACACACTTAAGAGAAAATTCTTTTCCTTGCGGCAACTGGGGTCTAATAAAAATCTGGTTACCTTTACATTTCTTCTCTTCCGTTTGGAAGGTCTGGGCGTTAGGGACGCTCTGATCGTTCACATCGTCGTGGTCCAGATGGAATATGGAGCTGGTCCAGGTGGCCTGGATGAGATGCCGGGGCGACTGTTCATTCTTCAATGCGCTGCGCCTCTCTGGGGGGCTCTTCCTGTGCAGGCAGGCTTCAGACATTCCCACAAGCTTCCACTCCTGCTTGCCGTGGGGACAAGGCTTCGGCTTGTCCCAGGCTGGAAGGCCATTTTCTGGAGGGTTGAAAAACACGAGATGACGAGCTTTGGCATTGTCAGGACGGGGCTGAGATGGAGAGGTTTGGAAGGCAAGTGCTTCCTCGGTTCTTTGGGGCTGACAGCATTCGCACACCCCTCCCCTTGACAGTGGTCATAAGATGCAGAGGGTGTCAGCCTCGGGCATGGAGCCACCGGCGCTGGATTGCCTGTCGGAGTAATCAACACATTCCCCCGATTTTACTGCCTACAAAGATGTCAGCTCCTCCGTGGGAAGGCTGCCCTTTCGCCAGCCCTGCTCCCAACAGCGATGGCCCAGGAGCAAGTGGACACCAATTTATGTCACTGCTTAGATGACCATTTGAGGTCTCGAGGGTCAGGGCTGGCCGTGGACACTTTTCAGAGCCTCAGGACATAAAACGTCCAGGATTCGGCCTTATTTGACTTGGGTGTTATCACAGGCTGACCTGAGGGGCACCCCGTTGCTTAAGAGGGACGTGCCACGTGGCTACGTGAGAGTGACAACTCTGTTCTCCCTGTCACCTTCCACTCCCGACAGCCTGACACAAAGGGCTGGCTCTTCCAAGAGAAACTGTGTCGATGGTTTCAATGTTGTCCCAAACAGGCGAGGAGATCAGATGAACCGAGCAGATCGTGCTTTATTTGTGGGGTAAATTAAGAGCCCTAATGATAGAATGAAAAGCCACATGTCTCTTGCGTTGAGATACAGGCAGTTATGGTTTATGTATACGATGCTGTTTTCTCTATCCAATTTATAGGGACTTGAAGGTCTCCCTCTAGAGAATGGGGAACAATAGAACAATATAATGAAAACGTTCTCACACTAACCTTCGCTGGTGGCCAATTTTACCTCCTTGACTATCTTACTGAATACAGCTATAAAGTAGAGAGTAAAAAGGAGTATGCTAATCTATATAATTTGTAGATGCAGTCACATTAAAAAACATAATCCATCTGGTCACCCATATTTCCAGAAATTCGTAGGCTACTGTCTGTCAAAATGAGAAAAAAATATAGAGTTCTACTTTTAAAGTGATTATAGACAGTGATGGAAAGACTAATCGATAAGTGAATTTCTTTTATGCTGAAAGGGCCAAAGGACCGTGAATATCCATGTCAGAGAGACAAGTCCATCCTGGTCTGTGCATAGTACTGGGAATTTAAAGCTGCTGTTCAGACACTTAAAATGAATTTTAAATTACTTAATGCAAGGGTTAAACAAACACGCTTTCACTTTTCACAAGCCCCCTTTGTAAAGCTACTAGATGCCTTCAGAGATGTTGGTTAGGGGTGGTTTCTCTAAAGGTGTCATCTGTTCTCAGCCCCTTTTGGAAGTTGCATTTACCTTTCCTGGTCTTGGGGTTACTGTGTGGAAACCCCGATACCCATCCACTTTATTTCTAGTACAGGAGAAGACTGTGAACAACTAGAGCAAGATAGCAATAATCGACACATGATTTCTCTGTCACAGTCAATGGAAATACTGCAGCATGAAATACCCTAACTTGGCCAGTAACCAATGATCCCCTTTAAACAAAATCGTACAACACTTTTGGATGTAATATTTGCTCTTATTCAGAGAAGAGCCCTGAAAATTCACTCTACGCAAAGGGCTGTGCGGGAGGGGAGTGAACTAGACCTGGGTTCTTTCTCCTCAGTTTCTAGGGCGTTATTCAATGCATGGTAAATCCAAAAGGTCTGGACTCCAGCGTGCCAGCTCCTGTTGCAATTACAGGCACTTAGTCTCACTTTCCATGAAAAGAAAAAAATAGCTTAGGATCTTGGGAGATTGTATGGCATTTCAGATGAAACGTATCTGTGTGGAATCCTTTCAAGGACCCAGTATCCATGAGGGTTTGAGGTTTTCATGAGCTAGGACTTCCCTGGCAGTCCAGTGGTTAAGACTACGTGCTTCCACTGCAGGGGGCAAGGGTTCGATTCCAGGTGCGGGAACTAAGATTCCACATGCCACGCGGTGTGGCCAAAAAAAAAAAAAAAAAGTTTTTCATGAGCTAAATATAAAGCCACTGAATGCAAGGGTTAACTTTGCAAAAAGAGTTTCATTTCGTTTTTACAGAAGTGAAAAGCCTTCTCACCCATGCATGTTTCTATGATGTCTACTCAATTGTCACGGACTCTAATTCCTTGGGAAATTGCACCGTGTAATGCTCCATTTTATTTTTATTTTTTTAAATTTATTTTTGGTTGTGTTGGGTCTTCATTGCTGCGTGCAGGCTTTCTCTAGTTGTGACGGCGAGCGGGGGCTACTCTTCGTTGCGGTGCGTGGGCTTCTCATTGTGGTGACTTCCCTTGTTGCGGAGCACGGGCTCTAGGTGCATGGGCTTCAGTAGTTGTGGCATGCGGGCTCTAGAGCACAGGCTCAGTAGTTGTGGCTCACGGGCTCTAGAGCGCAGGCTCAGTAGTTGTGGCGCACGGGCTTAGTTGCTCCGCGGCATGTGGGATCTTCCCAGACCAGGGCTTCCTGAATTGGCAGGCGGATTCTTAACCACTGCGCCACCAGGGAAGTCCCTAATGCTCCACTTCAAGTAATGTTAAAGTTATCATAGTTTTTTGTAGCACCTCCAACATTTGATTTTTCTGCAGAAATTCTTAAAATGTGGTATTAATTCCCCTACCTGCACAGAAATTAAGAAATACAGCCAAACTGGGTAGTCACTGCTCCCTAGTGAAGGGAGCTAGTCAACATGCGTGGATGAGAGATGATGGAAGGGACCCCACCCAAGGGGACATTCCTCCCTAAACACAGCCCATTAAAGTTTGCTCAGCACGTCCCCTGGGCCAGCAAGAGCAGGAATTTCTTCTAAGCAAGTGAGGTTATTTTTGCGGGGAGGCAGGGGATAGGATTGCCTTCCATTTTCCTAAGAAAAGAGTCCGAGGTGGTTTGGGAAAAGGGCTCCATTCGTGAGAGGCGTTTACGAGCTCGTAATTGCTGTCTGTAATTACATTCATGATAATGATATTCTGTTGCTTAACTGGCAGGTTTATTGTTGGGGCACTGCCGGCACATCTGGGCCTAAGAAGCCCTGGTTGGGTCACGGGAAAACTTGAGGGATTTACTTAAGGAGGATTCTTGATTATTTTCCCAAGAAGAGAAGGGCATATATGATTCCTATTCCATTCCCAAGGAGGGATGAGACACGATTCCAGGCTCCTTCAATTCTGCCTGCCGAGGATGCTGTGAACTGTGTTATTTATTTATTTATTAATGGATTGGTTGAGATTTCAATGCTCCAATTTTATAAACAAAAATTTAGGTTATTTAATATTAAAGCAGAGACAAAAAGTTTTAACATTGTTTTCATCAAGTAACATAGCTGTCTGAAACGGGAAATTTTAAGACAGTTGAATAGAGCAAAGTGAAAGATTATTAGGATAGCCAGTCTGAGTAAATTCCTTACTATATGCATTTGAATTCCACTGTAAGTTTGGCACTAGACGGAACACTGGCCTACGCCAAAATTTTCTCTTTAGTGTTTAGAAGCCCTGAACGTTTTCCTTCAGATTTAAAAGAAGAAAAAGAGAAAAAAAAAAAAAAAAGGAAGAAAGAAAAAGGGAAAAAACCCTCTATAACAGAACCTCCTTAGCTTGATAATGGATATGCTGCATGCAACTTCATACCCCCTAAAGAATTTCAGAAAAGGGCAAAAAATTTAAAACCTAGGTGGGATGTGAATTTGCAAAAACCTCTTCTCTTTGGTGTGACAAAGCTCATTCCCTCCTGGTAGGTATATGGCTCTCCTTCAATCTCATCAAAATCTATCAGAAAAGGCAGCTGGAGACCAATTTGTGCCTCGCCAGTAAGATTGCTAGGGTTTAATTTCTTATAATATCGAGCTAACAAGGTTTTATTATACCAAATGTTTGTAGAGTTTCAATGTGAAAAAAACTTACATACATTTTGAACTGTGTTGTTTCCATGTTTGCTTGGCAATGATGGTTTTCAGGGATTTCCTGCTATTTCTGTATCCTTTGCTTCCCCCAAACCTCAAACCAATGAGATATTTCTTTTTAGAAGGATTAAAATCTCAAAAGACTACATCCGTGAATCTCAAATTTTGGTAAATATCAGTCATGTGAGGCGCTATTAAAGATGGCAGGAGGGGGCTTCCCTGGTGGCACAGTGGTTGAGAGTCCGCCTGCCGATGCAGGGGACACGGGTTCGTGCCCCGGTCCAGGAAGATCCCACATGCCGCGGAGCGGCTGGGCCCGTGAGCCATGGCCGCTGAGCCTGTGCGTCCAGAGCCTGTGCTCCACAACGGGGGAGGCCACAACAGTGAGAGGCCCGCGTACCGCAAAAAAAAAAAAAAAAAAAAAGATGGCAGGAGACCAGGCTTATTGAAATAGGATGGGGCCTGGGCATTTGTATATTTACCAAGTTCTACAGATGGTTCTGATACCCAGTAGAGTTTGAGATCCACAGGGTTAAGAAAATCTAAGGTAAGAAAACAAATTATTGGCAGATATCAGATAAGGGTGCAGTTCCCTTCTCAGACTGGAAGGTTTTACGCGCCCTGGACTAAATTCGCATGATAATTAAAACATTCATCAATTGTTTTGGGATCTACTGCTTGAAGCATTGAAAGTCAGATGTTAACTGGAGTTATCTTGTAGATTGTAGGTATGGATGTGAGTAAATAAATGTTCAGTCAAAAAGCCTGTTGTTCTGAGGAATATCTGGGACACAAACATGCACAGTAGTAGAAATACATTTTTTTTTAAAAAGGGAGATTCTGGAAATGACCATATCTTATTATTCGCATGAAGAATGAATTCTTTAATGGACCCCAGTTAACAGATGGCTTTTAATATTTCATAGTCTAGACATCGACAATTAATTTGTCAGTTATGATGCAGATTAATAAATAAGTAGAATCAAAGGAAAGAACTAGACAGGGGCATGTGAACTGCTACTAAAATAACTAGACACACATTGACCTGTGTGTCTCGAGGGCGTCTAGATTTGAATGATTGCATCTGTGTTAGATGACCATAATTCTAGTGGCTCGAATGACCCAGCATTGACCCAAAGGCTTCTTTTGCAAAAAGAAACAAACATAAATCCTATGAACAGAACTGCCTACGTCCTATCTCTGGAAATTTCGTTAAAGATAATGGAAAATAAACCTGTCCATCAAAAAAGGAGAATTGTATGAAAATATGCAAGTATTTCAGGACATGAAAGCAAGCTTACACCTTAGAAAAGTGCTAAGGCAAAGGCAATGGAATTATGACAAAGTGCTCAGGAAGGGTCTGCTGAGTTAGGCTGGGGTTTCATGGCCCCAATTACGATTGTGGAGTTTGCATTAAAAGGCCATCAGTATGAGGCACTGAGACCCCCGAACCATATCCTGTGTTCAGCGGATGTATATATGATATGCTTTGCCAACCCAGTGAGTGTGTAGAACTATCATCGTAGAGCATCAGGCCACTAAGTATGAGGTCTCTGATTTCCGCTTAAATTTTTGACTCCAACCCGTACGTTCAGCCTTGTGCGATTCTCAGACACAGCAACTGACTTTTATTTGTGGAGTCACGTAGAACAGGAGACTCGTATTTGGCTGAGCATTTACTATGGGCCAGGTATAGAGCGAGACACTTTGATTCACCTCCACGAACATCCCGGAAGTACACAGTGTTCTACTGCTTGATTGAGCCCCCACTCCCGTGGCTCTGCCCCCTGTTCTCTGTCCTCTGGACATGTGGGCTTCAAACCTGGGAAGCTCATTCCCACCACAGGGTCTTTGCAGAAGCTCTTCCCTATGCCTGGACTGCCCCCTTCCCGAACCTTATACAACCACCCCCTCTTGTACCAAGAAACCCACGAGGATCCAACTGCCTCCCCCTTTTACAAGAAGGTTAGATTTCCCCTGATGCAGAACCTCTCAGGGTTGCATTTCTCCAGGAAGGTAACTGAAAATGAAAAACCTTGGTGGAGGGAGGCAGGGAGGGGGCTGGAAGATCGGCGTCCCAACCCTTCGGTGGAGTGGTTGATGGGTCTAATCTTGGAAGATCACTTCCCGTCCCTAAGTCTCAGATTTTCCATTTGCAAAAGGGCAATATAATATTGCTCCTGGGATTTTTCTAAGGCTCAAATGAAATGATGTATGTATTTAGTAATTAAGTGCTCTTCAGGTGTACACAGTGCTGTAACCACCTAATCTATATTGTGTACATGACCATATGTATCTCTTTCTATCCAAAGGGAAAAAATACTATTAATAAAACAATGTGTTACTTTTCCTAATAAGATATTCTATGTTCAGTGGATATGGGTACCTTACGTTTACTCTCAACACCATGACCATCATCAACACCGCTACCATCACCATCTGGTTCTCAACAGAACGTGTGTGTAGGTGAGGTTGTTTTTGATGACCTCCCACTTCCTTTTGACCCCCTTTTGATCGTCTCTCCCTCCTCCCAAGTCCTTGCTATTCTCATGCAGTCCTCTGGGTGCTCAGTCACCACTGTGGGAGAATCCCCTACTCAAAGATCTCTTAGTGACCTTGGGCAAGTCACTTCTCTTCTCTGTACTTTAGTTTCCTCACCTGCAACATGGGAACATTCTATTGCTGTGATGATTAAATAAGTTGGTACATAAAAAGGTCTCGGAACAGTGCACGGCACATTGTAAACGGTAAATGTCCACTCTTTACTCACACACTCAAATGATCTCTTTCCTTTGCCCCATCCTCCAAACTCAAGTCTTTTCTAAACGTGATTCTCAAAGAACATCTCCAGAAGAAAGAAGTTTGACAAATGACTTCACACCACTAGCTTAAAGGCTTGGAACCTGGGATGAGTCACCCCTCTCAGCAGAAGTTGTGATTTAAAGAGATGCTTGAAGAGTGTAGGACCGTAGCCCAGGAATGACTGCCTAAAGCTGGATGTCTGATGACCGTGCAAGGCAGGTGCGAGAGACGTTTTGGCGAAGTAGGCATTTCCGTTCAGGCTCCTGACTATCTCATACCCGGCTTGCTTGGCTTGGTGGGTCAAGCAACCTAATAGTGAGGACACAGGTTTGATCCCTATTCACCTTTCGAGACCTGGCTCATTGTTTAAGCTGTTCTTGAACCAATCCATCCACCCTCAAACTTCCATAGTTCCAAAAAGTATCTCCCTTCCTCTGCATGCTACTTTGTACCTCGTGATATAACCATTTATATACATGTATAATTTTCTCTTTTTCTTTTGTGGGTACACTTACATCGCCTAGCACAATGTCAATGAATAACAATTAATATTTCTTGTTCCCTAACAATCTGATAATTGCAAAGAGAAAATTGCTACCTAAGCACAGACTCTGCCTATTTTCTTATCCAGAAGCCACTGGTTAGTCACAAGGTGGATTCGTTACTATTAAAACCAATTCAGTGCGATTTTCTATCACCAACGGTATTACTGCAGGTGAAAATGAAAGCTCTTCTGCTCTTTTAGAGGCAGGACAGGATAGTGGATAAGACTATGGGCTCAGCTAGTCAAGGTTCAGATTCTGGCTCTGCCACTTATTAGCTGTGTGACTTTGAGAAAACTGGACCTGTCTCTGGAATATCTGTCCTGTTTGTCCTGCCTCCTCTGCAAGGGCAAGACCTTATCACGGCCTCCTTGTGTGTCAGTGGCATCCCCACCTTCTTCCTCCTTTACTGGACCCTAGTAAACTTATCCATCTCTCAAATCCCACAGCTCTAAGCACAGTGTCTTAACATGACAGGACCTCAATAAATGTTATTTGGAAATAACTGAATGTAATCTAGGCAGGTCAGAAAACCCCTGAAGCCGAAACAGAGCACACACAGACTCTTATCTATCGAGGAATTTCTACCCACAGAACAGTAATGTGTTCTGTGCGAGACGAGTCAGGCAGACCGCTCAGCGTGAGCAGCGAAGGCGGCCCCGCCAGGGACAGATGCTGGGGCACAGGCTGCGGGGTGCTCTGTGCTCAGAGAAGACAGAAAGGGCGGCCGGGTGACTCTGCTCCTCCCACTGCCAGGCTGGGTGATCTCGCTGCTTTTACTTTGGCGTTTGTACCCCATGAGTGCTCTGCCCAAGCCACAGGTGTAGCCCACTGTTTGCTTCCCAGGCCGCGTGTGCGGCCGAGCTCCACAGACGTGCCGCTGTGTGGCCGGTGAGTCTCAGGGCCGTCCTCTCAGGCCCCCTGACCCGGCACAGCACCCCTGGTCTAGTAGCATCTGGGAGGGGGGTGGGCCGGCCACCAGAGGATGGGCTGCGGGCTTGTCTCCTGGTGCCTTTGGGTCTGCCCAGGTGGCGTTCTTTACCCGGCCTGGGAATCTTCAAGAGTGACCTGAAGCTGTACGGCCTTGGGCACCATTTACTTCCATTTATGAAGGCCTTGGCGGGTGGCGCTTCCCCAGAGGAAGCCACGGGACTTGTAAATTTGGAATATTTGGGCAAGAAATGGAGAGTTCTCTGAATTAGACAAAAATCAAATTGTTGACTATTTTTAAAGGATATTCACTATTACTACTTTCAAGAACTGTCAGGGAAGGTGACACAACTTTGCTGAGTAACCTGGGGTGAAAATACCTCACGGGGTGGGTGTGAAGGTGACATAAAGCAACATACGTACGAGGCCTAGCTTTGAGCAGAAATGCAAGTGCTGGCAGGGCTCCCTTCCTATTTTCCTACTAATGATTATGGAGATCAAAGCCACCGTTCCCGGTGGGCGGGATTACACAGACCCTAGGAAGCTTCCAGGGCAGGGTGGACAGTGTCCACACAGCCTCTCTTACTATGCCAGCCTGTGGTGAGTTCCTCTCCTTTTGAAACACATTCGTTGTTTGTTCTAAAAACATGCAATCGTGTACTGTTTCTGAGATCTCACTGATATATATTCGTATTCCCAATATAAAGACTTGGCTAGCCCTGGAGGTTGGGACCAGAGACTACCTTGATATTCTCTACAATTTAAACCTGCAAAATGGAATGAAATGCTCTGACCATTGTAAGGCACAAGAGGGAATGGGTCACAGCTGAGGATAGGGCCTTCCAGGCCCCTGGCTTCTAAATGACTTGTGGCTAGGGAGAATAAGGAAGGAAGGAAACCATGTATATTATTGTGTACAAGGTATTTACATGCATAATAATAGTAATAATGCTGGTGTAAGCAGCTTTGGGCAGGAAAGAGCACTTTGCGGGAAGGAGCTCTCTGCAGGAGGTCCCTTTTGTCTTGTCACCTTTATACTGTCACCAACCTTAAACCAGGCGCCCCATGCTCTACTCATCTCTGGCCCAAGCACACTTTTCAAATCTTTGGATCACACAATACGCTGCTTAACCTGTTGGTTCTTTCTTTAGATCAAAGAAGTAGAACTGAAGAATAAGTAATTAACAGACCACCAGATCTCTTCCCCAGCTTCCCCTCAGTCACCTCAAGAACGAACAGCATCTAAAGAAAGATCACGAGATGACAAGCCTGAACTTGGCAGTGGGAGCCTACGAGTCTGACCTCCTACCTCAATGATTAACTGAGATTACTTCCCCTTTTCCCTTTAAAAATTTTCATGGCCAAGTAGTATCTTTGGAGTTGGTTTTGGGATACAAGTCCACCTTCTCCCCAGATTGCTGGCTTTGTGATTAAAAGCAACATTTTCTGTTTCTACCAACCCTTGCCTCTTGAGTACTGATTTTCGAGCTGGCAGCAGCTAGACCTGAGTTTGGTTACACTGATAAAATGTACTGAGCACTTACTATATGCCAGGTTACTAGACTGGGCTCCATAAATACAAATTACTGTTCACTGAGCACCTACTGTGTGCCAGGTAACCTCCTAAGTGTTTTTCATACATTATCTCATTTATATGCATAGCAATATCAAGAAATAGGTATTGTGTCTGTCATTTAAACCAGTGAGGAAATAAGGGTGGAGGCGAGTTAACTGACTCCTGTGTTTCTGTTTAGGATGGGTTACACAATGCACAATAATTATTAGTTCCCCGTTACATTTGTGAGTTCCTTAACAGCTGGGACCATGGCTTGTTTAGCTGCTTGCCCAGCACACAGCACTGGGGTCTGGTCCACTGAATGCTCTTTGCCTGGACTGAAACTGAACTGAATGGGTGGCTCTCCCCATCTCCATCCCTCTCCTCCACAGCCCAGTGGGAGCATCCTTCTCCCCTCTGTGCTTGTTCTGTTTTCCTGTGGCTCAGCTAAGTGTCCTTTCCTATGGCCCCTACACACTTTCCCCCAAACTTCTCTTCCTTTATTTCCTCCCCTTTCCAAGCGCTATGTGTCTGTGGCTATTTCAAGATCTGGAGCAGAGGTCTCTAAAGAAACTGGGCGCTGGGGTTTGAGAAACAAATAATGACATTTTATTTGAAAATTTAGAAAGAAAAGCTTTTATTAACACTGCATTGATGTACGTACAGAATGAATGAATGAATGAATGAATGAATGAAAGAAATACTGAGGCGGGGGTAATGTGCTCAAACATCCCAGTCAGGGCTTACTCATCAGCTGCTCCACTCCTGAAATTTTATAAACAAGATTGCTGAAGCCCTTGTTCAGCCTTTGTCTGTTTACCTGAAACGCGTCCTCAGAAATATCGTCTTGTAGGCAAAGTCTTGCAAAATTAGCCTCTTTGTTCAGATAGGCTGCTTTCCATTGCTGTGTGGTTTTGGTTTTCTTTTCCTGAGCACTTGCCTATTAATTTGCCCTTTTGTTGAGCCTGGCCTTCTCTGCCCTTGCATGCAGGCGAGTTTAAGTTTGCTATCACAGCGGTTTTCTCTTGTTTCCCTGGCAGTGATCCTCGGTCCATTAAGTGAGTGAGATCTGGGAACTGCTAAGACAGAAACAAATCTTTTCCTTATCTGGCTGGTCTCACTTCTCCAGTTTTCCTGCCTATTCCACTAGGCAATCACTATCTCCATGAAAAACAATCAACATAGCCATAGAAATCTCAAATAAGTATTCTGAAACTAGAAACTACAATGATCATCTCTTGGTAAGTTAAAACCATTAAACATTTTTACAAGTGTGTGTGTTTAGAACCTTTAAATGGGATGCACATTCATCCCTTTTAAAGTTTAGCTTGAAACAAAGTTAAAAACCAAGCAACAAAACAACCTGTGTTCAAAGTCCACGGGGGAAACTCCACTTGGAGTTTCACCCCATGAAAACGTGGCAGTATTTACCCACACGGGAAAAGCTGAATGCTGGAACACCGACCACAGGCCCCAAAGACTGGGAAAGGACTTTCCAGTGAACACAATGGAATCCTCCCTTGGGAATGGTCATTGGTTTTCCATAATTCATACCGAATTTAATCAGAGAATCCTCAGGTCGGATGACTCAAACTTGGAGGTAATTACTCTAATGGCCACAGAGATTCCATTTAGGATATTAAAAAGGCTACAGCTGTTGCAGAAACATTCCTATTAAAGAGCCACAAATGCACAGTAAAGGGAACAGATGTTTGTTGCCAGGATTAGATTTCTCCTGTGCGAAAGTTCAGGTCTTAGTGTTGATTCTTGTTGCCAGTCCGAACCCACAGTTTTGAAAAAAAACATAGGTCGCCTGTAAGCTCGGCCCCATTTTATGTTCCCAAACTTGAAATACACCTTCCACAAGTAGGAAAGAATGTGAATCTTTTCGAACTTTGGAACCTAGGACCGGGACATAATTTGTGGATCAAGAACAAATTTTGAGATTTACCATTTATCAACTAAAAAGACAAAATATGGCTTGGGTAATGAGAACAATTTTGTACAACACACTTCAAAGGAGTCTTATTACTTGGCAGCAAAACACAAATTCTATCAATGAAATTACACACACTCAGGGCTTAACAAACTGGACAAACATATATGCTGGTGTTAAAAAAATAAAGTCACATACAAGCCTACAGAGGCCCCTTCCTCTGGGTTTTCATAGAATCTCACGACCGTTTTTCCAGATATTGCTTTGTGCAAAGGGGTAACTAGGAGCGAGATCTCGGCAGATATGCCCTTCATTTACAGAGGAAATATTTCAATCTAGAGAAGGACTGCCCATCTCCAACCTGCCCGCCCCCCAGCGAGGGCCAGGCGTGCCCCATGGCCCCTCCATCTCAAATGGCTTGTGAATGTCTAAGAGGTCTTGTTACTCTCCCGTAGTCTGAGGACCCACAGAATCAGCGTCACCGGGAACTTGTTAGAAATGTGGGATGCTGGCCCCAGAATGGATGAATCAGAATCTGCTTTTAAACCAGATTCTCAAGGGATTCACGTGCACACTGATGTCTAAGACACTCTGTTCTAGGGCACAGTCTCCATACAAAGTAGACAAGATTTGTTAAACGTGTGGCTTAGCCAGTTTAAACTTTGGTGGGATTTTTAATATTTACTGCAGGGAGAGATGATTTTCCTATCCAGAGATCAGAGAGGAAAGTAGTATTTGATGGGTTGCAGGTTAGGGAAAGTAAAGGGACGTGCCTTTATTATTTTTTTAAATTTAATTTTATTTATTTTATACAGTAGGTTCTTATTAGTTATCCAGTTTATACACATCAGTGTATACATGTCAATCCCAATTGCCCAATTCAGCCCACCCCGCCCCCTGCCACTTTTCCCCCTTGGTGTCCACATGTTTGTTCTCTACATCTGTGTCTCTATTTCTGCCCTGCAAACCGGTTCATCTGTACCATTTTTCTAGGTTCCACATATATGCGTTAATATACCATATTTGTTTTTCTCTTCCTGACTTGCTTCTCTCTGTATGAGAGTCTCTAGATCCATCCACGTCTCTACAAATGACCCAATTTCGGGGACGTGCCTTTAATGCCTTTATTTCCTAAATGGTTAGTTGGTAACTTTGCTTCATGAAATGAAAAAATCCAAACACAAAGATTTCCGATTATAATTTCCTTTCCTTTCATTTCATTTCCTCTCTAGAGATATCCAGCAAAATAATAAAAGTAATAGCTAACATTGAATGTAGGCTTACTAGATGCCAGGCACCCATTCTGAGACTAAATGTAAGATTTAATCTTCACAATATTCTGTGAGGCAGCAAGATTATCCTCAGGTTTTAGATGAGGGAACTGGTGCACAGAGAGGCTTAGCAACAAGCTCAAGATCACACAGTGAGTAAGGGACAGAGTCAGGATCCAAACCCGAGGAGGTCTAGCTGACCACGCCACACCTCTCCCTGTTATGGGAAACCAACAGCAAATGACTTAGGTGACCATCTCAGGCAGAAGAACTAAATCCTGTGGCCTGAAACACGGAGTTAGAGGTTTGAAATAAAGACACTAAAGCTCAGAGAGGTCACGTTCGTGCTGCAAGTCACCAGATGAGGGAAGTGCTGGGGTGGGTCTTCTGATTTTTCATCCTATGATCTTTTAATTCAAAACATACTTTTTTTTTTTTTTGGTATACAACAAGGATTTATCGCTCAATCTCAACACTTTCAAATTCTGACATTTTCACTCCGTACCTCAAACATTAGGAGCTGTTTTTCTAATTAAGACTTTTGTCTTCCAGTAAATCTACCAAACACAAGACAGCTCTGCAGGGCATGATTCTCATTCCCACACTGATTTTTTCAAAAGGCTAATGTTTATGATAGTACCGGCTCTGCCTCCAAGTGGCCAAAAAACTTAGAAAGAAAACAGAAACGAACAGCCGAGGTAAGGAAGAACTGACTTGTGTCCTAGCTGCCCATCTCAAAGGTTAAAAGGCCACCTGATGGTTTAGAACTGACAACGGGATAATTTCATTTGGAGTTTATGATATTGAGAGGTAGCCCTTTTAGAAGGTCTCCTGGGTGCCAGGAACGGTGCACACAGTGCTTTATTTACTCATTAGAACGATGCTGTGAAGGAGATGGTGTTATGAGCCCCGTTTCATGGATGAGGAAACGCTGGCCGAGACAGCTAAAGATATTGTCCAAAGTTACAGACAGTAAACGGGGAGCTCTTCTCATACTCCCTAGGTTACATTCTGCAGGTGAGGCAATGGTAGCCCAGAAAGAAAAACATTTGCCCACAGTCACGAAGCTAGTTAAAGGGCAGTGCTGTGCTTGGAATCTTCCTCCAGAGGGGCCAAGCTTGGCTTGATGGCAAATGGGAAATCCTAGGGAATGACAGTGGACCGTCTCAGCGTACATATTGCTTTGAGAGAGGTTCATCTAGCTCCTCAGGAAACATGGCTTCAGAAAGCCAAATCTCTCCTTAAAAAAAGAACGGAGGGGCTTCCCTGGTGGCGCAGTGGTTGAGAGTCCGCCTGCCGATTCAGGGGACTGGGTTCGTGCCCCGGTCCGGGAAGATCCCACATACCGCGGAGCGGCTGGGCCCGTGAGCCATGGCCGCTGAGCCTGTGCGTCCGGAGCCTGTGCTCCGCAACGGGAGAGGCCACAGCAGTGAGAGGCCCGCGTACCGCAAAAAAAAAAAAAAGAAAGAATGGAATCCAAGAGCGTATTTCTTTAGAAATGTAGGGTGCACATGATGTCCAAATGAACAGGCTTGTCTTATTTTGAGCATGGAACAAGAGATGTTTGAGATGCAAACATTTCCAACTTTCTGAAAGTCTGGCCTGAGATATTTTCTGACCAAATAGTAACCAAAAGAAGAACAAATATTGTGCTGTTAGCAATTATCCCGTGTGTCTGGTACGCGTCCACAAATGGCAGCTTCTGCAGAAGGAGTCGAGCTACCAAAGTGATGGAACCAACGCGCTCTCCAACCAAAGAGTGTGTGTTCTCTTGCGCATTCTCGTGGTTGGATTTATTTGGGACAGTGTGGCAAGCAAAGTCGAAGGTATCAAAAATGATCCACACTTGCTTCCCAAGACGGAAGGGCAGCTCACTTCCTGGGGCTGCCTTGCCTACAGCTGCCTCAATTCTAGGGGCCCATTTGCCTGGAAGATGAGACAAGGTGGGGATGAGGAAGTAAACTGCCAAAGTGAGGAACCTGCTCTGGAAGAAAAATCCCATTCTGCATGTTACCTCCTCACGAGGGTCACTCAGGGGACCCACATACCGACTCACAAAGAGTCACAGCCTGAAGCTGCCATGAGCACCTACAGGGTTGCCCCTAAGCTGGCGGTCTGCACCCAGGATTTTGCCTTCCTGGAGACAGCTGACAGCGTCTGGAGACAGGCCAGGGATGCTGCTAAACATTTTACGATGCACAGGCTAACCCTCCACGAGAATTATGCAGACCCTCAAATCAATGGTGCTGAGGTTAAGAAACCCGCCTGCAAGACCGTGAGGTGAGTGAGGTTCTCGTGGCCTCTGGTTCAAAATGCTCTTACTCTGGACTTCCCTGGCGGTCCAGTGGTTAAGACTCCGCGCTTCCACTGCAGGGGGCGCAAGTTTGATCCCTGGTCGGGGAGCTAAGCTCCGGCATGCCACGCACACAGCACAGCAAAAATAAATACTAAATAAAATTTTAAAAATTCTCTTCCTCTGACCCGAGTGAGGCACTGGGGTTCCTCCTTTCTACCCTCCTCCCACGGTCAGGGTGACTGATTCCAGGGAGGGACAGTCCCGTTGAATTAATACACACTAAGGTGTGAATGGCTGATAGATCCAGCACTAGCAGGAACAGCTGCAGTTTAAGGGACTCATGAATTTAATCTAAATTCAGCTCCAATCTGGGAAATTTTAGCGAGAGTGCCCTAATAACACAGGCACTTATTTTTAGTAGATGGGCGAGATGGTGAAATTTGCAAAGCATTGCTCACCTTTTAAAGTCCTAACATACATAAACAAATCTGTGATGTGGTTCCATGGGGATATAGTCGTGAATACCTTTTTATTTAACTTTTTTTTTGGCTCTGCCACGCGGCTTGTGGGATCTTAGTTCCCCGACTAGGGATTGAACCTGCGCCCCCCGGCAGTGAAAGTGCGGAGTCCTAACAACTGGACCGCCAGGGAATTCCCTGAATACTTTTTTTATTACAAGCAATTATTTGTACTTGGTATTGATCACAGTTGCTTTCCAGCAAGGGAAGAAACCCTATAAAAAATTCCTGTGCCCCAAACAGAGCTTATTTACCTTCTCTTCATTTCTAATATTGACTTGTGGGTTTGATACGCCAGGGCCCATTTGCTGGGTATTTGAACGGCCCTCGTTACCATAAGTCCCAGGCTGTCTCCTCTCTGGACTGCTGTGGACCTATATTTGGACGGCAGGCTGCGTAGGCTTTTATTTAAAGCAAGCGAAGCAGACACAGCCTGAGCAAAATAATTAGCCGTGGAGATGAGTGTCAGAGTCATTTCTTCTCATTTTAAGGCTCAGAAACAGAAGATTTTGCCCTTCCGTACGCAGAGGGTGTGACGACGTGAAGCGGAAGTGATCCTCGCCTGCCAGACCTACATTGGGGCGACCACTTTACTTCGCTCTCCAGATTCTTTGTCCTGATGAGCAACAGCTAGGGGACGTATATGGTAGATTGATGGGTAGCAGTATTCCATGCTGAATTTCAGAGGCAAATTAGCAGGCTCCATGGGTCTTCATCTTATGGGCTCTGGGTAGTAAAATTCAGAGAAGAGCTGGAGCTGAGAGGGGACCTTAGGGCTCACACCAGTTCAAACACCTCGTTTACGGAAAAGGAAACGGGAGTCCAAGAAGGGGGCCTGGTTTGATGGAGGCCATTTGGACAGAGTCACAAGCAAAACCAAGGCTGACCTCCCACAAGTGTACCGACTCCTAACACCAAGTTCCATCAGGAGCCTCCACTGTGACACAGGGAGCGCTGAGACCGTCTGGGGTGAAGCTGGGTGAGGGCAGGTAGCCTTCATCACGATGAAGCGACCTCCTTGTTTCCAGAACAAGCAGCTCCTGGTTCCGTGTCTCGAATCTGGCCTCAGGATAGAGGCAGCGGCTGATTGTTTAGGATGAACTAATACCGGGCTGAAGTGGTCCTTGTCCCAAGATAACTGGCAGACTCTCTCAACCAGTGCTCTCCTGGGGGCGGGCCCACGATGCTATTCTACGGGAATGAGCAATGCCGGCACTGCAGCGTGCCACTGACGGTGGGAGTGGGGGACAGTGGTAAAAAGCTACAAGGGGCCCAAGCAGAGCGGACCCTTCGACAGAAAGAGCTACCGAGAGATAGAAAGAGGGTGAGATGGGGATGGACAAGACAGACTGGGGACTGTGGACCCGACAGCCTGTCCAGGAACCCCATACTCTAGACAGTTTTTTTTGTTTTTTTTTTTTGCGGTACGCAGGCCTCTCACTGCTGCGGCCTCTCCCGCTGCGGAGCACAGGCTCTGGACACGCAGGCCCAGCGGCCATGGCTCACGGGCCCAGCCGCTCCGCGGCATGTGGGATCTTCCCGGACTGGGGCACGAACCCGCGTCCCCTGCATCGGCAGGCGGACTCTCAACCACTGCGCCACCAGGGAAGTCCACTCTAGGCAATTTAATTCTTGTCCTCTTGGCCAGCGCATGTGGAGATCAAAGGCCTTTCTTCAACTAATTTGTGGCACATGGCAAATCCTTGACAGGGTCAGGAAAAACAGCAGATTCTGAATCTTGGAAATTTGGAATCTTAAGCCTCTATGAATTACACATGCCATGGACTCTGTAATTTGAAAGGAGAGAAAATCCACCACGGCTACAACTGCCCTTCCCCAAAGCAGAGATTAGGCGAATCACAGGCCTGGTCAATATTTCCTGAGTTCTTCCAAGGGAAGGGACTGGGTAAGAAATCCTCGTCTGGAAAGGTGAGAACAATAGAATTGGGTGTCTTATGGAGGCAGGCTAGGGGCCAAAAGATTCTAGAAGCTTTAGTAATAGATTTTCAGTGATGTCTCCTTTCACAGACATCCTACAGGGATGTTTGAAATGAATGGGCACTTCTCAAGGATCAGGCCTGGAAAGTGGGACTGGAAGACCTATTTCTGAGTCACTCCCATGACTCTTTACTTCTTGGACTGTGGGATGGGTTGCTGGGGAAAGCTGGGTGGCATTTGGCCATGGGATTTAGCAAATGTGCTTGAGCAAGACGACAAGATAGGCGCATTTGTCCCCTTAAGCTTTCCTGGTGGGGTGGTGCATTTGACCTGGAGCTACCTAGGTGGTGGTGGTGGTGATAATCAATGCCACAAAGACGGCGTTTATTGTTTAGTACTTGAGCTCCCAGTGTTCCAGCCGTGGTGCTAAGCATGTTGTTTCTTTTGACCCTTACGTTAGTATCGAGATCGCTAGTGGTCATGCCCGTGTCACAGATGAACAAACTGAGGATTCAGAAAGGGGAGGCCACTTGCCCAAGGTCACCGCTGAAGAGGTAGAGCCACACTGGATCCCAGGTGGATGCAACCAGAGGCCTGTGCCCTCGGCCCCCCTGCTGCCTTTTAAGGGGTCAGCAGCGTGGATATGGTTTGGGGCGTTCGCAATGGCTGGTGCAGAGCTAACTGGAGTCGAGATGGATAGACTTTCCTGGTTTGGAGACACACGATGTCCTCATCGTTTACCTGCTCCCTCTCCCCTCCAGCCTTTTCCGCATTTAAAAGGAAAAGATAAAAGCAAACAAAGAGAAGTAAAACAGAGCTTCATGGAAAGAATGAAGCAAGTAAGAAACAGGCAGGCTTTCCAACAAACCAATAGAAAGCTCCTCTGTCCTTTTGAGAAATCATCAAAAGCAGTAAGACAAGGGCTGGGAATCAAGAAGGACCAAAGGGGAGGGGCTCCTCCGGGGTCTCAGGAGAGAACCTCAGCCAGAAGACGAGGCCTCCGGGTCACCGGGATGCGGACACTGAAACCTCCCCTCCCTTGGGGACCTTGCAGGCTCTTCCTGACCTGTCAGCAAGCAGGAGGGACTTGCTGCTCTCAGGGACCCACTCAGCACCTCTAAATATCCTCCTTCCCTGATCTGTAAAGGCTGCTTTGGGACGTAAAGGCCACCAGCCTTCAAGTGATGCTCTCTGCTTTCACGTTTCTGTTTACTCTTTCTGGAACCGAACACGGATTTTTTGGTAGCTCATCTCATTATGTTTCAAGCCCTTGTACCTTAACCATGCCTCATGGAATCATCACCCTGTCAATTCAGTCCCAAACAACAGGAAAACCTTCTCCACGGGACCTCTTCATCTCTCAGATGCATCGTTAGTCACTGATGTAGGCTACTTAGAATTTCTAGGGACAAACGTGTCTTCCTGGCTTAGATGCGTACAGCCAAAAAGAAATCAAAAGTCCTATCAAATTTGCAGTGTGAGGGCTTCCCTGGTGGCGCAGTGGTTGGGAGTCCGCCTGCCGATGCAGGGGACACGGGTTCGTGCCCCGGTCCGGGAGGATCCCACATGCCGTGGAGCGGTTGGGCCCGTGAGCCATGGCCGCCGAGCCTGCGCGTCCGGAGCCTGTGCTCCGCAACGGGAGAGGCCACAACAGTGAGAGGCCTGCATACCACAAAAAAAAAAAAACAATTGCAGTGTGTGCAGAGGAGGGTGGTGAGGGGAGGCCAGAGCACTCAGGTGTATTGAGTGCCCACCAGGGACGATGACTGTATGCATATTACTCTGTGCCTTTTTTATTTATTTTTTTGACCTCTGCTGTTTCCCTGGGGACCACAGAACTTGTCACACAGGAGCACCCCCATAAATGTTGACTGATTCACTTAGATTCTCACTGCAGTGCTAGGATGCTTTCTGCCCCCATTGGACAATAAGAAAATTAAGACTCCACGAGCTTAAGTGACTTGCTCAAATTCACAGGGTTAATAAGTGGCCAAGGGGGGATTTGGCCCCAAGGACACATGACTCCAATGTTCTTTTCACTATACCACACCAACTCCAGAAGCAACTAGAACAGGTGGGCAAAACAGAGCATTGTAGCCCTGTCTAAAGAGGCTGACAGTACCAGGAGGAGGTGCAGAGGACTGTCACAACTTTTTGAACACAAAGATGACTTTAATATAAAGACCAAGTCCTTGCTGAGCTCACTCACTTCCAGAATATTCTCATGCATTTGTACAGCCCTTTGTGACACAGACTCATATCAGAATCCGTGTCTCCCTGCTTCTTGGCCACACAGCTGGACTGCACTTCCCAGCTACCCTTGCAGTTGAGAATGAAAGCATTGGCCACCACCTCCAGGCCCCTCCTATAAAGCATCTCCACGCATCTTTTCATTTTCTTTCCTCCCTTCTCCTGTTGAATGGAGAGAATTCTGAAGTCCTAGAGGTGAGTGGGGATGGAAGAAGGAAGGAACCTGGGTTCCCAAAGGACCACAGGAACATTACCCACCAAGCAAGAACACGCGGCTTTGGATTGAACATGAGTCAGATGTAAAATTCTGTTGTATGAACTCACTGAGATTTTAGGGTTCATCTTGCTAAAGCCGAGAGCACTGTTTTACTAATGGGCCTTTGAGAATTGCAAATAGCTTTCTTATCTATGATATCATTCAATCCTTTACAAATGCAACAAGTCAACTGGAAGCTGAAAGAGTGAGAGGAATTGTCTATGAGAACCATCAAACCATCTGTGTGGCCAGAAGCACATTCCTTTAAGTTCAGGGGCTTAGTTTCTCCACCTGTGATTTCAGGGTGTTGGGTCAGATGGTCTCTGAGATTTCTTCTAATTCTAAACCTCTATAAGTCTTTTTCGATGTCCAAAAATGTGCATTGGCGTGTTCAGACACTGATCTCTTGATACCGCGAGCCCCTCCAAGGCAAGGACTACTTCTCAGTTACCTTTATATGCCTAGAATCCAATCTCTTAGATGCTCTAAGGTTAAATTTAATTAGAATTTTCTGTTGGAAAAAACTCAGAGAACTTACGAATGTTCTGATTTATGCCAATGATTTCTTGATCCAATTTGGAGCACAGGATTGAAATGCTTATGAATATTTTCATTATGCATTACCGAGTATGGGTAGGCTATTTTACATTCATTTACGTAGACGTAATCTTTGAAGAATGATTTTATAATAATACTGAAAGGCTTTTTTGATTAAAGGGAGTGCCAGCAGTAATTGGTATTCTGATGCCTTCATTTACAGTTTTATTTAGCTGAGTAATATAGGAGCATAATCCCTATTTAGAGTTGAGAAAATTGGAGTACAGAACATTCAGAGTTTTCTCATTCAAATGGCCCTTCACTTGAGGTTCATAAAAGTAGTATTGGGCGAACTAGGAACAATTTAAAAAGTTTGAAAAGGCCCAAGGGAAATTATACAACCATAGGAGGCAGCCTGTGCCACTTGCATGAAAAATCTTATGCCTTCTGGTTCTTGAAAAATAAACACATTTTTTCTGTGTATCTGTGTCGTATGGGAACATTGGTCATTTCATCCTGCTCATTGAAAATATCAGATTATATATATGTTTTTGATGACTAAAAATAGGCAATGAATTCTATTACCCGAAAAACGCAATTTGGCAGGTAAAATGTTTAAAAGCACAGGGTTTAAGGGAGGTGGGAGGTTAAGGGTTAACAAGAGGGTCCTGGCAGAAAAATGGGAATCACAATTTGACACTGTATAGGTAGAATGAGATCGAAGGAAAGGAAACCAGTGATTTTTTTTTTTTTTTTTTTGCGGTACGCGGGCCTCCCACTGCTGTGGCCTCTCCCGTTGCGGAGTACAGGCTCCGGACGCGCAGGCTCAGCGGCCATGGCTCACGGCCCCAGCCGCTCCGCGGTATGTGGGATCTTCCCGGACCGGGGCACGAACCCGTGTCCCCTGCATCGGCAGGCGGACTCTCAACCACTGCGCCCAGTGCTTTTTTTTTTAAACTTCTTTTTATTGGCAGCTGCAGGGGGATGTGGGTCCCCCTCCCATTTTCTGCTATCACCTCCCCTTCCTGTGATTACATGTCGCTCCATCCTACCTCCTGGGGCGTGTGGGCATCCAGAAAGATGCTGTGTGCTATGGGCCCTTTGCCTCGGCTGGTATAGGAACTTCGGCCCATGGAAAATGAAGTATTAATAATGCCAGCCAGTGTTTTAAGATGCTTATCTTATTAGGGACTGCAGAAAGGAAGAGACTGTATTAAAAAATTATCTACTTCCTTTTGCATGAATTGTTTGCTTCAAATATTATGTTTAGATGACTCCATTAAAAATATCTTTCCATAAAATAATAAAGAATAACAAAGGTATTTCTTGGCTCTCACTTGTTAGAAAAAGAAAAGGCCTTAGGTGGTACAGAAAGTTCTTTTAAGAAATCCTACATAGGAGGCGGAATTTGAATGGGACCCTAAAGAGAAGGCAGGAATTATGGGAGTGAGCGAAGCAAAGCAGGGAAAATGTAAGCTTACCTGCACAACAAACCTTTGAAACCCTACAAACATTCGCTTACATCTGTTTTCTTCCATTGTAGTGCAGTAATGCTATGGGCCATTTCTCACCATTAAATTGACAGTCACTAATGTCGAGTGCCTACCTGTGCCAGGTACTGCCTGAGGAGGGCTCTTCCAGGCGAGTCTCAGTGGACCCTACCCTGTGTTAAGAGGATTTATATCCATCCTCCATCCTCACCACATCCTTTGAGAAAAGTTCAGCATTTTCAGCGTCGGGAGTTTTAAAAGCTCCCCGAGTGAATCAAACGTGCAGTCCAGACTGAGAACCGTAGCACCATGGGGCTGTTCCCCAGACAGCTACATTCTCTTGAGGCTTAAAATGGTAGTCATTTAATTTATAGGTTAAAAAAAACCCTCTTGGGGGTGGGGGAGAACTCCTCTCATAACCAAAAGCTGCATACAACTCAAACTACTCACTAAAAAAACATGGGGTGGCCTTCTGAGCTCAGTGTCCAACTCGATCATTTGCAAGAACTGGCAGGACAGAGAAATAAGTTTCCTCATGGCAGCTCCATTCCTGCAATGAACAATGCTGCCCGTGGAGAGCATCCCTAAAGGACTTTATGATCATGTGATCTGGAGGGGCTCCTACCCTGATGGGCCCTTGAGGTAAATGAGATGCTGCAGTCCACCAGCCAGATGCGGACTGCAGGTGCTGTGGGCTTGTCATTCCTGGGTGAAAGTGACAAGGCGCACTAGGTAATCAACCAGAGCAAAGCATCATGAATTACATCTCAGTTTGTCCCGGTTCACCCTAGATGAACAGGTGATGTTTTAGATGTCTTTTGTAGGTACTCAGAGGAAATGCCAGAATGGTTAAAAATGTTAGAACGAATGTTAGAAAGCAAACATTTGCTTAAACACAACCAATATGAAACAAAAACAAAACAAAACGCCACTAGATGAGTGGTTTTTAAGCTTCCGTGTGTATCAGAGTCACCTGGAGAGCTAGTAAGGAACCCAGAAGCCCAGGTCGTTGTCATTCGGTAACACTGTAGGATAGAGCTGGCTTTGCCTTTTTTGTAACCCAAATTTTCAGTGATTCTGATACCCCACCACCCAGTCTGAGAACAACTGCTCTTTTCTCAACACTCGGATGCATATTAGAATCACTTGAGGAGTCAAAAAAAACAAGACGCCAGAGGCTCCACTAGACCAGCTCGGCTGGCATCTCGCGGGTGGGGTGCAGGCATTGGTATTCTGAAAGAGCTCCCGAGGGGACCTGGACGGGCAGCCTGGCCTGAGAACCACTGTGTCCGGATGGTGGTTCTCAGACTGGCGTGTGCTTCAGAAGCACCTGGACAGTTTTAAAAGAATACTGAGTCTTGGGTCCACACCTAGAGATTCTGAGTTAGCTGGTCTGGGGTGCCACGGGCACTGGGATTTTACAAAGCTCCCAGGGTGACTGGAACGTGCAGGCAAATCAGAGCAGAACAAGGGTAGGTCCTCCCCCCAAAAGGAAGCCCGCTGAATCCAGCTTCCTTGCAGATTGTTATATACACACTGCTGAGCAAAAAAGACTAAGAGCTTCAGTTAAGAACGTAAGTCCTCAGGAATGTAATGGAAACCCCACTGTTAGCTTATCTTTTGTTCCTCCCATGTCATCTTTAATACCCAAAAGAAAATGGTGGGCAATCAAAAGTTCTGTAAGATTGGACCTCTGGAAAGTTGTACGGTGAGAAAAATGTCTTTTAAAGCGACTCTGTATAGCAGCATTTTAAAGCGATACTTAGAAAGCAATGGTGGGACTTCCCTGGTGGTCAAATGGCTAAGACTCTGCACTTCCACTGCAGGGGGCTCGGGTTCCATCCCTGTTCGGGGAACTAAGATGCCACATGCCACGTGGCATGGCCCCCCCAAAGAGAGAAAGCAATGGTGATGGGAATGTAATAGAAATAAAATTGAAAAGAAAAAAAAAAAAAAGAAAAAGAAAACGAGACCTGATCACTATTTAAAATCAGTTTCCGGGCTTCCCTGGTGGCGCAGTGGTTGAGAGTCCGCCTGCCGATGCAGGGGACACGGGTTCGTGCCCCGGTCCGGGAAGATCCCACATGCCGCGGAGTGGCTGGGCCCGTGAGCCATGGCCGCTGAGCCTGCGCGTCCGGAGCCTGTGCTCCGCAACGGGAGAGGCCACAACAGTGAGAGGCCCGCGTACCGCAAAAAAATAAATAAATAAAAAAAATAAAGTCAGTTTCCCATGCTTTGGGAACAGTGTCCAAACACTTAACGGTCCACCTTGGTGACCATGGGCAGGTCACTTCACCGTGCTCGCCTTTGCCTCCTGATGTGTGAAGTGTGAGGGTTAGAGAAAACGTCTCTCAGCTCAGCATCAGCACCATGACGGGATGCACCTGCATCCTACAGGCTGGGGAGCTGGACGTCCACACTAGTTTCCCTTCTACAGCACAGAAAACTCCAGAGCGAGAATGTCATGATGGCCGAGATGTAAAAGAAAAGTCAAGGGAGGTAAAGCACGAGCCCGGGACTGTCAGTTGCGGGTTGGGGACAGGTGGAGGTGGCTCAGAGAAGAAACGCTTGGCTCATTGCAAACGCAATACCATCACACGTTCATCAGGGACTAAATTCCTGTTGGGAAAAATGACTTTCAGTTCTTTTGAAGGACCTTGGGTGAACAGACAGGAAGATCTGTCCTGACATAACAGAACCTGTCAGGTTAGGGTCGATATTTGTGACTGTCAGCACGGACCGAATAGGGAGCTGCGGGCAATTCTTGGTTAAAGGGGGCTCAAAAGAGTGGAGATGGTGGATACTGAGGGGTGATGGTGGTGGTGGTGACAGTAGTGATGCTGGTGACAATGGAGGTGGGGAGGGGCAGGGAGTGGGGCCCCGGGTGGGGGTCCAGGAGAGGCCAAATACTGTAAAGGGTGGCTTCTGGGGGGATACAGGGGTTGTTGATAAGGAAATACCTTTCTTTTCTTTCTTTCTTTTATACAGCAGGTTCTTATTAGTTCCCTATTTTATACATGTTAGTGTATACATGTCAGTCTCAATCTCCCCATTCATCCCCCCAGCCCCGCTTTCCCCCCTTGGTGTCCATACATTTGTTCTCTACGCCTGTGTCTCTATTTCTGCCCTGCAAAGCGGTTCATCTGCGCCATTTTTCCAGATTCCACATATATACGTTAATGTATGATATTTGTTTTTCTCTTTCGGATTTACTTCACTCTGTATGACAATTTTTTTCTTCACTCTCGTGTTCCCACCTTTCACTCTATAAAGCCCTGTTTTTCCTTTCAAACTTAAAAAAAATTAATTAGTTAATTAATTAATTTATGGCTTCATTGGGTCTTTGTTGCTGCGCGCGGGCTTTCTCTAGTTGCGGCGAGCGGGGGCTACTCTTCGTTGAGGTGCGTGGGCTTCTCACTGCGGTGGCTTCTTGTTGCAGAGCACGGGCTCTAGGCACGCGGGCTTCAGCAGTTGTGGCACGTGGGCTCAGTGGCTGTGACTTGCGGGCTCTAGAGCGCAGGCTCAGTAGTTGTGGTGCACGAGCTTAGTTGCTCCGCGGCATGTGGGATCTTCCCGGACCACGGCTCGAACCCATGTCCCCTGCATTGGCAGGTGGACCCTTAACCACTGCGCCACCAGGGAAGTCCCAAAAGCCCTGTTTGTTCTTTGTTTTTTTTTTTTTGTTTTTTTTTTGACATGTCACCTTCCTGGCCACCTGGCTGCAGCTCAGATTTGGAAGGTGAAGCTGGTCCAGAAGCAAATGTCTTCGCATCCCCAGGAGTTTTGAGGGAAGATTTTCATGAATCTGGCTGAATTTGGTGAGATATCATGAATTTGGTCTTTGTCCGAAGGCCCCATGTTTTTCAGCAGGAAGTTTCTCTTCCAGGAGAAGTTCAGGAAGTTAACGAGGTGAGGGATGGGAGAGGGACAGAGACAGAGTCCAGAAGGCCAGCTCTTCCTTAGGTAGATGATGTTGCCAGGTCTGGCTTCCTTTACCCATTCGTATTGTAGAAAGTATCACTGTTCCTTCTGTATTTGCTTTCGTGTTAAAGAAAAGGGTGACGTGTTAGCTGCACAGAAATTCTCTTTTCTGTGTGTGTGGTTTTCTTGATTTTCCCCTGTATGGTGGACACTGGAGGAAATCTTGAACTGAGATGCTGGTCTCCTCTCTTCCCCAGACCGGACCCCGTTCAGGGACTTTCACTCTTCTAATTTGTGTGCGATGGGGGAAAATGTACAATGATAAGCAATTATGGTTCTCCCTTCCTTTGCTTTCTAAGATGAGTTCCTTAGAAAGGAAGATCTGTTTATTTTGCTGAGCAGAGCCTTACAGGGGGATGCAGACGGGAGAGACAGAGCGACGGGCCACCACCTCCAAGGGGAATGAACAAGTGGAGACGGGGAGGGAGGAGGGAGTGGCAGAGGGCGGGGCTCCTGACAGGAGTGGGCGGGGTCTGCAGCCGCCAGAGCCAGGAGGCGACCTGGGGTTTCTGCAGTTACCTCAGGAGTGATGGAGAGAGACGTCTAGGGAGGAATTTAAAGGTCCTCTGTGTGATCTGTCTGCGGCAGCCTTCCTCTCGCCCTCCAGGCATTTGGGGGAAGCCTGGCCTTTCCTTTCTAGCTGACTTGCAGTGAGATCTTGGTTACTTTGAGAAGTGGCACCATGCAGAGGAGGGAGCAAAGAGGCCCCCATTGCTTCAGGTGGTTAGATACCCAAGAAATAAAAGCCAAGTTCCCTTCTGTGATTGGCTCCACCGACAGTAGAGCTAGCTCTTTGGGCAAGTCGGTATTTTTCTTTCTCCAAAACTATTTGTGGCCACACTGTAATATGCACAGCTGGCTCTACGGAATCCAAGGCCACATTTTATTTTTGGCCACAACTGGGGAAACAGGAATTCGGAACAAAGTGAAATAAGCCTCCAGATGCCTTTTCAGAGTAATTATGCCAGGAGTATATGAATCAACGATCCAAGCTCCTGGTTTCTGGAGCAACGTGGGGAAAGGGAGCAGAGCCACATCTGGCTTCTGTGTTATGTCCCTTGCCAGGTGACCAGTACACAGACCTGGGCGTGGCTTTCCTGACTTTGGCAGGAGGGAAGGAAGGACAGCCAGCACTGTCGGGTTTCCCCTCCCTTCCCCCCCCAGCCTAGGGCAAGGGTACCATGGGGGCGTCTGTCGTTGGTGCAGAAAGTGTGTTTGTTGAGACAACCTTCCCTCTTAACTAGTCATCCCTGTGTCTAAGTGAAAAGAACTACGTGTTGGCACAGAAGTGTTAACTCATCTCAAGGACCCACTGAGCCCCTTTCTCAGCTGGCAAACAAAGACAGGAATCCTAAAATGACATCTCCAGAGAGCTCACTATATCTAAATTAAAAATTTCTGTATGTCAAGAATGCCGTAGCATCATGTTCACAAGCTTATCTGTAAATGGTACCAAATAAAAATTATATACGTAGAGATAGAAAGAGAGAGGGGAAAGAATTAAGCAAATGTGATAAAAGGTCAACATTTGAGGACTTTGGGTATTCTTTGAACTCATCTTGCAACCTTTCTGTTAGTATGGAATTACTTCAAGAGAAGAAAAATTTTTAAAAAGGTCAAATATTGCTATAAGCAAAAAGGAGAGACGTATACTAAAATGGGAAAAAGTTTGTAACATTTATGATAGTGAATTAAATCCTTAATATATGAATCATAAGAAAAAGACTAATAGTACAGTAGAAAAGTTCATTGCACAGGTAAGTTACGAAGAAGACGTTTAAGTTGCCAACTGTGTGTAGTCAAATCTATTATCAATAAGAAAAATGTAAAGTTTTGAAAAACTTTGATAAAAACTGTGATAAAACTTTGCCTAATTAATTGCCTTTCTCAAAATTAAACTACTACAAAACTCCAAAGTTAGAGGATATGGGATTAAATGGACACTGCAGTGCTGATTGGTCCAGTAACCTGGTTACGATTTGGCAACAGAAAAGGCTTTGAAAGATGTTCAGTCCCTTTGACCCAGCATTTTTGTTTTTTTTACTTCGTAGAATTTATCCTGAGGAAATAATCAGAGAGGTGTCACATTATGTACACTGTGGTTCATTATAACATTATTTATGATAATAGTATATTAAAAGCCTAACACGGGTTTGATGGGTCACTAAGTAGCTGTGAACAGAGTCCCATCTTAGAAGAGCATTTTTGATGGGAAATGCTAACAACACGCAAGCCGTTAACATTCATTATCTTTTTTTTTTTTTTTTGCGGTACGCGGGCCTCTCACTGTTGTGGCCCCTCCCGTGGCGGAGCACAGGCTCCGGACGCGCAGGCTCAGCGGCCATGGCTCACGGGCCCAGCCGCTCCGCGGCATGTGGGATCTTCCCGGACCGGGGCACGAACCCGTGTCCCCTGCATCGGCAGGCGGACTCTCAAGCACTGCGCCACCAGGGAAGCCCAACATTCATTACCTTTGAGTGGCGTCATTATCTGGCTGTGAGCAAGCTCTGGCCTCGTGAGGAGATATTCTCCATAGGTTGTAGAACAAGAGCACAACTGTGGTTCTATCTCTGAAGGAAGGAAGGCAGCAGTCATAAGGAGGGGTTGAAAAGCCTCAGGAACACTAGGAAGGCCACCTTTGAAAATGACGAGGGCTTTACAATAAAACACGAGCTTCCCCAGCTTAGGTGATTTGTTTGACTCTGAAAAACCTATACATTAGGATAGTCCGAAAACACAAAAAAAACCTTTCTCCAGGGTGCCCTTTTTGTCTACACCCAGCCTTCAATGTACCCATGCCCGACTTTATGAAAACGTGATTTACAAATGTTCATATCTGAGGTGCGACCTAATCTTCAAAGTAGAGGGAGAATTTCTCACTTTCTCCTTTAACTGACAAGGAAGTCAACCTCTAGAGACATTAGGTGGCTTGCTTTGTTATTATCTTGAATACGTAATAAATTGCTTCTACACATAATGAGAAAAATATAAAACCCGCAACGGGCAACTGGACGCTATATATGAACAAGCAAGGAAGTTACGGATGAAGAAAAAAATACAAGTGGCCAATAGACATGCAAAACAATTTCAACCGCAGGCGTAGTGAGAAATGTAAATTTCATCATGCTTAAGAAATCAGGACAAGGGGCTTTGATACAAAGCATCTAAATCAGATTCTTCTATATTGTTCAGAGTGGGGCGCGTGCCCCCATCTACTGCCTTTTCTGTGGCCTCCGACCTCCCACCTATACAAGACGTTGGGAAGGATAAAGAACCCTCCCCGTCATGACCTCCTACCACCAACGACAAATTTGCTTTCTTTCCTTTTTGAAAAAAGGAATGAAAATGGGTCATTTGTAGAGACGTGGATGGACCTAGAGCCTGTCATACAGGGTGAAGTAAGTCAGAAAGAGAAAAACAAATACCGTATATTAACGCATATATGTGGAATCTAGAAAACTGGTACCGGTGAACCAATTTGCAGGGCAGGAATAGAGACGCAGATGTAGAAAATGGACGTGTAGACACAGGGAGGGCCGGGGGTGGTGGGATGAATTGGGAGATTAGGATTAGACATATGTACACTACCATGTGTAAAACAGATAGCTAGTGGGAACCTGCTGTATAGCACAGGGAGATCAGCTCGGTGCTCTGTGGGTGGGCCGGGGGGAGGGGAAGGGAGGAAGATCCAAGAGGGAGGGGATATATGTATACAAACAGTTGATTCGCTTCGTTGTACAGCAGAAACTAACACCACATTGTAAAAGAACTATACCGCCGTTTAAAAAAATGAAGAAACAAACACACACGAAACAAGCACGCGAACAACCTGAGGATCACACAGTGAAAACACTGGGACACCTACAGAACGCTCCGGTCTTTCCCATCATGCACTCCTCCCCTGGCCCCTGGGACACACTGAATATAATGCCTTGAGCGAGAAAAAGGAGAAGGCAAAGGTCGTGGTTGGGAAGTTAGATGAACAAGCAGGTCACAGAGAAGAGGCGCAGGTCACACTGCTGAGTGAGGTCTATGTTATTTACACGGCAGGCTCATCACGGGGGTGACTTTATGTCACATCCTAACTCCCTAGAACCAGGTGAGGGGTAACGTAATAGAGCCCTGTTTCTGCCTCTCCAGGCACATTTAGAGGGGTCCGAGTTCTTAGTTCCCTTTTCAGTCAAGGCTAAAAGCCTCTCATTTGGGTATTTAAAATTTTAGGTATTCATATCTTAGAACAAACTCCCCTATGCGACGAATCATGATTTTCTGCAAAGTGGAGCTCATTATAATGACATAAATGTTAGCAGAGTCCCCCAAAGATTCCCTAGGAAGCCGTGCTTAATCCCAACCAATAAAATACGGTATCAAGGCACTTCCTTCCTTTCCTCTAAGAATCAGTATTTTCGGTGAGCGATTTCATACAATCCTAATGTCAAATTAGGTTAAGGTAGAGCAACGAGAACATTTTAGCAGGACTTGACTCCACTGCAGTGGATATTAAATAGCCCCAGAAAATAAACCATTCTCCATTTGAGTTAATGCAAAATACAGAAATTTCATAAGTGGCTGAAGGCGTTGTTTTAATCTGAAAATGCTTGTCTGCTGGGTTTTGGCAAAACACATTCAATGTTCTTACTCCTGTTCATTTAAAAATTGGTTTTCTTTTCATAAAGGTTAATTGATTTCCTGTATTGCATAACAGTAATAGTACCCATTATGTGTTTCAAAAAGAAAATATGCATATTTGCATATTATGTGTTTCAAAAAGAAAATATGCATATTTGCCCTTTAAGTTATGCTTTTAAAGCAAGCACTTAGTTCTGATGACTTACAGCTTTATTATGGTCTCCTTTTAGGTTTCTTAAAATAAACATGCAGCTTGAGACCACAGGAAAAGACAGAGGGAAAAGGACACTGTTTTATTTCATCCACAAACAAGGGAGTCTAACGCAATGATTTTCTCAGCTGAGCCCATTAACATAGACTGAGCATATGCATGTGTGGAGTAGATTTCTTTTGAAAATAGAATTGCTGTTAGTTTCTATGCTATGAAGCAAATGCTGGGAAGCAAAAGCATCCTCCTACACGGGGAGGTGGGGCAGCTGGTTCCAGCCCAGCCCACAGGGAAAGCATCCCGCATCCGCAGATGGGCTGAAAGCTGGCTTAATACAGAACCGTCTTAGAGTGAGCCTGGATTTCTAGCTCTGTCCTGGAGATGAGCTGATTTGGCCTGGGGATTCTGCTCAACAATAAGACTATCCTGACCCCTAGCATAAGAGTCAGCAAACTACAGTCTTCGGGCCAAAGCTGGCCTGCTGCCTGTTTTGTAAATAAAGTTTTATTGAGATACAGCCACGCCTATTTGTTTATGTATGGTCCATGGCTTTCCGAGCTACAATGGTCAAGTTGGCAGTGACACAGAAATGGGGGAGGGTGTGTTTTGGTGCCTGTTACTGAGAAATAAGATGGGAAGATAAGATGGGATTCCGAGGCTATCCTACGGGTGTGAATCATTCCAGTTTGTTCAGGTGATCGATCTTTTTGCTGCACCAGGAACTCGAGTATCAATGGGTCGAGAGACAGGGCAGTGATTCTGGGAGATGTAAGGTTATGGTCATTACGTTAAGGCTTGTAAACTTGCAGAAGGCTGAGGTCTATGGGTACCTGCCCTGCTGCCATGGTAACCAAACGACAGTCCTAGGCTTGGGGTTGGGCTGGACGGTGTGGTTATAAACTGAGAGCCCACGGTTGATTCTAGTCAGAAGACGTATATTGACTGGCCCATGAATCCTTGATAGTTTTATATGTTAACTGCTTGCATTTAGAAATGGGGATATTTTGGGGAATTCCCTGGCAGTCCAGTGGTTAGGACTCTGTGCTTCCACTGCAGAGGGCAAGGGGTTGATCCCTAGTCAGGGAACTAAGATCCCGCATGCCGTGCAGCGCGGCCAAAAAAACCCCTCCAAAAAAACCCAAATAGAAATGGGGATATTTCATCCCAAATCTGGCTTCCAGCTTCTCTTGAAAATTTGAAATCTCTGGACACACTGGGTTCCCTCCCTGCTTGTTGCCTGGTTCTCCTGTCTGGTTTGTTTTTCCTGACAGCCAGCTGTTTGGGGCATGGGTGTTATCTATCTGGCCCCTGGGGCCTGGGAGTTTGTAACCCCAGCTCTGTGCGTTGAACAGAGAATCCGTGCTATTGCAACCTTCTGTTCCTCAGGGGGCATTCTGTCTCGCCTCTGTCCCTTGCTTTCTAGCTCACTTTAGCTTATGTGCTCTCATCATATTCCATTCTGACTCTGCTGCTGAATATTCCATCAGGAAGATGTCTGAACTCAGTGGTCACTGAGTACATAGAGCCATTTCTTATACTGATCTGAATGAATGTGGCAGGTAAAAGTAGTGGGTGTGAGAGGGTAACCTTGGGAAGGCTGGCAACTAGGATTTCACTGTGAATTCTCATTTCCTCCCATCCTGTTCCTGGTGATGATGCATCTCAAGGCTTCCGAAAAAGCTGGAAGCACATTTGTTGGGATGTAGTCACAGGATATATTTGCATTTTTCCCCCCCTCTCCACAGAAATCTTTAGTAGAAGGCGAAAGATTTATACGAGCTGAAAAGAAACCAGAGTATGGCTATATTTGCATTTAATAACACTCATTGGCTGGGAAATAACTGTTGCTAAGACTCTTAGGTTGGTCTTTTAGGAAGCCTATATTTCTCTTTGGGTGGAACAAAAATGGAAACACACAAAGTAAAGAAAATAAAACAGATACCTGTCATACTGTTGGGAGTCATGGGTTAGTAATCATTCCGGACCCTTTTTTTCACTGACATCTCCTATAGAGAAAAAGACAAGAAAAATACCATGGGTTATAACCTGCATTTTCCATAAGGTTTTGTTCCAAACAACATCACATGCATTAATTAGCTGGAGGTGATATGTTACTTTCAACTCAGGGAAAGTGAAGCAGAGGTGGGCTGCGTGATACACGTAAGTTTACAAGACGTTTTAATTTTCATCTCAGGGTTCCTCCTATAAACATGTCTTTATAATAACATTTTATTCAAGGTCACATGTCTATTTTCCATCTCAAGTTTTTTAAGAAAGCACTAGCCGAGTGACTTGCTGTCTTTCCCAAGAGCGTCTGAGATGCGTTAGCGTCCTCAATCCAGATCCTTTCTTCTCCAGGTGTGGTCTGTGGACCAGCAGCCTCAGCATCACTGGGAGCTTTGCTAGAAATAGAAAATTTGGGTCCTATGTCAAACCTGCTCCATCACATCTGCACTGGGATGAGATGCAACTGCAGATGACTGATGGACACTTTGCAGTCTTAGACACACTGCTCTGGAGAATGGAATCCATATTCACATCTTATGTGTGACTTTTCCTTGGTCAGCGCTGAGTCCTTTCTCATCACTGTATCAGTGAGATCCGAGAGCAGCAGACAGACCTGACCTCGTATGGGGATGGGGATGGAGACTTGGTGGGGGTCAGAGACCAGAGGCACCGACGGAGGGCAGAGTGTTGAAGGCCACGCGCAGATGATGACCCAGATGGCTGCTGAACGTGGGTCAGAGTCCTTCTGCGTGTCGCTGGGGACAGATCAGGACGAGGTTTCTTTTTCCAGAAGGGTTTCTGTATCCAGCGGTAGACAGTGCAGCACGGTGGCTCTGGCCTTGTACTGGAGACCTAGGCATGGGTTTGGGGGCCAGCGCTGTCGTGGACTCGCCGTGGGATCGTGATTTCTTCACGTGCAAAATGAGGAGGATAATGCTCGCGTTACCTGCTTCACATGGCTGATGATTCTGAGGTGTGAAGAGGATGCGAATGAAAGTGCTGGGTAAACACAATCCATTGGATGAGGGAAGGAACGTCCTGATGCTAATAACTGATCGGAGAAGAGGAAGCATGTGGATTGTTGATATATGCGTCCAATATGGGTTGATATATGCGTCCATTCCCTCTCTGTCTCCACATTGAATCCTGCAGCACTGAATTCATACCTTGATGGTCATCACATGTGTTCACCACATGTTTCCAAGGCTGCCTTTCCCACTAGACTGTAACCTCTTTGTGGAAGGGACTATGTCTTGGTCATTTTTATATCTTCCACATGAGCAGAGTGTCCGATACATAATAGGCCCTCAAGAAATATATGCGGGGCTTCCCTGGTGGCGCAGGGGATTAGAACCTGCCTGCCAATGCAGGGGATACGGGTTCGAGCCCTGGTCCGGGAAGATCCCACATGCCGCAGAGCAACTATGCCTGTGCACCACAACTACTGAGCCTGCGCTCTACAGCCCATGAGCCATAACTACTGAGCCCGCATGCCACAACTACTGAAGCCCGTGCACCTAGAGCCTGTGCTCCGCAACAAGAGGAGCCACTGCAATGAGAAGACCGCACACTGCAACGAAGACCCAACGCAGCCAAAAATAAATAAAAAAACACTAAAAAAGAAATATATGCTCTGAATAAGTGAATAAAATAAAATGAATGAAAGTTGAATCTCATGGTATGAGATTGCTGAACTGGCATCTGGTAGAAGAGATGAGGATTAATTACTAGGAAAATGCGTTCTTGCTACTGATGAACATTTCAAGGGTCACCAGCCACAAGCCCTCTGTTCTGTCCCCTTCAACTGTGCAGCTGGGTTGTGAGAGAGAGAATCAGGTTCTGAGACCCCCTAAAGGGAGAGTGCGGATCACACCTGTAGTACTGACTGTCTAGACCTCTCGTTCTTAGAAACTGAGCTGCCATTAACTCCCCTCCCGTCTTGTGGACACGGCCTCATCCTCCTGGGATGCTGCTTCTGAATATTCTGCAGCGGACAAGGAACTTGGCTCCGGCTGGGCCAACCACAGTGCTCCACCTTTGGCCGCGGTGGGCCAAGACCTGGGAGGGGCTGACGTGGTGCCTTTTTTGGGGTAGGTTACATATTCCAGCTCTGGTGGCAGAATTGATCAGAAACTAAAACTCTCAAACTGTCTGACGCCATGCCTTTTAGCCACACGGCCAAAGCCGGTCTGAAGGTGAGACAGAGGATGCACCTGACATTCACGGAGAACTTGGGGTGACGAGAGAATGCTGCGGCCTCAGAGCCCTGCTTTCGGTTCTCCCTGAGGCCCAGCTGTGTCCCTGCGGCCCCCTCAACCCTTCCTGAGCAAGACGGTGCCCACGTCCGCAGAAGCCAGGTCCAGGCAGGTTTCTGCCCCTTGCAACCAGAGGAATCCTGGCCGACAGTACCGACATTCAAACACAGCATGAATACGAATGTGGCAAAAGCATTTCGTGTCCTTTTTATCCTAGTTATGTTCTTGCCACACCAACACTTAAAAAGTATCTTTGTTTTCAAATTTTCAATTGAACAGGCATCAGAACTGCAGAAAGTATTGTGTGTGAAGCGGAAAGTATCCAGAAAGAGGAAAAACATCTCATTAAGGCTTAAAAAATATTGTTACCACCACGAAATTTAGTACTGATTTTGTTATTTAGTACTGTTTTCCTTCTACTGTAGGAAAGTACTAAAGTACTATCTATAGTAATTTAGTATCACTACACTCTACTAAACTGTTACCATTACTATAGCATCAATAGTATATTCCTGTCCCTATTCCTGTAGCACTTTAGTATTAGTACACTGTACTAAACTGTTACCATTACTATAGCCTTAATAGTATATTCCTGTCCCTATTCCTATAGCACTTTAGTATTAGTACACTAAACTAAACTGTTACCATTACTATAGCATTAATAGTATATTCCCATTCCTATTCCTATAGCACTTTAATATTAGTACACTGTACTAAAGTGTTACCATTACTATAGCATTAATAGTATATTCCTGCTCCTATTCCTATAGCACTTTAGTATTACTACACTATGCTAAACTGTTAATATTTTTATAGCATTAATATACATTTCTGTTCCTATTCCCACTCCTATAGTGTTCATTGTGCACTTCAGTTCCTATTCCTACAGGACTCTAGTATTTCATATTATTTAGTGCTATTTTCCTGCAATGAACTCTTGAGTTTTAAACTGTAGTTAAACGCTCTGTGTGGACAGGCATCGCGGGGCTGCTTCGGGGTTGCCCGGGACACAGGGCAGGTGTCAGCCAGTGCTCTGTGCAGAGGAGGGAAGCACAGGAGGTTCCCTCTGGAGCCACCGAGGGGGTCACAGCGTCAAAGGAGGAAACAAAGTCCAAACAGCTTAAAAAGAAAGAAAGTGGAGCGTTCTACATGTGGGGAAAGGAAAGCGAGCACAGGACTTCCCCTCTGGGTGGGTGAGTGGGCCGGCAGCGAGGAGGTCGGGGGTGATGTGAGCAGCGCTGACTGCAGCACTGTCCCTGTCCTGGGGGCCACTCACAGCCTGCAGGTCATCGTTACAACAGGCCTGCTGCTCCTGGGCAGAGAACAGCCTCCAGTGAGACTCAGTAAGGGTCTGCATCCCGGTCCCTCAGAGCCGAGCGTCCATTAACAGCTGCAGCATTTCAGCACCAACTGAGGGGAGAGAGGTCTTCAGCGTAGTCCCTAGGAAAGTGCTGCTACACCGAGAACATTCCTTTCACACGATATTCGATATTTGTTTATGTGGCTGGTTAGCCTAGAGGCCTTGATTGACGGCCTACCCTATTTAGGTGCTGCCCCAGGCTTTGTCCGAAGACAACAGTTGGGCCTGTCCACGTGGGGCTTCTAATCTGCCAGAGGGAGAGAATCGTGCTACAACAGTGCAACGTGTGGACAGGTTTCACCTGAAGTGTCTCTTCAGTGCAGACTGGGCCACGAGGGAAGGAGAGGTCATTTCTACTTGGGGCAATCTGGGAAGGCTTCTAGGTGGAGGTGACCCTGTATCCGAAGGCTCTTCTTTGCAATAGGCCTCTCCCCAGCGAAGGACTTAGTGCTTTATTCTCCTCCTTGTGCCCCTGAGGCCCACTGACTACTCTGCAAGAAATGAGCCGTGTGTAGAAAAACTAGGAAATGCCCTCAAATTATGCAGGGTCTTGGGAGGTTTGCTATGGAATTTGGACTTTGTCCTATGGAAAATAGGGAGCCATGGAAGGCCCTTCAGGGAGTGCCCTGATTTGAGAGGATAACTCTGCCTTGGTGCAGAGAGGGACTCCTCAGGATGCTACCTATTGGCGTGGGATCGTTGCTACTTTCCTGTCTTAGTGTTCAAGGTCACAAAGTTAGACTAGGGCCAGAGAGGACCCCACCCACCTTGTCAAAGGCCCTGGCCCTGACCGCACACCCTTTTGTCCCCTTGTGTTTTCTTTTTCTCTGTAGAAAACACAACACTGAAGGGACAACTGTGAAAATTCCCCCTTGGAAAATCTTTCCACGCAGACCTAGTGAGTCATTGCTTACACAGTCTGCACATAATTAAAATGAAACATGCATCACTATAATGGAAAAGAATATGAAAAAGAATGTAGATGTATGTATAACTGAATCATGTTGCTGTACAGCAGAAGTTAACACAACACTGTAAATCAACTCTACTTCAATTAAAAAATGAAACATGCATCTCCCTCACGGCTCTACATCGACCTTTTCCGAGGAGGGCGTTTGTGGTCCTCGTTTGCCTCTCCCTGGCTCTCAGAGCGTCTGAATGGTGAGCTATACTGGGGTCATCAGTTACATCTTCGGCTGGTACTTCCCGGGCGGCCCCAGGAAGCCAAGAGGGGGCCGTGTGGGGTGGGCAGGGGTCACGTTCACAGGCAACTCTCTTGGTTCTGTTTACAAGGTCAGATGCTCCAGCCTCTGGCTATTACGGGCTCCACGCTGAGACTGCTAATACTGGGTGGACTCTCAGAGGCAGACAGGACACCGTCTCACTTGGCATTGACACACATGGACACCACGGGCTTCCTACATAGACCTCATGTCAGAGGTCGTGGAGACACGAGTTGAGAACCAAGCTACACCCTCCACTTGGGATGGGTCTTGAAGTTGTGTTTACGCGGCAAGCGCTGTTTTGACTAGGTCTGCGGGACGCCGGGCACTGCGCGGGGCTTGTGGGATGGGGCTGGGGTCCTCGCCCCCCGCCCCCCACCCACACTTTGGCTTTGCCACCACTTTGCCTGGGTGCAGGCAAGTAGCTATGCCCTCGGAGGGGCTGCCCTCACCTGGGAGGGCAGTGAGGTCATGAAGCTCTCTCTCTCCCCCTTGGAGTGTCTGCTTCTCTCCCTTCCCCCCATCACAGCTTTGTCCCTAATGCTTGGGAATTGTTGGTAAGAACAAGTTCAGTCCCAGGGTATGGAGGACAGACCCTGGGCTGAGAGTCATTCGGATGCTTTTGGGTCTCAGGTCAGCAGTTTGCACATCTTGGCTGGGTCTCTTCACGCTCTGAGCCGCCCTTGTGAAGTGAAATCACAATCTCCCACCCTTCAGGTTATGACGAGGACCAGGGAATTTTTTGCGGTACGCGGGCCTCTCACTGTTGTGGCCTCTCACTGTTGTGGCCACTCCCGTTGCGGAGCACAGGCTCCGGACGCGCAGGCTCAGCGGCCATGGCTCACGGGCCCAGCCGCTCCGCGGCACGCGGGATCCCCCCGGACCGGGGCACGAACCCGCGTCCCCCGCATCGGCAGGCGGACTCCCAACCACTGCGCCACCAGGGAAGCCCTGAGGAACAGGGAATTTGAGAATGCTCTGTAAATGTAAAAGTGGACACCGACCTACAGTACTGGAAGAGGTCTTCATTATTATAGTCACTATTATTACACCCGGTCATCTCCTGGCCAATCCCAGTCATCCCTAAGGTGTGGGCAACTGGAGCTATTCTGGCCACTAGGGGCGCCCTGAAGTGGTTTAAAAGACATAACAGCACAGAAGCCCACCTCCGTAGACCCTAAGATAAGATGGAGGTGGAAATGCTCCTCTCTCCTCTGCCATTCTCCTCTTCCCAGTCTGAATTTTACCTTTTGTGAATTTTTTCCCCCTTCAAGTTCATTTAAATTTGTTACAGGGAGCAAGGAAGGTTGGGTGCACAGATGAATTTGTATCCAATTCTACAGCATTCCAAATGTAGCCCCAGTTGTCCTTCCCTGAGGTCTTTGCATTTTAAGAGTAAATCTAGGATCCAGTGAAGTGAATATATAATGGTTGAATTTCTGATGATGGTAATAACTTAGGCACTTCTCACATAGAAGAGAACAGAGGCCAGGGGTATTCAAATCGTACAACATTGTGATCCACCTTTTTCTACTTGGTAAAACTAACCTTATTCGGGAGTGTAGTATCAAAAATTCAGTACGAGAAAAAAATTTACAAAGCCAGCCTAGTTAGACTAGGGATCGGGCTGATTAAAATGGAACATAAGACTGTGAGTTACTTAATAAAGGTGTGGGAAAATAGTCATAGCTCTCCCCTGTGACATGGCCCAGGTGTTTGTCCCAGTGGATCACCTGTTAGAGCATGGGACAGGGTGACAACCTCTCCGCTGGGCATGGCGGGAGCCTAGAGCCCCACATCAGAGACATCAGTAAACTCTGGGTGGTAAAGCTGTAATTTCCTTTTCAGATTTTCAGCCATCACTCTAAGTGTTCTGCCTTTAGTAGAGAGAGAACACAGCCAGGCTCTGTGGTTGAAGCTGAGCTTAATTTGCTGTGGCTGATTTTTTTGTTCTCGGTAAAATGATTTTAATTCAAGTTCAACGATCCCATTCTGTGGCTCATTTCTACTCTTCCTTTTAACCTCTGTCCATGCCAAATCACTGCCCCCTTCTCTCCCTCTTCCCTTCTCTTTCTCCTTCTCTTTCCTGGGCAAAGTCACCATGGCTTGGAAGGAGCACGGGCCCTGCCATTTGTCAACAGAATGACACGGGGGAGGTCAAGAGTCACGTCCCCAGGTGGGTAAGGTCATCCACCTCAAAGGGAATAGATGGATGAAATAGAACAGATGTGCTTGGCACTTGGTGGTATTCCTGCATCCTCACGTGCAAAGGGGCTGGGGCCACAGCCTGAGAAAAATCCTGTTTCTGCTTTGAAGACTAGGTCAGCAGTGCTAGGAGTGGGGTTCTTGGGGTCAGAGTGGGCTTTCAAACAAACACACAAGTCCCCTGTGAATCTAAAACTCTCTGCTACATCTAATTTAGTGTCACGATGAGTGAAACTTGGAACCATTTCTAACCACATAACGCAGAGATAGAAAAGTCAAGGAGGAACCAGCCGGAAATAGTTTTATGAGGCCACCTCTGAAAGCCTCGACTCGCCGCCTGCTATGTTTATAACACACTTTCTTCCTAGCTACCTTTCTCTAGAGGTGGGCCATCACCTCTGAATGCTTCTAAGAAGTAAGACTCTTAAGAGGAAGCAGATGGGTAGTTTGAGGGACTCGCCCGACGCAACAGGAGAAACAACCTCAACAGATGTCTTGTTGGCCAAAGCAAGCGGTTAAAACTGCCTCTGCTGACACCTGGTGGACAGGAGTGCAGTATCCCTGCGCCAAAGACAACAACGGGCATGTGTGTTGAGGGGCCTGGGATGCATCCGTCATAATGCCTGAGGAACAAGGGTACCACGCAGAACCGGAGCGCTTACTTGTGGTTAGGTGACTCACCAGGACACAGGTAGGGAAAACAAACACGTGGGAAAATAAAACGGCAACACGGAAGCGAATGATGTATTATGGATTTCTTAAAAGAGTTTGATGGCGAGTGAGGCAACAACAAACAAGAACCCACTCCAACCCCCTGCCCTCGACAGCCTCCTAAGAAAGATTCTACTGCTTGACCCCTGACCATCTCCACCCCTGGGCGACGGCAGTGCCCAGATGGAGCTTGGGTTCTGTTGCCTCTGGAATCTGCCCTGAGCTCCTTGCAGATTTTTAACCCTGGGATAGAAAGAATATTCTTCCAGAGGAGACATTATGAAGACTGCTTCCCCCCCCCAAATCCCTTGAAGATGCAAATAAAATTCTCCTAATAAATATAGTTATAATTGTTCACTATTTCTTAGATGCCAAATGTAGTGGAAGGAGAGTGTCTGCATTGAGAGTTATCTACAGAAATAGACTTCATAAACGTTGTACAATCTCCGTTTTCCCCTTCGGTGGGTTCTCGTTTAATGCTGCCTGGTGAAGGCCGAATATTTTGACAAAGTCAACGGTTTCCTGCGAGCACAGTGCACACACAGCTTAGATTTTGTCTTTCAACAATGTGTGTTAAAGGTGATTTTCAAGAATGCATCAGAGCAATTATCAGTTCAAATTTGTAAGAATTAATCCATTATATTTAAGTCACGAAGAAAGGTGATTTTTAAAAAAATTACAGGAACCTTGGTTAAGGGTTGAGTCAGGGAATTGGGGTGAATAGATCTAGCTAGGAAGGTAAGAAAGGAAAGAAGCCCTTAAAAGACTCATGCAGTTGCATTTTTCTTTTTTTTAATTTATGAATTAAAAAAATCTTATATCGGAGTACAGTTGATTAACAATGTTATGTTAGTTTCGGGTGTACAGCAAAGTGATTCTGTTATGCATGTACATGTATCTATTCTTTTTCAAAATTCTATTCTCATTTAGGTTAGAGGTTTTTTTTTTTCCCCTCCTGACTTTTAAGTTAAATTTGGAATATGAATTCCCTTAAATGTGCCACCAGAAAGTGTACAGTCAAAATATACCCCCTTCCATGGTCAGTGATTCTAGGGCACAGAGGTTCTCAATTTTCCTGGCACCGCTACTGTTTCAGAAACTGCTTCACAGGGACCCCAGGTAAAAGGAACAAATGTTCTGTTTATTAAGTAAATAGTTCCAAACAGCCTAATAGTAGTATTTGCATGGCGTCTGACAGCTGTGCCTGTGTTTCCCTCAAAAATTAGACATTCCGTTGTGTTCCTCTGGGTTTGCTGTGGCACTCCCAGGGTGCCTTGGTACAGAGTTTGGGGACCGTGGCCGTAACAGCTCTGGGAATCAGTGAAAAGTTCGAGGGTGTGGTTACCTGATCTCTTTTTAGCCCTCATTCTCTGTGAACCCAGGGCTACCTAATTTGGCCTTTCAGTTTCATATTGACCTTTCAGTGGGTCAGCCCGGCATGAGCTGTGGAGGAGAGAACAGAGGATGAAACCTTGGCTGGAGTTAAGCTCATTGTGGGCATAAACAAGATTTGACCATCATTCAATAGAGTTTCCGGAGCCCCTATCACACGGTGAACTTGCGGTGAAGTCTCTAAAAAGTAAAGGAACGCAGGCCTTGCCTTGTCTTAGGAGGGGGACGCAGTAAGCTGCGTTATCACTGGGAATTGCAGGAACACCAAAGGCAGCCGAGAAAGTGGCTGGATGCTAAGTTCTTAGGTGAGAATCTGACGAATGAGCATGTTACACAGGCCGGAATTCTTGTAAGAGGATCTCAATAAATCTATAAATGGCAGGTCACCTGCTTTTCTATTCTGTTCTGTTTCTGACTTATGTGTAGCAAGGAAGCTACATATAAACTAAACTAGTGGTTCTCAAAGTTCGGCAAATTCCTGGAGGGCTCCTCACACAGATGGCCAGGGCTCTGCCCCCAGAGTTTCTGATTTAGCCAGTCTAGGGGTGGTGGTGTCGGGTAGGGGTGTCTGGGAGTCTGCACGTCCAAGTTCCTGGGTGACTGGACTGTACTTTCCAGGAATCACGTGGTAGGAGCCACCAGCCTACACCATCTGGGCACAAGTCAGAGGCACTGGGGCACCATCTTGGTGGGCTACACTTGACGCTGGGCAGGTAGCCCCACCTCTCCACTCAGGACCAGCCCAGTCAACCTGGTCTAGAAGAGGGGCTGATCCAGGCCCCCAGTTCTGTGACTGGACAGTTTCCTTCTCTGAAGACCCCCTTGCATTTCAAGTGTGCATCCTGGAATTTGAGACACTCGAGTCCTGTAGTAACAGTGACGGCGAGACCTGACGAGGTGAAGGAGTCTTGCACCTTCGAAGAGGCTGGCTTTGCACTCTGCTTTCTTGTAAGGGTGGGGCACGTCCATGGAGGCTGCAGGAAAAGCAGTTCTTAATCTCAAGGGAGGGGGTCACAGCAGAATCAGCTGAGAAGCCTTGCTCGCCATCTCCGGGACTGGGCCCTGGAATGTGTACCTAGAAAAGGCTTCCCGGCTGATTCTGTTGAGAACTTCTGCTCATGAGAGAAGCGCTGAAGTATAAGCCAAATGTGGAGATGGGTCACCCTACTGTCACTCTTACCCCTGAAGCCACACACGCTCATTGGTTCAGAGTCACCGGACACACTACGTCCTGTTTGACTGCCGCAGGCCTGCGGAGAACTCTCTTTCCCTCCCTCTGGCCATGCTTCCTTGGTGGGTGGCAAAATCGTGGCCAGTGTGGTTGATCCAAAGCACATTGCTAATTAAAAGCCACTACCTGTGCACTGAGGGACCCACGATAGCACCAACACACCAATGGCACAGAAGCACCTGGGCTTCTGCACTCAAGCCACACTCGCCCTACTTCCTGCTGTCAGAGAGAATCAACACTCACTTGGTGAGCCGCCTCTGACAGGTTGCCAACGCTGCGTCTAAATCATCTCTCGTTTCTTCTGGGTTGTATTTTCCATATTCACACTTCAGCTCCCCCTGAATCCTCTCCAAGTTTTTTACATTCCTTTCAGCTCAGGAAGCCAAAATGAAGATGCCATGTTTCAACCAGGGTCTGTTTCCTGCTGTGGGGAGGGGCATTCTGCAAGATTCTTAAATGCCCGACTCCCAGCATCATGATTATTTTCCGAACAATAGAAGATTGCTGATTCATGTTTGGCTCACGGCTGGCTCCAGGCATCTTTTTTTTTTTCTTGCTGTACTTGTACCGATGCAACACAATAATGTTCTATTCATCCCTCTGAGTTAGAAATGCCAACAGCTCAGCTATGCAACTGAAGGGTCCCGCCTCCCCTTTGGCTTATTTAAAGCCTTCCCGCAAATAACACGTTTTGAAATATTATATGGCGTGATCACTCTGAGCCATTTGGCTTTGGCACGGACCGTCAGACCTTATCTTTTTATTAGCTGCTCCTTGCACAATGCCTGGCACACTGGAACCAGGATTCTTAAAACATGCCTGTTGGGTGAATCACATACCCACTTCCTGAGGTTCAAACCTGATCCTTCTATTCTGCCCTGATATAGTACAACCCGCCCTCTGTCAGGGGCAGGGCGCAACCTGGCTATCACACTCAGGCTCACGTTTGCATCCAATCAAAGAAAGGGTTTGGCCTCCTCAAGGTCTGATGGTCCAGGGGGGCTCCATCCAGCCCCTGGCCCCGTTTGCACACTGTCTGCACGGCCACTTCTGGTCCTGCCATAGCCGTGGCGCTCTGGTTGCCTCTCAGCACAGCTTTGCCAATAGCAGTCGGGGCCAGCTGTGGGTTTTTGTTTCCCAGCTGCAAAGTCAAACGGGTGGCACTGCTTAGCTCCTAAAACTCTATTGGTCACCCTGAGCCACACACCCAAATCACCTGGGTGGCTTTGCAAAGTCCCAGCACCCAGGCTGCGTCCCAACCCAATTAGTGTTTCGTAACTGAGGCCTGAGTTTTGTAACTGCCTGGGACATTCGGATGTGCAGGCGAGGCTGAGAACCACAGCCCTAAAGTGGCATCATTAAAATGATGGAGATGGGGCTTCCCTGGTGGCGCAGTGGTTGAGAGTCTGCCTGCCGATGCAGGGGACACGGGTTCGTGCCCCAGTCTGGGAAGATCCCACATGCTGCGGAGCGGCTGGGCCCGTGAGCCATGGCCGCTGAGTCTGCGCATCTGGAGCCTATGCTCCGCAACGGGAGAGGCCACAGCAGTGAGAGGGCCGCGTACCGCAAAAAAAAAAAAAAGATGGAGACGGACCGTTTCCCCCCTCCAGGAACTCAAGAGCATACCCTGTTAGGCTAAGAAGGGGAGCACCCCCTTCTGCTCATCTGCCCATTTCTCTTCTCACCAACTTTTTTTTTTTTTTTTTTTTTGCGGTACGCGGGCCTCTCACAGTTGTGGCCTCTCCCGTTGCGGAGCACAGGCTCCGGACGCACAGGCTCAGCGGCCATGGCTCACGGGCCCAGCCGCTCAGCGGCATGTGGGATCCTCCCGGACCGGGGCACGAACCCGTGTCCACCGCATCGGCAGGCGGACTCTCAACCACTGCGCCACCAGGGAAGCCCCTCACAATCCTTTTAAAAAAATTTATTTGTTATTTTATTTTATTTTATTTTTTTTAAACCATTTAAAAAGATGGGAGTATAGCTGACTTACAATGTTGTGTTCGTTTCAGGTGTACAGCAAAGTGATTCAGTTATACATATACACGTATCCACTCTTTTTTAGATTCTTCTCCCATATAGGTCATTAGAAAGTATTGAGCAGAGTTCCCTGTGCTCTACAGCAGGTCCTTGCTGTTTATCTATTTTATATACAGTGTGTCTGTCTGCTCACTATCTTGACATGTGCTCACCCAAGCACAGAGGGTCTGGGTGAACTGAGGTCAGGTTACCCAGAGTCCTGGCTTCAACATTCTCACTAGGGAATCCCTAAGATGTGAGCAATGGTGTGACATAGGAAGATCCTTGGGGACTGCTCTGTCTCCAGAGAATTCCCAAGAAGGGCACAGACACTGTGTCATTAATCACCAGGCTGTTTGGAGGAACAGACACGTCCAGTTGTTTCTGCTAATTGACGAAACAGAGGGTTAGAGGGACAGGGAAGCTTTTCCCTCCGGCTGCTGAGAGGAGGAATCAGAATGTCAACCCAGATCTAGTGCTCTGAATCGCCGAGCCATCCCATCTGCCAGATGCGTGTCCCTCAGCTGGGTTCCTCGATGGGCACAAAGACGATTAAGCCCTGCTCCTTCCCCTCTGGGAAGCACCGCCTGGTAGAGATGACAGAGCACTCACAAACAATTCTACTTGGAGGAGGTTGTATCTGGTACTCTATCAGAAGCGCAGAGGACCATACAAGTGTGTGGGGGGGAAAGAGTAACTAAGAAAACCTGACTCTACAAAACACAGATGCTCTGCAAATCCTGCACAGGGTTGTGTGATCTTCCAGGTCCAGATCCAGTTGTGTACGGAGGGTCTTTCAGAATGGGGGTTGTCCAAAGTGTAGGTGTTTGGGCTGAAATCATCCTGACAATGTAATCTGGATGCCTGGGCGGGATATCTCCAACAGCTTGTTGTATTTACTTATTTATTTTCTTTTTAGGCCGGGCCGGGCGGTTTGTGGGATCTTAGTTCCCTGACCAGGGATCGAACCCGTGCCCCCTGCGTTGGGAGCGGAGTCTTAACCACTGGACCGCCAGGGAAGTCCCATCCATCAGCTTGTTTTAATATCACTTGAACATGTGTCCTAAAAGAAGAAGATAGTATGACCCTTACAGAGGTGTTATGAGGATTAAATGAGTTCATACAAGAAAAGTGCTTCTGTTGTGCAGGAGAGAAGAGCCGTCAGGTGAAGCTACGTTCTCCTTGCGGAGTAGCTGAGGTGGAGAGGCAGGCGGGGAAGAGGGTGGAGGGCTCCCCAAGTGTCCTCGCTGTCTGCTGAGAACTTGGCTTACTTCATGCAGGTTGTAACTTATAAAAAGGGCACAGTATTAGACATACATTCGTCAGGGTATAATTGTTTTATAAAATAATTGATAACATTAGGAAAGCCTGGGATTTATATCCTCTGTGTGATACTGTGTAAAAGAGATTTGTTAAGAGGATAACTCACTTCTCTGGGGACAGCAGCATTTATAAAATGGACTCTTGTAAGCAGTGTTGCAGCAACGGATGGCTCCCGGTTGAATGGTCTGTGTTGGGAGTTCAACTAATGCTTTCTCAGCGAGAGAACATTTAAGTCAATATTTTTCACAACATCTACTCTCCCTCAAAAAACAGATTTTTTGGTCCCCAAATGACTTTTACAGTTATGAGATGGAACACTTCCGTTGAACCATCGCTAGAGTCATTGTTTACTGTAAACAAGACACACTATCCTGTTTTCTTATATGAAAAGGAAAGACAGTGGGCCTTGGTCATCAACCTGTATTGTTGGTTTTACCTGCGAAAACGAACTGTGTGATTTTCAGGAAAAATAAATTCGCGTGATTTGAAAACAAAGATTTCCAGAGAAAGGGAAATCAGCCAGTTTCTAAAACATCCAAGGAATAATGCAGATCCTACGTGAAATGCATGAATGTCTTCCTGGAGCTCCATCTTCTCAGTTCCAGGGCAGGAGCCAACTAGACCAAACGTGGTGCTTGGCTTTAGAGTAAAATCTACAACAAACCTAAAGAGTTTCTAGTTGTTCAATGAAACTGAGTAGAGAAGAGAGACGACAATGGTACTTACGTTAACATGTTACTGTGTTAGTCACCGTATATCCTGCGCATGTGTATATGGTTCCATAAAAAGTAGGATAATAATAATGATAAAAAGAAAGGCAATAACTGTAACAGCATCTAACACGTATTGAGTGTTTGTCATTCTGCTAAGTGTCCTACATATACTACCTCCTTTATAACTCTCAACAACCTGTGATGTAGGGGATCTAAACTTAAGAGATGTGATGCCCTTGGGACTTCCCTGGTGGCACGGTGGTTAAGAATCCGCCTGCCAATGCAGGGGACACGGGTTCGAGCCCTGGTCTGGGAAGATCCCACATGCCGCGGAGCAGCTAAGCCCGTGCGCCACGACTACTGAGCCTGTGCTCAGGATCCTGTGAGCGGCAACTACTGAGCCCGCTCACCACAACTACTGAAGCCCGCGTGCCTAGAGCCCGTGCTCCACAACAAGAGAAGCCACTGCAATGGGAAGCCCATGCACCGCAACGAAGAGTAGCCCCCGCTCGCTGCAACTAGAGAAAGCTCACGCGCAGCAATGAAGACCCAATGCAGCCAAAAATAAATAAACAAACAAACAAACAAACAAATAAATTTAAAGAGATGTGATGCCCTTGCCCAAGGTTGTAAAGACTGTTAAGTGGGAGGGCTAGGAATTGAACCCAGGTCCTGTGGATCCAGACATTTTGCTCTAAACTACTATACTTGACTGCCTCTTGAAAGAATAAAGGTTACCTGCATTTGCGATGCCTTTTTACATGGGTCATTTCACTCAATGCCCACAACTTCATTTTATTATATCTTTTACAACTGGGGACACTGAAGCTCAGATGTTAAATGTCTAAAGATAAACCCTGCTGTATGGGAAAACTGAGGCTCAAAGTTCTGCTTCCTGACCTCCGAGCCAAGTGTGTTCTTGAAGACTCTGAGCTTAAATCTTTTCTGAATGGAAGGTCCTGACGACTAACTGTCCACGTCACTACCTGTGAAGGCAAAAGCTGAGCCACGGTTGCACCTATGGGATATTTAAAAAAAACATGAAATTCGTGGCTCAGAATATCAGGTCGATGACATTTTAACATACAGCACACACAGTTTGATCAGCCCAACCCACATTATTTGAAAAGTTCACTCCTGATGGGTCTGAAGCTCCCTCACACGCCCAGCCCCTGATGAGTGAGACACCTATTACCTGAGTGACAGGCAAACATTTCCTGTGAGAGATGAGACATTTTCTGAGTTCAATCAAGGTGACGTGGCTGTTCACAAAATGAGTAGTTCTGTTAATAATCACTGCTCCATTTGATGGAGGATATTATTCCCATGATTTCGCAGTTGAGTGGATGAGAATAAGCCTTATCAATGTACCAACTGGGTAGGAGTGTGTGAAAATGAACTGAGCCCTCACAGGGCTCAATCTCATATTAATGCTGCCGGAAAAGTTTATAAAGGGTTTACCCATGAATATCCCCTTAATAAAGGAGAGGTGATTTTCTTGAAAAGCCAAGAGGTATCTGGAATTTCGGGACATCAGCAGTTGTCTGAAGGAAAGGCGGAATCGTATAATGGATAAAGCTGGCTGACTGCAGCTTACAAAACCACAGACTTTTCAACCTCCAAACTGAGTGCCAGTTTGTTACCTGTCACTCCCCAGCTCCAAATCCACCCTTCTGTTCTCTGCTGTGTGATTCTGAGGCAAACTCTTTCCCACAGTGCCTGGCCAGAGGGTGTTCTACTTGATTCCACCAATAGGAGGCACCAGAGGGAGACTGGAAGGTGAGAAGAGAGAGGGCCCTTCCCTCTCTTCTTCAGGCCCCTGGGAGCCCCTGCCAGCAGTAGCTGTGGGCTGCAGCCACTGGTCTCTTTTAGCATTTCCAGGAGCAGTCTTTGCATCCTGCAGAGGTTCTAGCAGCAGCTGGTTGGAGCCCTTTCTTAGTACTTTGAGTGCCAACTCCACAGGACTGCTCCTCTGAGCATGTGTGAGAAGTTATAACCCCTGAGCTAAAGGGTCGTAGAATGGAAGACTGCAAAGGATTGAATTTTTTAAAAAACATTTTTTAGCATAAAAATAACACCAGTTCACATGGAAATGTTTGTGAACACAGATAGTATAAAGAAGAAAAAAAGTCAAAACCTGTCCTAGATTTAACCACTGATATTTTCACATACTCTTTCTGGTCTCCGCCCCGCACCCCCCCACCTCTCCACCCCACACTTCTACATATTAAAAAAAAAGATTATTTTTAATCAACACTTGGTCTCTAGAATTTTCACATGACAACATGAGGAACTCAACTCTAAGAGGGGTGTGACCTTGCTTCATCACAAGGACAACTTGTCTCTTCCATTTTGGGACTGGATCTCTCTGGCAAGGGTTGCTCACCTCTGACCCAGAAACTAGACAATGGCCATGACTACAGGCTCCCATCTCTGCTATGTCTGTTATGCCTTCTCAGTTGTGATCATAAAGTAAATAAGAAATCTGTGTACATTTAGGAGGAATGCTTAGTATATTATGAGCTGGCTCCTGGAGTGAGTCTATGAAAAATGTTGAAGAAATATGGAACACAGTAGTCTGCTCTGTAAGAATTGGCATGTTTGGCTAAGAGATGGCACAAATGTGGTACTAACTATCCTGGTCTGCCACACATATTTAGTATTTTGCTGCTTCTACATTCATTCACTCATTCACTTATTCACTCATTCATTCACAACTATTACCAGAGTATCTACCAAGAGCAAAGGCAAAGCACTGTGCTAGTTGCTGGATTCATGAATAAGATACAACTGCCGCCCTTTCTCACAAAATTCATAGCCAGAAGAACCAAACTCTGGGAAGAAGGAGTTAAAATATCCAGCACTTTTCCTGATTAATAAAACATCTTATTATTACATGCGTTTGTTCTTCGCTCTCTCACAGGTACACTTGTCACCAACTCCTTGTGCCCCTTGAGAAATTTTCAAATATGATATTTTCTCAGATAAATTTAGTGTAGAGTAACTGCCTGTTGATCCAATGTTTCAGTCTCCATCTACCTTAAAATTATTTATCAAGTAGAAAATATGACCATTATGAATCGTTATGCTCCAAGGAACACAGTATAGTAACATATGTAATTAAAATGAAGAAAGTTCAAGGCAAAATAAATGGAAACACAATAGTAGTTGAAGATTTTAACATACCTTGCATCCCTTGAAAGATTAAGTGGATATAAAATTATAAAGAATAACAGATAATACTATTAATAATGTTAATCTAGAATTATATACCAAATTTCACACCTAAAAAATAATTATAGAATAACAGGGTAAAAACTGAATAATCATAAAATGTGACCAATGTTAGGTGACAAAGAAACTTCCCAAGAGTAGAAATAAGTAGAAATACTAGAGACAAAATAATAATATTCCTACAATATAATCAACTTAGAAAATTAAAAAGGTAAAAGAAAGAAAAGCAGGCACATACAAAAAGGAAAAGTGCAATTACTTGGAAATCAAGAAAACTCTTTCCTAAACAACTCCTCAAGAGGATATATATGCACCCAATTGCAATATATATGCACCCAACATTGGGCCACCTAAATATACAAAGCAACTATTAACAGACCCGAAGGGAAAAATAGACAGCAATACAACAATAGTAGGGTCTTCAGTACTTCACTTTCATCAATGGATAAATCATCCAGGCTGAAAATCAATAAGAAAATAGTGGACTTGATTAATGCTATAGACCAAATGAACCTAACAGATATATACAGAACATTTCAACTGATATAAGCAGAATACACACTATTCTCACTTGCCCAAAGAACATTCTCCAGGAGAGATCACATGTTGGGCCACAAAACAAGTCAACAAATTTAAGAAGACTGAAATCATATCAGGTATATTTTCTAACAACAATGCTATGAAACTAGAAATCAATAACAGGAAGAAAAATGGAAAATTCACCAATGTGTGGAAATTAAACAAAACACTTCTGAACAACTAATGATCAGAGAAGAAATCAAAGAGAAATCAAAAAGCATCTTGAGACAAATGAAAATGGAAATACAACATATCAAACCTTATGGGATTTAGCAAAAGTAGTTCTAAGAAGGAATTTTATAGTGATAAACACCTACATTAAGAAAAAAATACATCTCAAACAACTTAACTTTATACCTCAAAAAACTAAGAAAAGAGGAACAAACTGAGGCCAAAGTTAGTAGAAAGAAAGAAACAATAAAGATTAGAACAGACATAAATGAAATAGAGACTGGAAAAGACAACAGAAAAAGATCAACAAAAATAAGATTGTTTTTGAAAAGATAAACAAAATTGACAAACCTTCAACTAGACTAACAAAAAATAAAAAAGAGAGGACAGAAAGAAAATTATAAATGCAAAAGGAGCCATTATAACTGATATCACAGAAATACAAAGGATAAGAGACTACTGTGAACAATCATACACCAACAAATTGGATATATTTCTGTATACTTACAACCTACCAAGTCTGACTCATGAAGAAACAGAAAATCTAAAGAGACCAATAACAAGTAAAGAGATTGAAGCAGTATTTTAAAAACTCCCAAGAAAGAAAAGCCCAGGATCTTCTGGCTTCACTGGTAAATTCTACTAAATATTTAAGGAAGAATTAACAATAATCCTTCTCAAAATCTTTCCAAAAATTAAGGGAAGGGAACACTCCCAAACTCATTGTATGAGGCCAAAATTACCCTGATACCAAAGCCAAATTAGGACACTACAAGAAAAGAAAATTGCAGGCCAATATCCCTGATGAGCATAGATGCAAAAGCCCTCAACAAAATATCAGCAAACTGAGTTCAACAGCACATTAAAGGACCACACAACACGATCACATGGGATTTACCCCTGTGATGGGTAAAATAGTTCAACATACACAAGTCAATAAATGTGATACATCACATTAATAGAATGAAAATGACATGATCATCTCAATAGAGTCAGAAAAAAACATTTGACAAAGTCCGACATTGTTTTATGACAAAAACTCTCAACAAATGAGGTAAGAAATGGATGCATCTCAGCATAATAATGGCCTATATGACAAGCTCGCAGCTAATATCTGAAAGCTTTTCCTCTAAGATCAGGAACAAGACAAGAGTTCTCACTTTCACTAGTTCTATTCAAAGTAATACTGGAAGTCCTAACCAGAGCAGTTAGGTAAGAAAAAGAAATAAAAGGTATTCAAATCAGAAAATAAAAAGTTAAATTGTCTCTGTTTGCAGATGACATAATCTTATATAGAGAGAACCCTAAAGACTCCACCAAAAAACTGTTAGAACTAATCAATGAATTCAGTAAAGTTGCAGGATTCAAAATCAATATATAAAAATCAGTTGCATTTCTATACACTAACAGCAAACTATCTGAAAAAGAAGTTATAATACTAATTCCATTTATGATAGTATCAAAAAATAAAATATTTAACAATAAATTTAATGATGGAGGTAAAAGATCTCTACACAGAAAACCATAAAACACTGATGAAAGAAATGGAAGAAGACACAAATAAATGGAAAGATATCCTGTGCTCACGGATCAGAAGAAATAATATTGTTAAAATGTTCATTCTATTCAAAGCCACCTATATAGTCAATGCAATCCTTTTCAAAATCTCTATAACATTTTCCACAGAAACAGAAGAAACAATCCTAAAATTTGTATGGAATCACAAAAGACCCTGAATAGCCAAAGCAATTTTTAAAGGAAAAACAAAACTGGAGGCATCACATTTCCTGATTTTAAACTATATTACAAAGTTATAGTAATCAAAACAGTATGTTTCTGCATAAAAATAGACACATAGACCAATGGAACAGAATAGAGAGCCCAGAAATAAACCCACACATATATGGTGAACTAATTTTTGACAAGGGGGCCAAGAATACACAGTGGGGAAAGGATAGTCTCTTCAATGAATGGTGCTGGAAAACAGAATATCCACATGCACAAGAATGAAATTTGATGCTTATCTTACACCACTCACAAAAACTAACTTGTGATGAATTAAAGACTTAAATATAATACTTGAAACTGTAAAACTCATAGAATAAAACATAGGGAAAATCTCCTTGACATTGGTCTTGGCAGTATTTTTTTTTGGATATGACACAAAAAGCACAGACAACAAAAGCAAAAATCAACATGTGGGACTACATCAAACTAAAAAATTTCTGCACAGCAAAGGAAACCATCAACAAAATGAAAAGCAATCTATTGAATGGGAGAGAATATTTGCAAACCATATATCTGATAAGGGGTTAAAATACAAAAAAATATAAGGAACTCATACAACACAATGGTAAAAAACCCCAAGTAACCTAGTTAAAACAGTGGGCAGAGGTGCTGAATAGATGTTTTTCCAAAGAAGACACACAAATGGACATCAGGTATATAAAAAGCTGCTCAACATCACTAGTCATCATGGGAATGCTCATCAAAACTACGATAAGATATCTCACACATGTTAGAATGGCTATTATCAAAAAGAAAAGATAATAAGTGTCGGTGAGGATGTGGAGACCAGCAAACCCTGGTGCACTGTTGGTGAGAGTGTACATTGGTACAGGCATTATGGAAAACATTATGGAAGTTCCTCAAAAATTTGAAAATAGAAATACCATATGGTCCAGCAACTTCACTTCTGGGTATATATCCAAAGGTAACAAAATCAATACCTTGAAGAGATATCTGCATTCTAATGTTCGTTGCAAAATTATTCACAATTTCCAAGATATGAAAACAACCTAAGCATGCATCAATGAATGAACGAATGAAGAAAATATGACATGCATACAATGGAATACTATTCAGGCATAAAAAAGCAAATCCTGTCATTTGTGACAACATGAATAATACCTGGAAGATAGTATGCTAATGATGTAAACCAGACACAGAAAGCCAAATACTGTATGATCTCACTCATATGTGGAATCTGAAAAGGTCAAACTCATGGAATCAGAGAGTATAATGGTGGCTGCCTGGGGATGCAGGTGGGGAAAATGGGGAGATGTTGGTCAATGTGTACAAACTTTCAGTTATAAGATGAATCATTTCTGGAGATCTAATGTACAGCAGGGTGACTATAGTTAAGAATACTGTATTGCATGCTTGAAATTTGCTAAGAGTGTAGATCTTAAGTGTTTTCATCACACACAAACACAAAAAATGGAAACTATGTGAGTTAATGGATGTGTTAATTACCTTGATTGTGGTAATCATTTCACAACATATATATATATTACATCATCAAACTGTACACTTAAAAATCATATTGTAAATATAAATAATTAAAAAATAAGTATGTATATTTTTATTTGTAAATCATACTAATAAAGCTGAAAAAATTGAAATGCATTATGCATTTAACATTAGGTATGTTAGAAAAAGAACACAAAGAAATGGTGAAAGAATTAATAATGTCAGAAGGTTTATAGAATTAAAAAGTATTGAGACTTCCCTGGTGGCACAGTGGTTAAGAATCAGCCTGCCAACACAGGGGACAGGGGTTCAAGCCCTGGTCTGGAAGATCCCACATGCCGCAGAGCAATGAAGCCGTGCGCCACAACTACTGAACCTGCATTCTAGAGCCCGCAAACCACAACTACTGAGCCCATCCACCACAACTACTGAAGCCCACGTGCCTAAAGCCCTGCAACTGCAATGAGGGAAGACACTATGGTGAGAAGCCCGTGCACCACAACAAAGAGTAGCTTCTGCTCACTGCAACTAGAGAAAGTCTGTGTGCAGCAATGAAGACCCAGTGCAGCCAAAAAAAAAAAAAAAAAAAGAATAAATAAAATAATTTTTAAAAATATTAAAAAAGAAAATATTATAACAGGACTGATAAGTAAAGATATTCAAAAGTTGATTCTTTAAAAAAAAACAAAACGATAGATGAACTACCAGCTAACTTAATTAAAAAATAAGAAATAAAAAATTCAAAAAATTAGAAATAGAAAGGGAAATTAGTTACAGATGCTGAGAATTAGAACAATTATAATAGATGACTGAATAATTTTGTGGAAATAAATTAAAACCCCAATTAATTGATTTTCTCAAAAAATACAAAATAGCAAAATACATAAAAGCTAATTCCATATAGACTAATAATAATGGAAAAAATAAGCACTGTCAAGGAATTCCCATATTCTTTCCCTGAAAGTATGAAATTCAGATGATTTCATTTACGGGTTATTTAATGGACAAAAAAGTGCTATTTAAACGTTTTGATAGCACAAATAGAGAGGAAACATTCCTAGTGATTTTTGTGAAACCAGTGTAATTATGATATAAAAATATGAAAAAGTGATCTGCCCAGATCTCTTGTATATATTGATGCAAAAGTCTTAAATAAAATATCAAAAAATTCTTGAGAAAAACTAAAAGAGCAATATTTCAGAAAAAATGGGATATTTTCAGGAAAGGAAAGATGGCTTGATATGAGCAACACTAAAATTGCTAATCATGGTAGTAAGTCCACTGAGTAAAAAGTATTTTATCTTGAAGGATGCTAAAATGGCACATAATAATATACACTGCTTGTTCTTGATGGCTTAAAAGCCCACATGGAAGGAACATTATATGAATACTATCTTGACATGATAGTAAATATATGGAAAATTTTGAAAAAGAAGAGTAATGGGATGGAATTAACCTGATTAGATATTAAAACATAGTATGATGCCTTAGTGATTAAAACAATGCAGTATTAGTGCATGAATATATAGCAGATCAATGGAGCAGCACTGAAGTTCGGAAAGAGAGCTCGATATATATGGAAATTGACAATATGATAAAAACCGGCTTCTTTAATTCATGGAGATGGAACAACTAGTAAACCATCTAGAAAAAAAGTCAAAGTTGAATCCATAACTTATACCTTATAAGACAACTTGGTTAATTAAGTGGATGAAAGATTTAAATATAACAAATGAAAGTTCTAGAAGAAACAATGAGATGATACAAAGCTTGAAAACAGAGAAGACTTTCTAATTATGGCACAAAATATAGAAAGTACCCACAATCTCACTTCTTAAAAACCTGTAACACCCATACCTTGAACACCTGTAAAAGGAGATGTGTAAAATCTAAGAGTCCATCAATAGGGCCTAGGCAAATAAACCATCTGATAGTCACCCAGGGGAGTGCTATATGAATGTAAAAAAAGAATGACATGAAGACCTTCAAGATGGCGGAGGAGTAAGACGTGGAGATCACCTTCCTCCCCACAAATACATCAGAAATACATCTACATGTGGAACAACTCCTACAGAACACCTGCTGAATGCTGGCAGAAGACCTCAGACTTCCCAAAAGGCAAGAAACTCCCCATGTACCTGGCCGTGTGGCTGACAGGATCTTGATGCTCCAGCCGGGTATCAGGCCTGTGCCTCTGAGGTGAGAGAGCCGAGTTCAGGACATTGGTCGACCAGAGACCTCCTGGATCCACGTAATATCAAACTGCAAAAGCTCTCCCAGAGATCTCCATCTCAATGCTAAGACCCAGCTCCACTCAACAACCAGCAAGCTACAGTGCTGGACACCCTATGCCAAACAACTAGCAAGAAAGGAACATAACCCCACCCATAAGCAGAGAGGCTGCCTAAAATCATAATAAGGTCACAGACACCCCAAAACATACCACTGCTCGCGGTCCTGCCCACCAGAAAGACAAGATCCAGCCTCATCCACCAGAACACACGCATCAGTCCCCTCCACCAGGAAGCCTACACAACCCACTGAACCAACCTTAGCCACTGAGGGCAGACACCAAAAATAATGGGAACTATGAACCTGCAACCTGCGGAAAGGAGACCCCAAACACAGTAAGATAAGCAAAATGAGAAGACAGAAAAACACACAGCAGATGAAGGGGCAAGGTAAAGTCCCACCAGACCAAACAAATGAAGAGGAAATAGGCAGTCTACGTGAAAAAGAATTCAGAGTAATGATAGTAAAGATGATCCAAAATCTTGGAACTAGAATGGAGAAAATACAAGAGACATTTAACAAGGACCTAGAAGAACTAAAGAACAAACAAACAATGATGAACAACACAATAAATGAAATTTAAAATTCTCTAGAAGGAAGCAACAGCAGAATAACTGAGGCAGAAGAACGGACAAGTGACCTGGAAGATAAAATAGAAGAAATAACTACAGCAGAGCAGAATAAAGAAAAAAGAATGAAAAGAATTGAGGACAGTCTTAGAGACCTCTGGGACAACATTAAATGCACCAACATTTGAATTATAGGGGTCCTAGAAGAAGAAGAGAAAAAGAAAGGGGCTGAGAAAATACTTGAAGAGATTATAGTTGAAAACTTCCCTAATATGGGAAAGGAAATAGTCAATCAAGTCCAGTAAGCACAGAGAGTCCCATACAGTATAAATCCAAGGAGAAACACACCAAGACACATACTAATCAAACTATCAAAAATTAAATACAAAGAAAAAATATTAAAAGCAGCAAGGGAAAAACAACAAATAACATACAAGGGAATCCCCATAAGGTTAACAGCTGATCTTTCAGCAGAAACTCTGAAAGCCAGAAGGGAGTGGCAGGACATATTTAAAGTGATGAAAGGGCTTCCCTGGTGGCGCAGTGGTTGAGAGTCCGCCTGCCAATGCAGGGGACACAGGTTCGTGCCCCGGTTCGGGAAGATCCCACATGCCATGGAGTGGCTGGGCCCGTGAGCCATGGCCGCTGAGCCTGCGTATCCGGAGCCTGTGCTCCACAACGGGCGAGGCCACAACAGTGAGAGGTCTGCGTACTGCAAATAAATAAATAAATAAATAAAGTGATGAAAGGTAAAAACCTACAACCAAGATTACTCTACCCAGAAAGTATCTCATTCAGGTTCGACAGAGAAATTAAAACCATCGAATCAAACAGATGGAGAGATATAACATGTTCTTGGATTGGAAGAATCAACATTGTTAAAATGCCTATAGTACCGAAAGCAAGCTACAGATTCAATGCAACCCCTATAAAACTACCAATGGCATTTTTCACAGAACTCAAACAAAAAACCTCACAATTTGTATGGACCCACAAAAGACCCTGAATAGCCAAAGCAATTTTGAGAAAGAAAAACGGAGCTGGAGGAATCAGGCTCCCAGACTTCAGACTATGCTACAAAGCTACAGTAATCAAGGCAGTATGTTACTGGCACAAAAACAGAAATATAGATCAATGGAAAAGGATAGAAAGCCCAGAGATAAACCCACGCACCTATGGTCAACTAATCTATGACAAAGGATGCATAAATATACAATGGAGAAAAGACAGCCTCTTCAATAAGTGGTGCTGGGAAAACTGGACAGCTACACGTAAAAGAATGAAATTAGAACACTCCCTAACACCATACACAAAAAGAAACTCCAAATGGATTAAAGACCAAAATGTAAGGCCAGACACTATAAAAGTCTTAGAGGAAAACATAGGCAGAACACTCTATGACATAAATCACAGCAAGATCCTTTTTGACCCAACTCCTAGAGAAATGGAAATAAGAACCCAAATAAACAAATGGGACCTAATGAAACTTAAAAGCTTTTGCACAGCAGAGGAAACCATAAACCAGATGAAAAGACAACCCTCAGAATGGAAGAAAATATTTGCAAATGAGGCAACTGACAAAGGATTAATCTCCAAAATTTACAAGCAGCTCATGCAGCTCAATAACAAAAAATCAAACAACCCAATCCAAAAATGGGCAGAAGACCTAAAAAGACATTTCTCCAAAGAAGATATATAGATCGCCAACAAACACATGAAAGAATGCTTAACATTACTAATCATTAGAGAAATGCAAATCAAAACTACAATGAGGTATCACCTCACACCAGTCAGAATGGCCATCATCAAAAAATCTACAAACAATAAATGCTGGAGAGGGTGTGGAGAAACGGGAACCCTCTTACACTGTTGGTGGGTGGGAATGTAAATTGATACAGCCACTATGGAGAAGTGAATGGAGGTCCCTTAAAAACTAAAAATAGAACTACCATATGACCGAGGAATCCCACTACTGGGCATATACCCTGAGAAAACCATAATTCAAAAAGAGTCATGTACCACAATGTTCATTGCAGCTCTATTTACAATAGCCAGGACATGGAAGCAACCTAAGTGTCCATCGACGGATGAATGGATAAAGAAGATGTGGCACATATATACAATGGAATATTACTCAGCCATAAAAAGAAATGAAATTCAGTTATTTGTAGTGGGGTGGATGGACCTAGAGACTGTCATACAGAGTGAAGTAAGTCAGAAAGAGAAAAATAAATACCATATGCTAACACATATATATGGAATCTAAAAAAAAAAAGGTTCTGAAGAACCCAGGGGAAGTACAGGAACAAAGACACAGATGTAGAGAATGGTCTTGAGGACACAAGTAGGGGGAAGCGTAAGCTGGGATGAAGTGAGAGAGTAGCGTGGACATATATACACTACCAAATGTAAAACAGATAGCTAGTGGGAAGCAGCTGCATAGCACAGGGAGATCAGCTCGGTGCTTTGTGACCACCTAAAGGGGTGGGATAGGGCGGGTGGGAGGGAGACGCAAGTGGGAGGGGATATGGGGATATATGTATATGTATAGCTGATTCACTTTGTATAAAGCAGAAACTAGGGCTTCCCTGGTAGTGCAGTGGTTGAGAGTCCGCCTGCCTATGCAGGGGACACGGGTTCGTGCCCCAGTCTGGGAAGATCCCACATGCCGTGGAGCGGCTGGGCCCGTGAGCCATGGCCGCTGAGCCAGCGCGTCCAGAGCCTGTGCTCCGCAACGGGAGAGGCCACAGCAGTGAGAGGCCCGCGTACCGCAAAAACAAAAAAAATAAAAAAAAATAAAGCAGAAACTAGCACAGCATTGTAAAGCAATTATACTCTAGAGATGTTAAAAAAAAAGACGTAAAGATGTTAAAAAAAAAAGAAAAAAAAAGAATGACAAAATTCTGCATGAGTTGATATGGAATAATCTTTAAGAAATATTAAGTGAGAAAGGCAAAGTGCATAACAGTGTGTATGGTATAAGCCATCTGTGAACATAAAGAGAAAGAAAGAAATATAAATGTGTATGCAAACAACCTCTATGGATGGGCACACAAGAAACTAACAACACTGCCAGCCTATGAGAAGAGAACCTGATGATAAAGGCATGGTGGGCAGAGGAGAACTTCAGTGCAGGTTTTTTTTTTTTTTGCCTTTTATTTTATTTATTTATTTATTTATAAATAGGTGGACACAAAGCACCGAGCTGATCTCCCTGTGCTACGCAGCTGCTTCCCATTAGCTATCTATTTTACATTTGGTAACGTATATGTGTCTATGCCACTCTCTCAGTTTGTCCCAGCTTACCCTTCCCCTTCCCCATGTCCTCAATACTGCAGACTTTTTAATACATTTTGAATTCTGAAACATGCACAGACTTTAGTATCTGTTCAAAAGAATAAAATGTATACAAGTGAATATCATATAAAGGTAGAAGAATTCGAGGGAAAATTCAGAGATAATGCACACTTTACAAAACTGTTGTGAAGACTGAATGTGAGAATGCTGTGGCAGAAAATAAATCATATGAAAAAGAAAATGAAAAGTAGACATGCTCTAAAATGTTCTTGATCTATTGAAAGGTAGGCACCGGTCTTCTCTCCTACTAAGTATGACGCTGGAGAAAGGGTTGTAAACTCAGTCGCCCATAGGATCGACACATGCATTCATGCATTCATTCATGCATTCATTCAACAGCTATGCATCAGTGCCAGCTATGCCCCAGGCACCGGGGACAGAGCTGTGAACAAACACAGGAAAAAATCCCTGCCCTGGTGAACTTTCAAACTAGAGAGATGGCACAGACAATTAAACAAGCGTCACATAGAACAACAAACAGTCAAGGGGGTGGGAATTCAGTCATGAATAGTGAAATCAGGGGGGTCATCATAGCAGTGAGGGACCAGGCCTGGCTACTTCCTGAAGAAAGGGGTCAGCACGTACTTCCCTCCAGAAGGGGATGGTCATGTGGGGTCGTGGAAACAGCTTTGCCAGATCTTTCAGTTATTTATTTATTTATTTTTTTAATTTGGCCTCACTCCACGGCATGCGGAGTCTCAGTTCCCCGACTACGGATTGAACCTGTGTCCCCTGCATTTGGAGTGAGGAGTCTTAACCACTGGACCGTCAGGGAAGTACCCAGATCTTTCAGTTTTTCCAGATCTTCAGAGGACACCAGAAATCCAAAATTTGTACTTGAAATTACCTGATTCTAAAATCTTGACTCAATTTTAAAATAAATCACCATGTTATCCAAATAAAACACATCTTGCTAGCCCAGGCTGGCCCCTGGGATAGCCGGTTCAAATCTCTAAAGAAATGAAATTGAGTTTTAAAACAAACACGTCAAACTTGTAAGCCCTGTCCTCTGATGAAGCTTTGCGTGTTTTCCATTTCTGGCAACATTTCTGGAACTCCCCACAGAAAACCAGTTGGCTCTTTAGGGCTTTTTTGTTTTTACTCGTCACATAAGAAAACCTGTATCATTTTGGACTTAAACCTTGTCTGGACCAAATGTTATTACTCAGCTTGATGTCTGATATTATTCACCAGATTTGATTCTTCATAACACTGGGTTTTCAAAAAGTCACATTTACCCTCAAAAGACTAAGGATGTCTTTAAGCATAGACTCCTGGTCTTGAGGGCAGTCCCAAGGAAGAGATGCAGATATTTAGAGAAAGGGCAGTGCCACTGAAATAAAATTTTTTTTCTATTTCTTCTAAGATAACTGTTGAAGAGCATGAACTTAAATGTGTAGGAGTCAACCTAAGCATCCTAGTTGCCTAAGGCAATTAGTAAAAGGCTCAAAACTTTGGAGTCAGTTGATTGCTATAGGGTGCTGGTTTTTTTTAAGACCTTTTCTTTTTTTTAAAAAAAAAAAATATTTATTTATTTTTGGCTGCATTGGGTCTTCATTGCTGCACGCGGGCTTTCTCTAGTTGTGCCGAGTGGGGGCTACGCTTTCCTTTTCTTTTTAAAAAAAAAAAAATTATTTATTTATTTTTTGGCTGCATTGGGTCTTCATTGCTGCACGCGGGCTATCTCTAGTTGTGCCGAGCGGGGGCTACTCTTCGTTGCGGTGCGCGGGCTTCCCATTGTGGTGGCTTCTCTTGTTTCGGAGCACGGGCTCTAGGTGCGCGGGCTTCAGTAGCTCTGGCACGTGGGCTCAGTAGTTGTGGCACATGGGCTTAGTTGCTCCGCAGCATGTGGATCTTCCTGGACCAGGACTCCAACCCGTGTCACCTGCATCGGCAGGCGGATTCTTAACTACTGCACCACGAGGGAAGTCCCTAGGGTGCTGTTTTTTATTTTTTTTAATAAAGGCTCGATTCCTTGGACATGATTGAGTGCTATAAGGCAGTTCATTCTAGGGGTCCTCAACATGCAAATGCATATCTGCCCCGACAAACGCTTTGTGCCAAACACAACCAGCACAACACCATTTTTATTTTCCTGTGACCAACGGCTTAGTTTCTGTGGTCATTTAATGACATTAGTCATGAAAAATCACAGCGGGGAAGAATGCAGGGCTTTTCATAAGCCTGTGACAGCTTGGATTTTCCTCCCTAACAACATGGATGAATCAGAAGCCACAAGTGTGCATTTGAGAAATAGTTGTGGTAGTTAAGACACACGCACTGTACTTGTTATTATTACTACATTCCCATAAAAATAGAGTGTCCATGGGAAGAGTGCAAAAACAGCATGGAGATGTCCCAGGTATCGACTTCAACAATCCCATTGTCAAATGCTTATGTCTCCCTTGCTCTTAGTGAATAGAAAATTTGTACAATGTTCATCCCATCAATCTAGTACCTATGCTAAAGCACACATCTTAGCTCAGACATGCCATGACTGTCCATCTGCCCATCCAACATTTCTTCCCTCCCTCCCTCTATCCATTTCTGAAATTAATTATATCTTATTTTATTATAATTAAAATATATAATTTTTATTATTAATTATAACTAATTCAATATAAAACTACAGCTATGCTATATAATAGAATAGAATAGAATAGAATAGAATAAAGACTAAAATGCAGGATTTGACTTAAGGAAGTCTTAGAAGTGGTGAGCGGGATGAGATTCCTAAAAGTGTCCATTGAGATGAGATCAAAAAATGAGTAGGAGTGGCCCAGCTGGAATCGGGGGAGGGGCAACCCCAAGACTAGGAATAGACTAGGCTCTCTGGGGAGGGGAGGGAGAGCCTGGCCCATACATGGGGATGGTGGGGGGAGGCTGCTGCCGGCAGAAGAGGGAGGTGGGAGAGGAAAAGTAAAAAGAAGTCGGTATTGCTGAGAGAGCTCTCCAAAATGGAGCAGGGAGGCCATTGAGGAAGAGGGACTTAGACGTGTCTCAGCCTGGGTGGAATCTGCCCTTTTAACTATGGATGAAACACGTGTAGAACCTGCCAGAAAATCAGGATACTTATTGAAGTAAGTCAGATGTAGACAAATATCACAGGATATCACTTATGTGCAGAACCTAAAAAAGTGACACAAATGAACTTATCTACAAAACAGCAATAGACTCACATAGAGAACAAACTTATGATCGCCAAAAGGGAAAGCGGGGGAGGGATAAATGGGGAATTTGGGCTTAACATATATACACTACTATATATAAAATAGATGACCAACAAGGACCTACTGACTGTATAGCACAGGGAACTCTACCCAATATACTGTAATGACCCATGTGGGAAAAGAATCTATATCTATATCCATAGATATATATATGTATAACTGAGTCACTTTACTGTATACCCGAAACATTATAAATCAACTATACTTCAATAAAAAAATAATAAAATAAAATGAGTACACCTTGCAGTACCAAAAATAAAAATCAAGATACTTAGCAGACCCTCACTCTAAAACAACTCGTGACAGCCATCCTGTAAGGACAAATATTTCCTTTCTCGTGTCAGAGTAACCCTCATGGCTTATACCTTTGTAAGTCCCTGACTCTTTCTCTTCCTTGGAATACTTCGGTTTTATCCAAATTCGTGTCTTCTGAATTGCGTTTCTTAAGACCCCCAAATAAACTCTTTTTTTCTTATAGCCTCCTGCAATTTTTTTTTTTTTTTTTTTTGGTTGACAGAGGGTAGGGAGCATGGGATGAGATGGGGCTGGGTGGCAGACAGAAACCAGGCCAGGCAGGGTCTTTCAGGCCATAGATGGGATTTTACATTTATCCTAAGTTGGAATAGGTCAAAGCCTTTTTTTTTTTTTTTTTTTTTTTTTTGCGGTACACAGGCCTCTCACTATTGTGGCCTCTCCCGTTGCGGAGCACAGGCTCCAGACACGCAGGCTCAGCGGCCATGGCTCACGGGCCCAGCCGCTCCACGGTATGTGGGATCTTCCCGGACTGGGGCTGCGCCACCAGGGAAGCCCTGGAATAGGTCAAAGCCTTTTAAGTAAAGGAAGAGGAAATGATCAGATCTACCTTTCAAGAATCACTGTGGGCATTTGTGTTGAATGAGTCAGAGGAGAACTGTATTTGGTTGTTTTTTTTTTTTTAATTTTTATTGAAGTATAGTTGATTTACAATCTTGTGTTAGTTTCGGGTGTGCAGTATAGTGATTTAGCTATATATATGTTTTTTTCAGATTCTTTTCCCTTATACGTTATTACAAAATATTGAGTAGAGTTCCCCATGCTATACAGTAGGTCCTTGTCAGTGATCTATTTTATATATAGTAGTGGGAGACTTTTTTAAAAAAAGTCTTAGACTTCAAAAAATTATTTTTTGAAGTATAGTTGACTTATTATGTTGTGTTAATGACTATTGTACAGCAAAGTGATTCAGTTATACATATATACCTTCTTTTTCATATTCTTTTCCGTTACGGTTTATCACAGGATATTGACTATAGTTCCCGTGCTATACAGTAGGACCTTGTTGTTTATTGTTCAGTGACTTTTTAGCAGGCCAGAAAAAGCTGTGGGCAGGAAGCTGAGAGCCCTAGGTCATCGGTTGTGACAGTCATAACTTGTCATGGGACTTTGGGGACATCCACCTCGGGTTTCCAGTTTCTCCAACTTATCGAATGATGAGACCAGATTAGATGATACTAAGGCCTCTTTCCAGCCCTAAACTTCCATGAATGGCCTCAACATTGAGAGAGAGACCGTCTTAGATTATCAAGATTTTCCTATTGATATCTTTAGTTTTAATGGCAGAATGAAAAGGATCTTTATAAGATTTGTAGAAAAACACATGCTTCACAGGAAAAAAGAAATATAGATAATTTATATGGCTATCCTCAATGTACCATCATGTCAAGTGTCTCTACATCTGAATCAGGGCTTGGTAAACTTTATTGGAACAGGGCCAGAGAGTAAATATTTCAGGCTTTTGGGGCCAAATAATCTCTTTTTAAACAAAGTGGCCATGCAGTGTGAAAGCAGCTGTGGACAATGCATGAGTGAATGAGCACAGCCCAGTGAAACTTTTACAGAAACAGGCGGTGCTGGATTTGGCCCTCAGGCCGGGGTCTGCTGACTCCTGATCTAAATAGCGGCATATTCCAGTTCCTCTTCTTGGGGAATGTTCAGTCCTCTTAATGGGTCAGAAGAAGGAAGCACTTTCCATGATTTGCACGTGACGAATCATGGAATGAATTAAACAGTGAGAGAGCGAGTGGATGTGGCCTGGGAACACACATGGGGCCATGTCTCGCAGTCACACGCTTAGGAGCCCAGCGCTCAAAGCCCTGTATTCAACTTCAGCTCCAAGCAGAAGTCAGCATCTCAGACCAGAGCAACACCTCCAAACCAGCGAGAGTGCTGACAAGGAACAGACTGTGTGAAGAACCACGGTCTCTAGTCTTCTGAGATCCGATTGGTGCAATAAATCAAAACCCTCTGTTTGTATTGCTTTATTTACCAAAGGATTGGAGAGCTGTTCCTTTGAACGGATCAGAGAAGGAGGAAAGGAAGGGCAAGGCAGGAGGCTAGGAAGCAGGACTCAGTCTAGAGATCAAGTGCGGGAAGGGGGGCGGTGCGTATAAAGGGCACCCAGCGAGGCGGGCGAAGCCTCAGGGCCAAGTGGGCCCCTCCTCCCCGGCCGAGGCTTGGAGACTTGGAGACAGGAAGAGGCTGAAGGGTCTGCTCTCGGTTAGCTCCCCCGGGAGGGCCTGGTTTCAAAACCAAAATAAACTTGGGAGAGCCAGCGGGACAGAAGGACAGAAACAAACAAGGAGAGCTTCACTTACGTTTTCTCTCAACCAACACTCCCAGTCCTGAACTCCGCTGCCTGAAACTCCATGGCACTGTCCAGCCCTTCCTGGACTGGTGCTTTATAGTTAGTACTGCGTGGTTAATAATCTCACACATGCCAGCCCTGTTCCCCAGGGAGCCCGAAAGTGTGCGGGGCCACCTCTTTTGGTTTTGTGTTGAGTTGAGTACAGAGTCATCATGACTGTGAATACCAATAGCCCTGACCCCGTGTGAGACAGTAACTCACAGGCGGTACCTAGGCAGCAGGTCTGAGCTGGGAAGTGACAGGCTTAGAGAGACTGAAGAACCAGGATGCGGTTACCAGTAAGTAGCAAACCAGAATTCCAACCAGCTCACTCAGACTCTGGGGTCCCAGCTCTCTACCTCCCAAGCAGTTCATGCCTTTTCTAGAGGTCGGCTTTGGAAAGAACCCCACAGGTCACTTGACTCAGCCCCTTATTTTTAGATGTGGAAGGGGAGAATGAAGTGGCTTGCCCAAGGTCACAGAGCCACTGGCTGAAAAGCTAACTTGGCCTCCTAATGCTTCCTTCTTGCTCCAGCTGCTGAGTCCCATGCTGCTCAGGGAGCGTCCAGTAACTTCTTCATAAACATCTACCAGAAACACATCTTGTCTTGGAAGACAAGACTGCATGGTCTTGGGACTCTGCTACTCAAAGACAAATTGGCCGACATGGATGACTGAGGAGTCCCTTTATTTTTTTTTAAATATTTTATTTTATTTTCATTGGTGTATAGTTGCTTTACAATGTTGTGTTAGTTTCTGCTGTACAAAAAGGTGAATCAGCTATATGTATACCTATATCCCCTCCCTCTTGGACCTCCCCGCCCCCCTCCATCCCATCCCTCTAGGTCATCACAGAGCACCGAGCTGAGCTCCCTGTGTCACTTTAAATCACCAGGAACAACAGGTAAGTAAGTGCCAGCATGTTTTAAAACAGGGACAAGCTGCACATGTCAACAATAGCATGAAAAGGAGTGTGGTTCCCCAAGCTTAGAGCAAAAAAGTTAATGCAAAAGTGAAATAAAGGACACTGTTAGAGCTCAGCTATGAAGCTGACAGAAGCAGAAACGAATTTGTCCTCAACAGCTTATGCCACTTTGACAAAAGAGGAAGGTGTCACCTTAAGACGCCTGGGAGCCTTTGTTCTGATCATTCAGAGAGGATCTAGCTTTGAGAAATGGACTTAGCAGCAGCTTTTAGTCCAAGTTTTTCACAACAAAGCACCACAGAGCAGGACTTGGCTTTCCTTCTTCCTTTCCTTTTTTTTTTTTTTAAAGGAAATAAAAGCTGAACTACTGGAAGTTATTTTCCATATCAGAGACTATAAGTTTTTTAAAAATATATATATTAGAAAGCCCTCAGCATTTGAAGGAAGCTCTTCTATTTGTTTAAAGATAGATGCAAAAGAATTCACCTATATGTTTACATGATTTATTTTCAATCAGTCCTTGATTTTCATCTCTATAGATAAGTAATTAAATGTGTGTGTGCACGTTTGTGATATCATTCATATACCATACGGTTTACCCACATCAAGTGTACAATTCAATGGATTACAGTATGTTCACAGATATATGTACCACAGTCACTTTTAGAACATTACCATCGCATCAAAAAGAGACTCTGACCTCCCTTAGCTATCACCCCCCACCCCGGCCCCCTATTCCCCCTGCGTTAACCAATCACTAAGCTAGTTCTTGTGTAGAGATTTGCCTGTTCTGGACATCCCTCATAAACAGAATCATACAATATGTGGTCTTTCATGACTGGGAAGCTTTGGTTTAAATAAGAATTTTGTCCAAAGAGGAATATGGTGGGCAGGGGAGGAACTGAAGAAACAGCTTTTTCTGGGTGCTCTTTGGGTGCATGCCCCTGCTCTGACTAGTTTGCCATCTGACTGTTGAGTCAGATACACCCCCTGGGACCCATAAACTGCAGTGGTGGCAAAACTGTAGACATTGCTCTTCCACCAAGAAGTAAACAGGTCAGGCCTCCAGGCTGGATGTTGGACCTTAAGAATAAGAGGTAAATTGGTCTTCAGGAAATGTACAATTTCCAAGCTGGAAAGCAGTTTTTACTTATAAAGTTCATATTTATAAGAGATGAGTCAGTTTCTTCATTTATGCCTCCTCTGGATTTCTCTTTTATCTTGTCAACTCCAGCTGGACATGGCTGGAGAAAATGACACAGTCAAATTGACTGTGTCAGTGTAGACACAGGACTGTGACCCTCAGGTGGGCACCTCATGTTCCCAGGCACTTTCACTATATTCCCTAGATCACTAACCGTCCCATTCTGGATAGCCACTGCAAACCTCTCCTGTCTCCTCAAATCTCCAACAACTTCTCCTTCATCCTTACTCTCAGCTAATGTCCTTCCTATTTCCCTAAGAAAATAGAAGTAGCCAGAAGAGGATTTCCCACACTCCCAGGACCACATTAGCATCTGTACTATATGGGCCGCCACCTCAGAGTTTCTGAATCAGGAGATCTGGGGCAGGGCATGAGAATTTGCACTTGTAATAATTCCCAAGTGATGCTGCTGCTAGTGATCTGCACCTACACTATTTTTTTTTTTTTTTTTTTTTGCGGTACGCGGGCCTCTCACTGTTGTGGCCTCTCCCATTGCAGAGCACAGGCTCCGGACGCGCAGGCTCAGCGGCCATGGCTCACGGGCCCAGCCGCTCCGCGGCATGTGGGATCCTCCCGGACCGGGGCACGAACCCGCGTCCCCTGCATCGGCAGGTGGACTCTCAACCACTGCGCCACCAGGGAAGCCCCGGCACCTACACTTTGAGAACCACTGCAGTAGGTGATGTGGCTATAGTCTTAGCTAAGGTCAACCTCTCTACTTGTGAACTCCATCCCTAGTCCCCCCACTCAGGGACACTGCTCCACCACTTCTCCCCTTTCCTTCCAGCCTCATCACTTGCCCCTTATTTACTGAATCAAACTATTGACCAACCAACATGTCATTTCTTGGATCTTATGTGGAATCTAGAAAAATGGTACAGATGAATCTATTTGCAGGAATAGAGATGCAGACGTAAAGAACAGATGTGTGGACATGGGGTGTGGGGGGGGTGGGATGAACTGGGAGGTTAGGATTGACATAAATACACTACCTTGTGTAAAAGAGATAGCTAGGGGGGGCCTGTTGTATAGCGCAGGGAGCTCAGCTCGGTGCTCTGGGACGACCTAGATGGGATGGGATGGGGGCGGGGGTGAGAGGGAGGTCCAAGAGGGAGGGGACGTGTGTATACATGTAGCGGATTCACTTCATTGTACAGCAGGAACTAACACAACATTGTAAAGCAACTCTACTCCAATTAAAAGAAAAAGTGAAAAAATGTCTCTCTCTCTCTGGACCCCACTTTCCTCTTCAGCTTCCACTCCGTTTCTCTGCTCCCCATTACAGCAGGAGGGTTGTAGACTATACACTAATCACTCCCTGATTCCGATGTCTCCCCCTCTTCCTCTCCAATCAGGCTTGACTCTTACCACTCACACACCCTGTCCTAGTCAAGGCAACGCTACCCACGGTCCCCATATCGCTGAATCCTATGGTATTCATTCAGTTTGACTAACAGCAGCATTTGACACAGCTGATTGCCACCTTGCCTCGAAGCTCTTTCCTCTATTTTCCTCCAGGGTCAGACACTTCCCTGATATTCCTCCCCAATCACGGGCCACTTTTTTTTCAGTCTCTTCTGGTGCTCTTTCATCTAGCCATTGAGATGCTCCAAGCCTCACTCCTGGGACATCCTTGGCTCTATAACTGTACTCACTCCTTTGCTGATCTCATTCTGGCTCCTGGTTTTAGATACCATCCCCACATATATACCTCTCCTTGTATATCCAATTGTCTATATTAACGGACACACTAAACTCGACACGTCTAAAACTAAATCCAGAACTTCCACATTTCCCCCTCCCCTGCCCCAAAACTCAGATGAACTCGTTCCACCCACTGCCTTCCTCATCACTATAAATCATGTTTCTAAATGATTCAGAATCAAAACATTCTTCCCACCTTGATCATGACTGTCATCATCTCTCACCTGGATTACTATAATAGCCCGGTCTCCCTGCTTTCACCCCTGTCTCCAACATTTTATTCTCAGCGTGCAGCCAGAGGGGATCCTTTAAAAACATGCACTGGTGGGCTCCACTGGCTGAATTATATGTCAGTTCATCTCACCCCTCTGCATAAACCCTGCAATGGTTTCTTAACACACTCTGGATAAAAACCAAAGTCCCCCACGACCTCTGTTTCACCTCCTGCTTCTCTTCCTCACTCACTTCACTCCAGTCTAGCTGACCTCCTTGCTGGTCCTCGGACACCCCAGGACACTCCTGCCTTGGACCACGCACTCTCTGGAAATACGATTTATTTCTTTAGATTATTTATTGCCTATTTCTCCCCACTAGATTGCAAACACCATGAGGACAGGATTTTTCCCCCTCTATTTTGTTCCTTGCTCTATCTCCTGTGCCCCCAAACAGTGCTAGGCACACAGCAGTTACTTGGCATCGTTATTTGCAGAATTTATTTCTGGCAAATCTCCTTTCAGCCAATTTAGGTGGTGGGTTAGAACTGAACTTGTCTTCTATAGTATCTGGGCCCAGAACAGAAAGACAGCAGATGTTAGTATGATATAGACGGGCAAAGCATTCCATTTTCAGTTTCAGACATAACACAAGATGATATTACTCTTCTGCTTTTTTATGACTTACAAGCATTTAGGTATAATATTAAGAAACTTTGCCGTTTTCGGCATTCTGCCAATCCCGACTTGCCTGCTGGAATGTTTCCAATTTTCTTTTCTCTCAAGACCTAATAAGAAGTTGAAAAGAAATTTGACAGACCTCAAAGCAGATGCTTTAAAACCTATATTATGATGCCATCAACATGCATAATATAACTAATATATTTAATTTCCCAGCATTTACATTTTGACATTTACCCCCAATTATTTTTGAAGGTGATACTGGAAATGATGTCATGACACACTAGATAGTAGAATTCATGAAGACGGGTTACAGTTATCTCTTTTGTTGATATTTCCTTCATGCCAGCACCAGGGCAGAGTGGGTACTCAAAACATGTTTACAGAATAGATTTTTGCTGAGTTAAACATAGGCATGGATAATTATATTAATAAATAGTTAATTACATTCAAAACATAGCTATCATTCATAAGTGAAGGGCTTCCCTGGTGGCGCAGTGGTTGAGAGTCCGCCTGCCGATGCAGGGGACACGGGTTTGTGCCCCGGTCCGGGAAGATCCCACATGCCGCGGGAGCGGCTGGGCCCGTGAGCCATGGCCGCTGAGCCTGTGCGTCCGGAGCCTGTGCTCCGCAACAGGAGACGCCACAGCAGTGAGAGGCCCACGTACCCCAAAAGGAAGGAAAAAGAAAAGAAAAGAAGAAGAAAAGATAACGTAAGTGAAAGATTACCTCTAGGGGCTTTAAAGAAGTAACTTTGTTATAAAATAAGAATTTTCAGGTGTTGACTGACGGTTAACATGGCATATAATAAACATACACCAGTGATGTCCTAGTCTTAGGATAAAAGAGCCACCATTCCTGGGAAGGATGAAGAAATGATGTTTTGACCCCCTTGGCCCTTGTTGAGCATAATTGCTGAAAGCACTTCACAACTGAAAGGGCCCTCAGCCTCTGCATTTGGGGTAACTAAGGTCTGGAGAGGACAAACGAATCTCTACATGACACATACTAGTCAGCATCGGAGTTGAGTCAAGAACTCAGGCCCCTCTGCTGCTGAACAAAATAACTGTTATTCCACCTTGTCATTTTTTTTTTTTTTAATTTTCCTCAAAAAAGTTGCAGACAAAGCTTGGACATAGAGAACCAGTTTTATTCCGAGGCTTGGGAAAGCTTTCTTTATATGTCTCAAGTTATTGCCTTGTTTTCCCAGCTGACAATGCTTAAGCTAAATGAGATAATGTATGAAAATCCCTTGGCACTGTGGTTTGTACTAAGAAAATACTCATTGAATAGTAACTAATATTATTATTACACCAGGGTTGTTTCACATGTTAAGTCATTTCTGTTTCAGATAGATTAGAAATGTATTCATCTGCCACTTGTAAATCAGTAAGTCTCAGGTACTTGACACTTGGAGTCCAGCCCACTCTCACACCGGGTCCCCAAAAAACAAGCCTGTGGTTGCAAAAAATGAAACTACTTTGTGCCTTTAGTAGCAATATCCTAAAAGTCCACAAGAGGGCAGTATCCCTCACTGCAGAAGGGCACCAGAGCTGCAGGTGGGTAGAAGAGAATTATGGGTGCTGAAGTAAGCTAATAAAACCATCAGTCAGAGCCATTATTTTATTATTACTATTTTTAGAGCCATTATTAAGATACTTTTAAGTGATGAGAAGTACTAAGAAGAAAACAAAGCAGAGTAATGGAATAGAGAATGACTCCAGGAACATTAATAGGAACATTATCTGAGCAGAGAACTAACCCTTGAACGGGAAAGAGTCAGCCATGAGTAGACTGGGGGAAGAGTGTCATGTCTCAAGGAATCAGAGGCCAAGCTGGATATGATCTTGGTTGGCTTGAGGGACAGAAGAAAAGTCACTGTCATTGGACCATAATGAAAGAAGGGGGGAAGAGGGAGGTGTGGTGGAGGCAGCAGATCCCACAAGAGACACAGTTGGGAATAGATCCCAGGTCCTTCTGACCCCAGAGTTTGTGCACTGAATCACTATGCTACTCTGAACTCTGCAGACAAAGCCAAAGGGCACTGATCAAGGCAGAGAAAGGGATACTTTCTGAAAACAATGAAAAAACAACTTAGGAAATGCTTCAGTGACTTTCATTAAATAATTTACCAGAATTCACATGATTTTCGACCTTAAATTTATGAGGAACAAGCACTAAGAGACACAGAACTAAATTTATTCAAAATTTTATGTCCTGAGAATTAATCTTGTGCAGGATTTCTCTTTATCTCCCTTATAGCACTGTATAACAATCATGGTTTATTATAACTATTAATAACATATTTTAAAGGAAATATATCCAGATTTATATAGATCCCAGCATTAATGTTAATAAAAATTATAAGTAGCAAAAATGTCCAATAATAGGGGATTATTTAAATACATTAGCATGCTTCCAAATGATTAAAACCTTTTTTTCTCCCAAAATACTTAATGCTATGTTAAATGCCCATAGCATACTGTTATAGGCAAAACAAACAACAAAATTAAAAAACCACATATGTCGTGTAAATCCAATTTTTAAAAACTATCCACAGATAAGCAAAATACTAAATGAAAACACACCAAATGATATGAGAATAAATGTGTCCTTTACAATACTTTTCTATATTAAATTTTTTCAACAATTACATTCTCTTATAATCATAAAATCAATAATGAAATTAAATATTTGGTATGGAAGTTTTAATCTTCATTTAAACTTTTCCAAATCTGTGCCATTTTTGTAGAGAAACTTATGTGATTTTTGAGGTGATATGGAGAAAAGATCATTGTGTGAAGTTGGATCATGGGGTCTCCCTCCTTTAACACTTAAGGAATGAAAAAAAAATTTATTAAAATAAAACAAACCAAAATAAAATGTTTCCAGCAGCCACAAAACAAACATATAACTCCATAACCTCATCTTCAAAGGTGTTGGGCAGAGGACTAGAGCACTGTAACTCCATGCCTCCACCTGAGACAATACAGAGGAAAGAAGGTGAACATACTGGACTCAGAGACCATCTCAGGATATCTTTAGACTTGGAAAGTAGTGATCTGAGGGAGGGGTAGAGGTAGTCCTGGGAAAATTCAAGCAAAACACCTTAGGAAAGAGTAGCTCTTATGTATGATCACAGGCTGCTGGCAAAGGATGGGCTCTGATTCAAGTCAGGGAAAGAGCTGAAGCCCACAGTCATGGGTCCACTCCAGACGGTGGAGGAGACCCTGGTTTGTGAGATCGAATGGGATTGAGAAGAGGGAGCTGAGCCCAGGTCCCCAGCAAAGGCGACTTGCTGTACTGGGGCTTCCACATTTGCATGTTCTTGCAAAGAAAAGACTTTGGAAGCCAATACTCAGCCCACAACTGTACTCAGAGAGGAAGACAAAGGTAGATGATGTGGGAAAAAGGTCAAGAAAAATTCCCTATGCTCTACTAGAGTAAAAAGAAGGTCTGGACAGAGCTTCCTCATCAAGCATGAAGAAAACTAAAAGATAGAGCATGAACCTATGGAGGGGGTGGAGAGGGGGAAGGGAGAGAGAGAGCAACAAAGACAGTCTGTCCCTCGGAAGGACGTGGGATTATGACAATATTGACACGTTGCTTCATAATCAGCGACTGTCTTAGTCATTTCTCCACAAGTAGGAGATGCTGCCTTCTTGCTAATAAATGTTGTTGATTTGAATTAAAGTAACAGAAACATGTAATGCAAGTGGGAGAGGAATTGAAGTCTTAATGATTTACTAATATTATCCCCAGGAAAGAGTCAAAATTGCAGGCGTATATCTGGAGAAAACCATAATTAGAAAAGATACTTGCACCCCAATGTTCATTGCAGCACTATTCACAATAGCCAGGACACGGAAGCAACCTAAATGTCCATCAACAGATGAATGGATAAAGAAGATGTGGTACATATATACAATGGAATATTACTCAGCCATAAAAAAGAATGAAATAATGCCACTTGCAGCCACATGGATGGACCAAGATTATCATAGTACGTGAAGTACGTCAGACACAAAAAGACAAATATCATTATGATATCACACATATATGGAATCTAATTTTAAAAAATGATACAAATGAACTTATTTACAAAACAGAAACAGACTTACAGGTATTGAAAAGAAAGTTATGGTTACCAAAGGGGAAATGTAGGGGGGGAGGGATAAATCAGGAGCTCTGGATTAACATCCACACACTACTATATATGATAGATAACCAACAAGGACGTATTGTATAGCACAGGGACATCTACTCAATGTTCTGTGATAACCTATATGAGAAAAGAGTCTGAAAAAGAATGAATATATGTATATGTGTAACTGAATCTCTTTGCTGTACACCTGAAACTAACAGAACATTGTAAATCTGCTATAATCCAATACAATTAAAAAAAAAAAGAGTCAATATTGTCCCTTAGTCAACCGGACAGACACAGCTTACTAAAATGAATATATACACACACACACACACACACACATACATATATATATATATATATATATATATATATATATATATACATACATACAGAAAAATATAAGAAATAAGGTAAAATGTATGTACGTAAATTATGTAAATGAAATTCTAAATAACACAATATATTATATAATATTAAAATATATATATTTAAATTATTTCTGATTAAGGGTAACAGCTTCTGTGTTCCAGCTCTAGTTTATTCACCTTGACAAGTGATTTGAGCACAGATGCGAAATGAGTAAGAAATTAAGTGTAAAAATTTTAATTTTTTGATATATACATTTATGATTTATACAATAATTTTGATCCTTCTTTGGTCGGCTTTTTCTGAATTATTTTCTTCTAAAACTACGCGTTTTTCTTTTTTGCAACATCTAATGTATTTGAGCATTGCAGAATTAATGTTATTTAACTTCTTACAAATGGGTGGTATTTACTCACATTAGGAAATGAAAAGGAAATATTTTTTAAAATGTGATCATATAGACTAGAGTTTTATGTCTTGGAAACATAGAAGGTAACAGACAGTTCTATTGAAAATGGCAAAACATTTAAAACTGCAACTCTAAGGCAGTATTGCATCTTCCTTTTCCACAATTTGTCTTGCTTCACCTCTTTGAAAAGCACACAGGCCATAAAAAGCATGCATGATGTGCTAGACACTTTAACTAGGTTTATTACTGCATAGGGAGAAATTTTCTTAAATTTTAATGACCTACAGGTGTAGTTTGTTCTGTAAAACTACAGTGAATTACTCACTCCCTGACTCACTTTAAAAATGAAATACAGGGCTTCCCTGGTGGCCCAGTGGTTGAGAATCTGCCTGCCAATGCAGGGGACACGGGTTCGAGCCCTGGTCTGGGAAGATCCCACATGCCGCGGAGCAACTGGGCCCGTGAGCCACAACTACTGAGCCTGCGCGTCTGGAGCCTCTGCTCTGCAACAAGAGAGGCCACGACAGTGAGAGGCCCGTGCACCGCGATGAAGAGTGGCCCCCGCTTGCCACAACTAGAGAAAGCCCTCACACAGAAACAAAGACCCAACACAGCCATAAAAATAAATAAATAAAATAGTTGTTTAAAAAAAAAAAAAAGAAATACAAGTGTCAGGTCAAAGATGAGCTGGAAATACCATCTAATTATCAAAATAACAAGAAAGTAAAGGGATCCATGTTGCCATTTAATCAAGTGAGCCTGCAGTCTTGGGTGCTAACATTATGAGCATCTATCTATAATGCCATTACTCAGGCTGCCTAGAAATTAGATACTTCCCAGCTCTTCCAGCCGGGGCTTAATAGAAGCATTGCTAGCATCCGTGCAATTCTTGAAAGGGTCTGAAAAGGAACTGGAGTGGCAGCTAACGATGGGTCAGTTCACAGGGACATGGAGGTTTAAGTCAGATGGCGTCCTGGAAATTGCACCGGGCTGGGAATTGGCAGTCATGAATTCTAGCCTCGCCTGTGTCCCGATCAGCCAGGAGCTCTTAGACAAGTCTCTGTACTCTTTGGAGCTCTTTGTAAAATGTAGAGTCATGATTAGTTTATTTCGAAGGTTCTTTTCGTCTTTAACATCGTTTGTTTATTTAAAGCATGAATTTTCACCTAACTTGCACGGAAGTGTTTAGAATTCTACCATTTGAGACCCCCCGATAAAATGTATTTGTTCGATTCAAGAGGGTCAGCAAGCTTCGTTTTTTCAAAATATCTTCTCCCCTGGATGCTCTTGTCTAAGAACTTTTTCTTTTAGAGACACACGTTCAAAACATAGCCCTCTCTAGGCATGCATGGCTAATAAGTTGTCACCGTTTCTTCTGAGCAAAATTTTTATTGGATATTTTAGTTAATTAGTATAACTGAGTGGAGTAGGATCTGAGCCAAAAAAAAGTTCTATATCCCAGGAAGATATTTGGTGCTGGAGCCCGAGTACAATCCTCTCTTTTACAAAATCAAACCATCACTGGTTTTGTTTCAACCAGGGCATTTACACCAACCTGTAATGCATGTGGCTTATGAAACAACCAAAGAAGTCAGAACTTGTTCTTTTTCCCCTATTTCACTTCCCAGGATTTGCAGCTCTAGAAAAGGAGGGAAAAGACAGTAATGAAAACAAAATTTGGACCTTTCTAGAATGTCCACTCCTGAGTTTGGCTAAATTTGGAAAGAAGTCAGCTGTGGGAACCTGCACTGTGGTGTGAGGTTATTAAAGGGGTTTTACCAGGGCAAACAGAAAGCATCTCTGATATTCTTTAAGAAACAGCCCTCTGACTTTGACCCGGGAGGAACAGAATACTTTTATTTTTTACCAGATAGAAGCAGAGGTTCTCATTAGAAGAGAAGACAATCTGAAAAAGAATATATATATATATATATATATATATATATATGT
>NW_020838000.1:2465185-2513395 GCF_003676395.1 Aethalodelphis obliquidens | reverse complement strand
TATATATATATATATATATATATATATACACACACATGCACCTTGAAGTCTGATAAGCACTGGCCTGGGAGTGAAAGAGATTTCATAGAGAAAACAGGTGAGAGGAAAGTCTGTACCCATGATTCTCAAAGTTAGCTGCGTCAGAATCACCTGCATGGCTCGTCAGACCACAGACCACTGGATCTCCACCTCTGGAGCTCCTGATGCTGTATGTCATGGGTGGGTAGTCCCCCCATTCTTCAATTCTAACGAATTTCCAGGTGATGCTACTGCTGGTGGTCCAGGCACCACACGTTGTGAACCATTTTATCTCTGCTTCCTCACTTCTCACCTTTTACCTCCCTCCCTGCCCATCAGCTTCACTCTCTCCTCCCTTCCCCTCCCCTCCCTCTTTCTCCTCTCCCCCTCTTTCTCATCATTTGGGAGAACAACAGAGTGAATATTTAGATTCAATTTACTATAGCCACTCATCTCTCACGTCATTTAAGGCTCTGAGGGTTGTAAAAGTGTTGCTCCTTAATCTTGCCCTCAGGTGCTGTCAGTTCTTCAGGGTAGATAAAACAGCACACAAATATCTATACTAAGGAGGGTCCATGGGGCCTCAGCTAAATCAGAGGGAGGTGGAAATAGGGGGGAAGATGGACCCACAGGGGAGATGGGCTTCGGGGTTCTGACTCTTTACACAGCCCATCTCAACTCTGAAGGAGCCACAGAGGCCCTAAGGCAAAAGAGAAAACGGGAATTATTTTGAAGCGGGTGTGCAGAGCTAGGGTTTAGAGGAGGCATGACATAACAAAACCTGTTTGCATTTTATTAGCTAAAATTAGTATCGAGCAGACGTAATTGTAAACGACAACTTTCTAAAATGTTAGGAAAAGAAACGAGGGAAGTCCAAAACAGAGAGAGAGAGCACTGGCCTGGGAACCTTTATACACCTCAGAAAGCCTCACGGTAAGGACTCTTGAGACAAAATCGTTAGTCATTTTCCCTAAAAAGATGTCCATTATTTTACTCTCTTTGGAATGGAGGCATTCTACAGGTAGAAAACTAGCAGGTTTAACCATTGTTTTAAACATAGTCAAAGTCCCCCAAAGAAGCCCAGTGTCATTCTGGGGGAAATGAAGTCCCCGTTTGCTAGGAAGACCCGCTAAACAGCTAAATGTTGGTCCTGGGTCATCCTCACGGTTGGTCACCTGCACAGAATTTTGGAACTGGGAAACTCTTAAGGTTTATCTGGCTCAACTCTCACACTTTCTAGGAAAACCAAATTAAGGTCTTCAGGGGGTCCAGCTTAGAAGATTCACTGGTGGAGGACAAAGGGCCAGGACACTTGTCTCAGCTCCATTTCTTTAAAACCAACATTTCCAAATGTTACTCATTCAAGTACAAGTTGCATAATTTTGGCTACATCTGAAGAACAACTACTGGATATTTCCCTCCAAATCAAGTTACACTTTTTTTTAAACTTAAATTTTTTGAAGAAGACAATTTAATTTTGTTTTAGAAATTTATTTATTTTTGGCTGCGTTGGGTCTTTGTTGATGCGCGTGGGCTTTCTCTAGTTGCGGTGAGCAGGGGCTACTCTTTGTTTCGGTGCACAAGCTTCTCATTGTGGTGGCTTCTCTTGTTGTGGAGCACAGGCTCTAGGCACGCGGGCTCAGTAGTTGCAGCTCACAGGCTCTAGAGCGCAGGCTCGGTAGTTGTGGCGCACGGGCTTAGTTGCTCCGTGGCATGTGGGATCTTCCTGGACCAGGGCTCGAACCCACGTCCCCTGCATTGGCAGGCAGATTCTTAACCACTGCACCACCAGGGAAGTCCCTGAAGAAGACAATTTTAGAGCACAACTCTAAATGAAAAATCCTGTCTAGGTTATCAAAAATATAGAATATGAAACAAGGCTATTAATTTGTAGGTAGATACAATTATGGAGGAACAGCCAGTGGCCTGAGGCCTGATTGCTGTTGTGAAGAGATGGGCAGGAATTAAGGGTTGTAAGGGTGGTGGGCACAGCCCTGAGGCTTTGGCCTTGGTCTAATCAGACTGCCTACAGTCATCCCGGGCCCAACTAGAACCATCTCCTAGACCCCCAGGGGTGCAGAGTTCGAACTTTGGCAACAAACAATACAGCGATGTTCTAGGTTACACATATTTTGTGACTGAAGGGACAATCTCTAGCCTTTATGGTTTTATTTCAAACATCAGCCTTAACAGGATATTTTAAAGTCTCTTTTCATTTTAAGGAGTCAGCATCGTTTTACTAAGTCAAATGTAATATACTCCCAAGCACCTGTATCAATTTCTAATACATACCAGGGTACTCAATGCATTTGTTAAAGGAATGAATTGATGATTTATAGTTTTAATTACACTTCACTTCTATGACAATATTTTCCTTCTTTGATCTGTTCATATGGAGAGTCTCTGCTTAAAATAAATTAGGTTGTATTATAGATTTTCTGTACTTCCTTTCTGGTAGTGCCTGGCAAAACTATAACTGTTTCATTATTTATGATACCACTCATATGTAGAATCTAATTTAAAAATGATATAAGTGAACTTATTTATAAAACGGAAACAGACTCATGGATTTCTTTTTGTTTTTAACTTTTTATTGGAGTATAGTTGAGTAACAATGTTGTGATAGCGTTCAGGTGTACAGTAAAGTGATTCAGTTATACATATACATGTATCTCTTCTTTTTCTCACAGATTTCGAAAACAAACTTACAGGTACCAAAAGGGAAATGTGGTGGGGAGGGGTAAATTAGGAGCTTGGGATTAACACACACCCTACTGTATATAAAATAGGTAGCCAACAACCTGTGTGTATAGCAGCGGGAACTCTACTCAGTATTCTGTAATAACGTATATGGGTAAAGAATCTGAAAAACAATGAATACATGTATATGTATAAGAGAATCACTACGCTGTACACCTGAAACTAACACAACATTGTAAATCAACTATACCCCAATACAAATTTTAAAAAAAGAAAAAAATAAGATATCCCATAGTACAAGAAAACAATTAATTGGACAACTGAAACCCCACAAATCTATTTCAGAAGGAACAATTTCAGTAACTAAGTAAGAAAAGAATGGTAAGTAGAAAAGACTTATTATCTGAGATGCATTCTCTTGACTTTATTGGTACGTTTACAGTCATAAGCAGTGGCAAAAGATAAAAATGCAAAAACATGCATTATAATCATTGGAATCGCTTGCTGTTGGGTGTCAGTTACCTTGACACCCGAGAGCCACGGGTTTTCAAAGTGTTTCACACGGCAAACGTTGCTGAAAGAAGGTGGTGTGGTACAGTAGACAGTATATGGATGAGATCTGCTGGCCACTTACCGTGGTATAAACTCAGAAAGGTATTTCACCTTTTGAATTCTAATTTCCTCAATTGTAAAATGGGAGTGGGGGCAGTGATACTAACCTCATAAGCTCGTAAGATGACTAATATTTATTATACAGGGCCTGGCAAATGCAATCAATCATTATGATTGTTTATGATTACGATTATAATGGCCAAGGGCTTGTTAGGGTTAGGAGGTAATGCTACTTATTAATAATTGAGCTCTATAATTTTTGGATCAGGAGGATCATGAACCATGTAAAATTTCACTATACAATGTGGTTGGTAAGTGCCTGCAGGATTTTCTTAGTTCTGAAAAAGTCGCCAATAATTTACGATGCGCTAACATGTTGCCTTCACTTCAAAGAGAGTGATACTGCCTTACTCTTGGGGATGCTTTTTTCCCTGGCAAAGAAGTTTTGTTCGTTTAATCATACTTTCATCAAAACCATACCCATAGGAGTCAAGGGAAGAGAACCAAACTAACTTTCTTTCTGGAACAATTAAGTCGTGATTATACTAGGTTTTATCTTATTTTTATTTTTTTTGCCATCACATTTCATCCAGCTGAAGTCACATTTTGTCGTGACCATGAAAATCAATTCGGATCCTTGTTTGCTAAGCGGTTTCCTTTAAAAATTTTACAGCATTATTTTATTATTTATGCTGAATGATTTTACTGTGTTCACGGTCTTTTTTCCTATTAAAAGTTCATTGAACTCTCACTTATTTTTAGACCACGTGGATCCAAAATAGCAAAGAAAATTAAATATTGTCTTTAAAAAATAACCATCAGTCCCAAATACTTATTCGTGTTGACTCAGTTTCAGATGATTCAATGTATGACATCATCATCTGGATTCCCTTAGCCAAATTCTGTTTACAACAGTAGAACTAGTGGGAAGCATTCACATAGACATGTATTTTTTTCACAGAAAGAATGAAACAGATTGCTCTGAACTGAACACACACACACACACACACACACCATAACTCAACTCTCTATATCCATGAGCTGCCAATGGTAATTTTAGTATTTGCATGGGTTGTTAACTTGCAAATCTTTCCTTTATTTAACAAATACTGAGCACCTGTAATGGACCAGGCACACCTTCAAGTGCTTGGGATACATCAGTGAACAAAACAGGCATTCCTTCCTCATAGAGCTGACATGTGATCATTTGGAAGTCTCCTCAATAATTATCAGGTAGAATATCACATGAATTAATATACCTCATGACCATAGGGCTATGGTTATAACTGGAAAATCAGAAGAAATTATGAGCAGAGGCCACACACACACTTCACGGGTCATCATTCTTGGACCTGTGCCTGTGAGCGGTGGAGTGCACCCTGCTTCACGGCAAAATGAGAAGAAAAAGGGCATACACGAGCAAATTTCTTATTTGTAATTTCAAAATCCAAAACCGTCTGAAAACTGAAAGTTTTTTCATAACTTATTGGGTGGTAAAAGCTGACCTGATTTCATATGGGTGTTCTATAAATCTTCATCAATTCAGTGTGAATACTCATGTTTCACTACAGAAATATTAATGTGTTTGACATGGCATGGGATATCCCCTCAGATGCCACAATACTACCTTCATAACTTTCTAGAACCCTATATCCCCCCCACCCCAAAAAATAAACTAAATTCTGAGACTTGTCTGACAAGGACTTTAGACCCGTCTGTACGTATCCTTCTAAGATTCCCAACCATATTTTCTTGGAAAGGTCTATCCTTTTTTCGCTAATATTGCTTTCTTGCTTTCGGGGTTTTAAAAATATTCTTTCTTTTATGTGGTGAGAGCAGAGAGTAAAAGTTGGTTTGCTCTGTTTTTCAAATATCTTTATTGGGCAAAATAGAAAGGTTGGCAGTCCCCTCTTTCTTTTTAAACATGGTGCTCATCTGTGAAATGTGATATTGACCTAGATAGCAAGCCTGCTTCCTAGTCACTCATGTTCCACCCGCAATCCATCTGCCCCATTATTTAATTATTATAGTTCTTTAAATTGACCCACTTAAAAAAGCTGAAATAAACTTCTTTACAAAGAAAAAATTCAATCACCACTGTAAGTGAAAAACCGGTATCATTTGCCATAAACAAGAGGTTCCTGAAAAATGAACGTGATAGAAACAAAACGCTATCTCTTGATCCACCTAAAAGGATCTCGCACATGCTTCTATGGGTCAGATATAAAGCATTTCAGGTTTCTTTCTATCTGACTCTTAACCTTCATCTCTCCCGAGACAATTTAATTTCCTTTTGTTCTGACTTGTAAGGGTGTCACCAAATGTCTTCCAAGTATTTCATATGTCCCACAATGATCACCAAATCACATCTTGGATTTTTTTCTCCACCTTGGATCTCAACTGTTCCAGGGTAGCCCTGGATTTCTTTCCTCTTACAAGGCTATGGCCCAATGCTTCTCAAACTTTAATAGGCACTCAACTCCCCTGAGCATCTTGCTAAAATGTAGACTTTGACCCAACAGGTCTGCAGTGGAGTCAGATTCACATTTCTCCCAAGCTCCCAGGTGATGCTGCTGGTCTCAGGACCACACTTTGAGGGGCAGTGGTGTCTCTGGCAATAAGATTGACAGGATGGACTGAAGGGATGGGATGAACTAGATTATCTTTGGAGCTTTTCACCATTCTTCTTTGCCCTGTAATTTCAAAGAGTGCTCTCCTAAGAGTAATTGGGAGAGCATAGCCTTAAATTATTTTTATTTCTATTCAGTAATTGAGTCTGAGTGGCAAATGACTTTTCCTAATCTCTACTTCTGTGCATCTGATGGTACTTACACGGGCCTAATGGTATATACTATATTGAAACACTGTTATATGGACTGACATAAATTTTAGAGCAAAAAACAAAGGGGTAAGCAATAAGGGTAACTGGGGAAGCAAATTAGTGTTAACTATTTTTAAGTTTCTATAGATTCACTTGTGGGTTTCTTTGTGGGTTACATACATGCATAATATTATCTTACTTTTCCAATAAATTACCTCAAGAAACCAGGAATGAATGTGTGCATAAGTAATTTGTAAGGCCTTTGTAATGACCGGTTTTGATGACTCTCATTCCTTCTCTCTGTTTCCTTTTTCCTCTCTTTCCTTCTTTCCAACCTGCCCATTTCTCTTTTTCTATTATCATGATCAAATCACTCTTGAAAATTCTTTGGTCACTAATAAAACACACTGTAGTTACTTTTGTGTAAATGTCTCTGTGATATGTCCAAATAAATGTATATTCCAAATATATAAAATGAGGTATATGTGAACAAAAATTTTATAGTACATTTTAAATATTAAAGATTTTCAGCCAATAATAACCATTGAGGAATAACATGACTTCTGTCACGAGTTCTCCTGAGCATGTATTCATTTAATAGGGTTGCCTCCCTAATAAAGTGGCAATTTTCCTTTAAAAATATATATATATATTATATCCTAGGTGTGACATACAAAGGAGTTGAAATTCACAGGGTACCTATCTCGAGAAAGTGAAGCAAAGATTCATCATACTTATTTATTTTTATTTTTTTGGCCGTGCAGCATATGGGATCTTAATTCCTCGACCAGGGATTGAACTCACGGCCCCTGCCGTGGAAGGGCAGAGTCTTACCAACTGGACCGCTAGGGAAGTCCCTCATCATATTTAAATCACTGCAAAAATTGTTGCTTTCCCAGTTAGTGGTTTTGCTTCACTAAATTTTAAGAAACCCTGAGCCCTACAGAAAATTGCACTACCAGCAAAGTTTTCACTCAAATACCTTACCTTGTTTGCTTTTCTACTGATTTTTCTCTGAGTCTTTATACTCTCTGATCAGGTTTGTACTTTTAGGATATATAATATCTAAACTCTAAATACATGCGAACATATTAGAATTTGGGTATCAATCTATTTTTCTTTATCCATCCATCTATTTATGGATTGAGGAGAAAGTGCGAAAGTCCCACCAAGCGAGTGAGCTCAGGCTCTGAATTCACACAGCAGCCTTTCCACTTAGTGGAGTGACTGCAGTCTCTTTGGACCCCTGTTTACTCATCTCTAAAGGGGGACCACCTGTTTTATTGTGGGAGATTGAAATGATGTAATTCATACACAGCACTTAACACAGAGCCCGGTTCATTGAGCAGAATAAAGCTATTCTTCCAAGAGCCCATGGGAACAGATGTTACTGTTCCTCCAATAAGCTCTGGGGTTTTCTTCTAAGGAAAATTTGTGTCCTCATTTGTAGACTCAAGATTTGGGGAACAACTGAGTTTTTTAAAGGATAGAGTTGATTTTTTAAAGTTATATTAAATTGATTTTCTCAAGTTATATTAAATAATAGTGCAACTTTAAGTCACATAATGTCTGTGGTCTAATTTTTTTTTTCTATCTATAAAGTGAAGGTATTGGACTAGATGGTCTATAATAAGACATATATCTCACATTGCCACACCTCCCAGCCACATACCTGAAAACAAAGCGTCATGAAAGAGTATTTAATCTTTCCATGAGAGATGTATTATGGTAGGTTCTATTCTGATCTATTGTTTTGCATTATAAAAAGGCTGGATATGACCCACTTCACTCATTTCATGCTCAGCACTTGCCACAGGTTGCAGTTTGAGAGCCCTGGACCAGAGGACCGCTAGGCTTCTGCCTTGGCCAGCAGGCACCATCTCCAAGTCCAGCAGTTTGTGAATAGAATTCTTTCGAGGACCAAAGCAGTCTTGATGTCTAACGTTCTCTAACCAGAACTTTAGTACCAGCTTTATTTTCAGTTCCAAGCACTCTCTCTGCTCTCACATAATGCACTGTTTATGGATTTGTAAACCAAGACTCAGGGGATCTGAGTGATATGCTCGTATCAGAGAACGTGAAATCTTCCCAGGTCTCGTCCTTTGCTTTTCCCAGCAAACCGCTCGGTTCATGGCTGGTGTAATACTTTCCTCTTCCAAATATTTTCAAAACAGGCAGTTTGTATCTTGGGTTTCAACACAAACATAAACGTTTGTTTGGAAAGGGAATACAGAAGGCGACATGTAGCAGTCATTTTAAATGCACACAAGGATAAATAAAATGTTATAGTCCTGAATGAATAAAATTAATTTAAACGTTTTGTTTTTAAAAAACTCTCTGGCAGTTTGCCCCATGCATTAATAAACGCTTCTGATTTTATGAAACGTTTACAGTTGAACAATACCAACGGGGCTCACCCTCTTAATCTATTAATGAGGGAGCTGAAATAGATTATCCCCAAGGACACTGCTGGTTCTTTTGAAGAGGGTTTTATTGTGAAAGGCCAGCCTACAGTCAGGCACCCTTGCTGCTGCTTTACCGGTTGCCGAGAACTTCACGGTCTGATAGTTTCTCTTATGAGGGGGAAGAAGTCAGGGAAAAAGAAGTTGCCAGGGGTCCGGGGAGCCCTGTTGCGCGGACATCATCATGTCACACTGCTTTTGGCCATATTCCTATTTCTTTTTTTAAAAAATAAATCTATTTATTTATGTTTGGCTGTGCTGTGTCTTCATTGCTTCCCACAGTCTTTCTCTAGTTGGGGCGAGCAGGGGCTACTCTTCGTTGCGGTGCGCGGGCTTCTCATTGCAGTGGCTTCTCTTGTTGCAGAGCACGGGCAGTCATTTTAAATTCACACAAGGGTAAATAAAATGTTATACTCCTGAATGAATAAAATTAATTTAAACGTTTTGTTTTAGAAAACTCTCTGGCAGTTTGCCCCATGCGTTAATAAACGCTTCTGATTTTATGAAACTTTTACAGTTGAACAATACCAACTGGGCTAGGAGCACGGGCTTCAGTAGTTGTGGCACGTGGGCTCAGTAGTTGTGGCTCACGGGCTCAGTAGTTGCAGCTCGCGGGCTCTAGAGCGCAGGCTCAGTAGTTGTGGTGCATGGGCTTAGTCGCTCCGGGTCATGTGGGATTTTCCCGAACCAGGGCTCGAACCCGTGTCCCCTGCATTGGCAGGCGGGTTCCCAGTGCGCTACCAGGGAAGTCCCCCATATTCCTATTTCTTCTTTGGCGCTGACCTGAGCAGGATGAAAGCATGTGTCTTTGGCTTTTGGAGGGCTGCCTGACTCTGTGACTGATTCTTGTGGGCTTGTTCTCTGCCAGCTTCTTTGGATGTTAGCAACCGCCCAGGAGAAGACGATGCAGGACAGTGGCTCTGAGGGCTGCTGGGCAGCTGAGGGCCCTGGGGACTTGAAAACAAACTCCAAAGGCCAGGCCATGCCCTTTGAGATTCTGATTCAGTAGGTCTTGCTGCACCTCCACAACCCTCTACATTTTGAAAATGCTCTCCCAGGAGCTCTGATGTACGGCAGAAGCTGGAGAACTAGTGGACTCGGACACATCAGTAGGCTTTGTCCTCAGCCCTAAACTGCCACTTCCCCAAGGGGAGCGCAGAGTCTGGGAAATCTCCCTCTATCCTTCTGTTTCTTTTATTAACCTCCTAACTCTTGTAGACAGCCTTCTGATGGAAACCACTGTCACCCTTGGAGACTTAAGGTCAAACTCAACTGCCTTTATTGAATATGACTTCACTAAGTCGTACTGTTTTTGGCTGTTTCTAAACCATTCTTCCCAACGTTGCCAGTTAGTCTGTAATAATTGACACACGGTAGAATTGGATGATGAATGAACTTTTAGGCAATTCATCAGAAAGCTTCCATCATTAGCTCTAAAGAACCAAGTCAATCATTCATTCATTTATTGGTTCATTCATCCTTTGTTAAGGAGTGAGTGCATTCACCAGACATGTAGGTAGCACTTACAGTAGTGCAGTGACTAACAGCCTGAGGCCAAGGAGCTCCATCATTTCTCGGCTTTTTGACCTTGAACAAACTTTATAAATCTCACTTTCCTCATCTGCAAACAGGAATAACTGAGACACCGGCCTCATTGGTGGTGGTATGAGAAAATGAACTTAAAAACACTTAGTACAGTGCCTGGGACATGACAACTGTGCAGTTAAGGTTAGTCATTATTATTATCACAGTGTGTAAGGTGCTGGGGTAGTCCTGAGGATACAAAGATGGATAACCTTGAACAATGCAGAGTACAGAAGTGAGAGGTCCAACACCAATCAGAACATGGAGGAAATGTGCAGGGCACACCCGGGTCGTTATTGGGGGTGGTCAGGGAGGGAGAGTACTGTGTGCTCAGAGAACCTGAGTGATAGGTGTTGGAGTAAAGTTCTGAAGAAAGATTAGCAATCAACCACACTTTATTAAAAACATGATTGTCTCATATAATTAATTATAAAAAGTATATGAATACTTTCAAACAAAATGTATTTTAAATGTTTACGTTTTCAGTAGTCATTTTTTTGACGGTAGGTGGGATGAGTTACCAATTCCATGGCTTCTAAAGGGGGAAGGGAAAGAAAACAGCTCACACCTGTAGCAGAAGTAACTGTCAATCAAGGTTGGAGGGTGGTCTAGAGCAGTGGTTCTCAATAGGGAACAATTTTGTCCCCTCAGGGGACATTTGGCAAAGTCTGGAGATTTTTTTTTTTTTTTTTTTTTGCTGTACACGGGCCTCTCACCGCTGTGGCCTCTCCCATTGTGGAGCACAGTCTCCGGACACGCAGGCTCAGCGGCCATGGCTCACGGGCCCAGCCGCTCCGCGGCATGTGGGATCTTCCCGGACCGGGGCACGAACCCGCGTCCCCTGCATCGGCAGGCGGACTCCCAACCACTGCGCCACCAGGGAAGCCCTGGAGATATTTTTGACTGTCATGACTGGGAAGAGGGTGCTACTGGCATCTAGTAGGTAGAGGCCAGGGATGCTGCTAATATCCGACAATACACGGGACAGCCACCCCACGACAAAGAATGATCTGGATCAAAATGCCAAGAGTGCCAATCTAAATCAGTGGTTCTCAAACTACAGTGTGCACCAAGACTATATGGAGAGCTTGTTAGACCCCACATTTCTGGGCCCTAGCCTCAGAGTTTCTGTTTCTGTAGGTCTGGGGAAGGACCCAAGAACGTGCATCTCTAACAAGTTCCTAGGGAATGCTGCTAAGGCTGATTTGGGGACTCTATAACCTCTATATTCATTTTCAAGCTTAAAAATCTCTGAGTTATGTGAGTTTTTTTCATTTATGTAAAATTTTGAGTGGAAAATTGAGTTTATATTTATGTCATTTGCCAACAAGGCCCAGTTAGAGAGATGTGTAGAATTAAGCTACTTATAAAGTTTTAAAAGTAAGTCATCAATGTGCTGTCCCAGATTTCAGCTACTGCCTCTGGATGTCCTTTTCCTTAATGGCCAAAAGTAATGTCACGTTTAAGTTCTAGGTGTAGGGAATTACTGGCACTTTCTTTGAAATTCAAATTTGTTACAATAAGTCAGCCCTTTGTCACTTACCAAACAATGTTCTCAGTTAAGTGGTAATGACATTAATAATGCATTCACTTGACGATAATTGTGCTATGATATCTGTACCGTGCATGGATATATTTTTATTAAGCTTGATTTTCCTTCCAAACAGGCAGAAGTCTAGTTCTATTCTTTCCATCTTAAGAGGGGTTTGGGGACTTAAGGTGGGTTAAAGGAATCCTTGATGATGTTGGAACACGAAAGACAGGCAGAGAAATTATAAGCACCAGAATCACAGAGCACAAAATAGAAAAGATTCATAATGCCTTGCAAGTACACTTATTCACTCTCTTACTAATTCATTCTTTTTTTTTATTCAAGAAGATATATGATATATATATATATATATATATATATATATATATATATGATTATGGTGTCTGGCTAATCACCATTTTCAGAATTTATAGAAAAAGGCATAAAGTATGCTATAAAGAAATGGGAGAAGAGAAATGAGAAATAATTTGAGCATTGTTAAAATGGATAAGAGTTGCTAAGAGAGGTTGTATAATGTATTAAAAAAAACAAGCAGATTTCATTGTATTCGTGAAGTCTGAGAACATCTCGCCCAGAGGCAGGGGGATGGATGACCCGGCCGGCATCTCAGGAAAAGTCCATTTTTGCTTCTTGAACAGGCAGAATAATATTATACTTTGCACAAAAGGATGATATATTTTTCATTTAAAAAGAACCCAGAATTGTGAAAAAGGAGGAGATATTATATCACAACCCTCTATTTAAGCTGCAACATTTGAGAAAACAAGCTTAAAAAAATCAGTAACAGCACGGTATTGAAATTGCCTTTTTACTTGTCTCTCACTGGGCAGGAACCTCATCTCAAATGGCCAGTGACTCTAGCAACCAGCACACATCTGGCGTGGCAGGAGCTCAGAACTGCTCTCTACATGAAGATGCTCTATCTGTCCCTTATATTTACATACAGACTTTCAGCTTTCACAGGACACCATTTAATTGGTACCTTGATGCTATCAGTAGAGAATTGAAAAAATTTATACTAGGAAAAGGGAACATGTGAACTTGTCTAAGAGAAAAATAAAAACTTCTAATATTGAAAAACATCTGGAAAGTTCATAATAGAAGAATAATGACATAGAAGAATCAATGAAAAACTATAGATTCTGCAGACCCCGTTTTGGCTGTTCTCAGGTGCTCTCTCCCTAAACATTGCGATGGGCTCTTATACTACTTTTAGATCAGTCAGAACTTTGTATTCCATCCTCACGTTGCCTGGTAAAATCATCATTATTATGCACTGAAAATGTTGCTCTGTTCACCTTATCATCCTCCTTTACCCATCTTCGGGGCTTCAAGTATGCAGGGCTTTGAATCTGTGGTCCGTGGACCACAGTCTTCAAAGGGTCCAGGGATGAAGCTCTATTTCAGTACAATTAGTTTCCTTTGTAATCCTAGGTATTTTATTTCACACATTTAAAAGCATTATTCTGAGAAGAAGTCTACAGGCTTCATCAAGATGGCCAAAGAGGTCCACGGCACAAAAGTGGTTACAAACACCAAGATGCCTTGCCTGAAAGATGCTTTCTTATTACCTTTCTTCCTCATAAGCTACAGAGCCAATTTCTCATACCACGTGTATTTTATTTTCTTTCCAGAAGATTGATTATCTAATCCTAACTGCCTGATTATTTCCCAGGTCTCAAATGGAACTAAAACGCCCCCAGAAAGCGGTACTTCTGCCATCATTTTAACAATTGCTAAATTATCCACAATTTGTCTAGAGTAAAAGTAATTTTGCATTACATTGACCATTGAGGTTAGAAGATTTCTAGCATTTAAAAATCTTCATTTTTAGAGTTATGTCTTGTCTGAAGGTTTGTGTCCCCCCCCCCATCAAATTTATATGTTGAAGCTCTGACCTTGGGACCCTCATGACGGGATTAGCATCCTCATAAGAAGAGGAAGACAGAGAAATCTCATGCTTTCTGAGGGCATGCACCAAGCAAAGGCCATAAAGAGAGAACACAGTGAGAAGACAGACATCTGCAAATCAGGAAGAGAGCCCTCACCAGACACTGAATCTATCAGCTCCTTGGTGTTGGACTTCCCAGCCTCCAGAATGGTGAGGAATAAATTTTTTGTTGTTTAAACCACCCAAATCCATGGTGTTCAGTTATAGCAGCCAGAGCTGACTAAGACAAGCCCCCTCTCATTTATAGGCCTTTATCAGCAACACAGGGTTCCCCAGGACCAACATGCTCTTATAAGATAGTAACTCTCTAAAGAAAGCATTACTTAAAAAAAATTTATTTTATTGAAGTAGAGTTGATTTACAATGTTGTGTTAATTTCTTCTGTACAGCAAAGTGACTCAGTTATACACACACACACACACACACACACACACACACACACACACACATATATATAAAAATTCTTTTTCATATTCTTCTCCACTTGGTTAGTCACAGAATATTGAATATAGTTTCTGTGCTACACAATATGACCTAGTTGTTTATTCATCGTATAGATAGTAGTTTGCATCTGCTAATCCCAAACTCCCAGTCCATCCCTCCCCTACCACCCCCGACCCTTGGCAACCACAAGTCTGTTCTCTATATGTGTGAGTCTGTTTTGTTTCATAGATAAATTCATTTGTGTCGCATTTTATTGATAGATTCAACATATAAGTGATATCATATGGTATTTGTCTTTCTCTTTCTGACTTCGCTTAGCGTGATATTCTCTAGGTCCATCCACGTTGCTGCAAATGGCATTATTTCATTTAAAGAAAGCATTCCATTTTAAATACTATTTTTCATTGTGGTTCAAGAAGATGCCAATGGATGCAAAGAAAGAAATCCCACGTGCTCCATTTCTTTACCACTCAACCCTGCTGCCATCATTAGCTAAGAGGCAAGGGAGGAAATGACTTCATGCAGCTGACTTAATGCACATGGTTTAATACTCCAGCCTCGACTCTTAGGTTTCTCTCCTCTAAACATCTCAAAATTCTGCATCTGGACAAACAGCTAGATCACTTATAGATAGAGCTGCAGGATGTAGGTCTACTCTGAGGCTGAGTTTACCATGTCAAGCTCAACGCCTTTCACTAGCAGCTATGTTTATTCCTGTTGAAACCGCAACGGCTTCAAGGCTGAATACCATGGTATGACTAGAAGAAATAGAAATTTTATATCGAGACAAAATTTCCTCATCACAACCTCTCTCTCTTCCCATGAAAACACCACTCTCAATACCTTTCTTTACCTTTCTTTCTTTGCTAAACAATCATGTTAGTATCAGGAAACGCACATTCTCACCACTAGCCAGGAGGAGCACAAGACTAGGGCTTAAATGGCCCTTCTTACTTTCAACTTCAGCGTAAATTAAGAAGCTGAAGATCAAGTTTGCCAGAAGTTCAAGCTGGGTAAATGCCAATGAGTAATATTCAACATTCATGAGACGGAGGTAGTCAAGCAACTCTTTAAAGACCGTGCAGCTCGTGGTGGAAATCCAGGCTCTTCTTGGGAGCTTCTGGAATATCCAACATAGCCTGCAGATGCAATGAGGGAGTGTGTGTGTGGGGGTGTCACACAGTCCCTTAGACAGGTTTCCTTTTCATATTCTTTCCTTTGCTACTGAATCCCTCTGCTTGGCTTCCCCCAACCTGGTGCCCCTGATTTAGCCCCCTTTCCTTTATTCAGATCCAAGTCCTGTTCCTTCACCATAAAAATCAGACTCCTGGGGCTTCCCTGGTGGCGAAGCAGTTGGGAGTCCGCCTGCCGATGCGGAGGACGCAGGTTCGTGCCGCAGTCCGGGAGGGCCCACATGCCGCGGAGCGGCTGCGCCCGTGAGCCATGGCCGCTGAGCCTGCGCGTCCGGAGCCTGTGCTCCGCAACGGGAGAGGCCACAACAGTGAGAGGGTCGCGTACCGCAAAAAAAAAAAAAAAAAACAGCCGCCTCCTAGGGCTACGAGGACTTAAAAAAGCCCCGCCTCGACCCCTACCCGCCATTAGGTCTGGACTGATTGAAACAGAAGAGAACCAAGCACTTGCCCTCATGTTTGTCACAGTATTTTTGTGTGTACTGTTTTATTTGATGCTCACGTCCACTCTGTGTGCAATGCAGGCTATGAGTGGTTCTTCCAGCTTAGAGAAAGCAGAAAAGCAGCTGTAGGGAAGCATCCATTCCACTCATCTACTGGTTTGTAGGTGGAATGAGAGTCGCTCTGTGTGGTTCTGATACCCTTTGGAACACTCTTCCTGACCCTCTTGGGAGAGATAAGAACACTGCCTTTCAGTGGGAAAGATGTGGAGCTTTCTTTTGCAATCCTGTAGAATGCCCAAGAATCCTTTTTTTTCCCCTCTCATGATGGCCTTCAAATGTTTTCGGGATGGGGCACACGAAAGTATGAAGGAGAACACCTGCAGTGGCCTCTCTGAAGTTAAACTTGACACTGCCTCATAGGAAGCAATGAAAATTCAGGCTCCTGGGCCGATTTGATCGGGTCCACTTTCTACATTCCCATCCTACTTTGGCATGAGCTTAAAACGGAGACCTCAGTAGCCAAAGACCAAGAGGAGAAAGGAACATTAACTCATAGAAAACTGCCAAGCACGGAACTGACTAGGCACTGGTCTTGGATCTTCTGTACACTTCGAGCTTTCACAATAGCTGTGGCTCTGAAGCTGTACTGAATAGCATTCTGAGTTGGGACAGGAATACGTCATGGTATCAGGAGCACTGGATGCGTGATGTCCTTCAGGTTTTAAGAACGTCTTTTAGTTTGTCCCAAATCTAGAAAACAAGTTTTCACCTAGGTGGCCAGAGAGAGCAAGTTGTGGCCCCAGGTAGTGAAAGGAAGGCTGGGTGAAGCTGGGAGTTGGATAAAGCAGCCGGTGGTTGGAAACCCACAGAAGACTCATTTCCTGGTCCCGACAGGAAATGAATCATGATGGGCAGTCAGAGCCAGGCTCTCTAAATCAACATCATGAGTCTTCTCCTCTACTGCCTGTATGTGAATATCTGCATTCCTAACTACCTGGAAAGCAGGCCACCCTCTTTTGTTGTCAGCTGTCCTGGGAAGCAAAGTTCTGGAGCTAAAGTCTGTGGGATCCCGTCTACCTTCTGAGAGTGCGTGGCAGCAAGATTTTTATTATTATTAAATAATAATTTAATAATTTAATAATTTTATTATTATTAAATAAATAATATTATTTATTATTTTGATTATTTGGTTGAGGCACTCTTCCATGAATCAACTTAATACCTGTTTATTCCGCGGCTATTAAAAGTCTCCTGAAAGCCACCGAAGGATTTTTTTTTTTTTTTTAACCATGTTCCTAGCAGTGAATAGTCCTGCCTTTTTCTGCCGATATAAGCAAGGCTGTGGTTGACTGCCAAACTTAAAATTCCCATGCTGAGGCAAGTACACTATAGCAGTGTTGTTCAAACTATGAGTCCCAACCCATCCGTGGGTTGTGAAATCAATTTAGTGGGGAGCAAGAAGCACCTTTGGACAAAAGAAACAGGGCAGACTGGAAGGCAGCAGAGTTCACTGCGTTTACCAAGAGTAAGGCTTGTTTTGTGAAGCTCGCGTCTGAGTTTGCAGACACACGCCGCTTGCAGGCTCAGTCATTATGGAAAACGTATTTCTTACTGTGGACCGTGGTCATCATTTTGAAGGCCACTGTGCCAAAGCCATGCCAGAAACGCTGAAAGGAGTGACTTGCTTAGGGAAATAAAGCCCTTCTGATTTCTGACTGTCGTCCAGAGTGCTGGCTAAGAAAAGGGAGGGGACCAGGAGACTCACAAAAACTGGAAACGAGCCCAGGATGGGGTTTCAAGCCAGAGGCTTGCTGGCCAACTGGGAGGGTTGGCAAGTGGACAAACAAGGGTTTATGACTGTTGCTTATTAGCTGCATGAAGACTACGGAATTTTTAAAGAAATCGAGCACATAGGATTGAAAGCATCAACTAGACCTCCAGGTGTGCAACTTCACTTTGAGAGTGATTGTTCATAAACTGCGTGGTTGACGATTTGCACCAAGTTCCAAATGCTTAGTAAATGCAAGCAAAAGTGTTCTGTTAGGTTGAACTGTAAAACGTGGCCACGATCTGGTCATTTTCACCTACAGAAATTGCAATTTTATATGGTTCCGCCTTCAAAGAACCTGCTTTCCAATTTCTCTTCAGGTAAAAGAGCCAGTGTGTGTATGTCTCTCTCTCTCTCTATCCATCGTTTTTGTTGGTGTGTGTGTGGGGGGACTAGGTGATAAGGATTAAAATACGAATTTGCCTTTCAGAAATGAAGCAAAGTGTAAATATTATTTAAGCTACAGGAGAAGGAACAAAAACTCAGAGTTTGGGGCTTTTCCCTATCATGCTGAAAAATCTAAAATCTCTGCAACTTTACCTACGGATTCTCCCCCTTCCTCCCAGCAAAGACGTTCAATGTCTCTCATAAACAACTTCCCTCTTTTCCAAGGCAATGCTTATCTTGTCTCTCCTGATTTTTAACTGTGGCAGACAGCATTTTTATTCTTTTGGAGATTATTTCCTAGTAGAAAAGAAATAAACCAAGCTGTACTTCCTTTTTGTTTCCTCAGCTGCCCAGAAATGTGTCTGCAAGGCAATCAAGTTTTTCATAATGTCTGAGCTAAAAAATAAATGAGCCAAGAAAAATCCCAAAACACTGGCAGAAAGAAAAATATTTGGTGCTTAGTTGTGTTTCTTTTTAGATAGGAAGGAGGGGAAAGAAATCTTTCAGAAAGTTTGCTAAGTTACTTTAATGCAATGCAATGCAATGCATGCGTCTCTCTTCATGGGCCATGCGGCCCTCAGGGTGCAGCCTGTCTGCTCTGGGCTCTTCTGAAATGTTGGAATCGACACAAAAGGCATCTGGTGGACAAAATGTTCTTTCAGGTGCGTAGCATATCCTGGGCATGTTCCCTGTAAACCTCGAAAACTATATTCAAAAACATTCTGAAACAAAAAGGTTATGAATCAACGTTCTTCCTTAGATATTCAAAGTATTTTCATCCTTAAAGGTGCTATCTTTCTGGCAACTCAATTCAATGCCTACTTTAAGAGACAATGGTGCACCATTAAGCGGTTAAAATACCCAAATTAATCAGAAATGGAAACAAACATTCTTTCTGACAAGCGGGGCCTGATTTTTCCAGCAATCGTTGATCCTGGGCCGGTGTTCAAACCAGTCGCAGCAGCAGAATTGCACGGCAGTGACTAACCTTGGAACCTTCACTTGGAGATGCCAAAGCTGTCATCTGGCCCTAGAAGCTAAGATTTTTCTCTGCCCTCAGGCATGAAAGAAAGGCCCCTAAAATGGTTCTCTTGAAATTTTTCTGGCTAACTGACTATAGGTAAGTGGCATAAGGGACCCGGCATGTCATAAAACTGAGCCTAGCCTTTCATGCTGCATGAGGATGGGTTACCTGTCCCGCTCACTTGTGATTAATTGAGCAAAAGACATCAGTTGGTCACCTGTGTTTTGCTTTACACGTCACGACTCTCAACTTCCCTCTGGGGACCTTGCTAACTCCTAGAGAGATCTGCAAGATCGTTTTCCTCCTGCAACAGGAGGTTAGATGCCAAACGGTTCATGAACCCAAAGTTCAAGGAAACTCAACGGAATCCTCACCACACAGTGGTTCAAGGACTTTAGAAGAAAGGCATTTTAAATACTGGGCTCTGTCACCTCCTTTATTAGGGCTCTGCTTGGACCTGCCTTGAAAATAAGTTGCAAACTTGCTCTCAAAGCTCTATCCGTCCCCCTGTGAACACATGGCTCTTTCCCTCGTACGCTGTCAGTAAGAGCATGAGTTAGTCCAGCATGTTGGCCACATCTGTCAGAATTCTAAGTGCATATGGCCTCTGACCCCACAATCCCACCTCTTAGAATTTATCCCACAGACACATTCATTCATATATATATATTCATGTATATATAATATACACATTCACTGTGGCTTGTGTGACATGACAATGGTCTGGAAACAAATGTCCATTAACAGAAGACCCAGTGAGTAAGTTTTGGAACATCTAATCATTCTACTAGTATGTGGCTATTAAAAATATAGTAACGTAGAGCAAAATAAAGTACAGAGAGATATGGAAAAATGTCAAAGTGTTGTTAGTTAAGGAAAAAGTAAGTCACAGCATGATACATAGAGGATGATTCCATTTGTGTAAAAGATATATATAGGTATGATCTATGTATCTATCACAATCTGTCTATATCTATCTGTGTATCTATCTTTGCATCTATGTATCTATCTATCCACCTCTATCTCTGTCTATCTCTATCTATCCATCTATCTATCCACTTCTATCTCTATCATATATATATGTATCTATCCATATCTATCTATACATCCATCCATCTCTATCTGTCTATATTTATCTGTCATCTATGTATCTATCTATCTCTATCTCTGTATCTATCTATCCATTTATATCTCTATCTCTATCTATCAACTGTGTATGTATGTATGTACTTTCTCTCTCTCTCTCTCTCTCTCTATCTCTCTCTCATTAAAGGACAGCCACTCCTGAAACATGTGTTTCATTGAGATGTAAAACTGTGCTTGCTGGTATCCAACTGTTTCCCCAGCAAGTCTGGAAAAAAGGATTTTGGCAGCACGCTTATATAGATTGATTAAATTACTTCCTTTGCATAATTTGATGGAGTGGGGAATGAGGAAAGAGGACTCAAGAGCACAGGGTAAATGAACTAAAGAAAACAATTGCTGTCTGGAGTTGAAAACCAGCAAAATGCTGTGGAAGAGGGATGTCTGGCTTGGGGGGGAGCAAACCCATCCCGAAGTCCTGCTAAGCCAGGCTGAGGTGCTCTCCTGGACTTTCTTTGAGAGGCAATATCTAGTAGTGGCTTTGAAGTCAGGATGTCCTGGGTCCCAATGCAGCTCCATTTCCTACTAGCTGTGCAACCTCAGGCAATTTACTTAACCTCTCTCAATCTCAGTTTCCCTATCAGTAAAATGGGGATCTTCACTGTCTCATCTCACAGAGCGCTTGTGAAGGCCGAATGAGACCATCTGTAAGAAGTTTCCCCTAGTGAACCATAATGGTAATAGGTGTCATGGTTTTGTTTTTGTAAAGAATACTGTAAGTACACTCTGATAAAACAATACCAGAATACTATAAACATGGGATTTTAGCTTCAAATCTGGACCAGTTCCCCTGCCTTGTGGCCCTTTCACTGACTTATGGCTCTCAGATCATGTAAAACTTCAGAGTCCCCGTAAACCACGTTGACCCATTTCAATGGAAAAGCAGAAATTTGGCCAAAGTTAAATATTTTAATTTATTTAAAATTTAGCAAATTTTACCAATTTTCAAAAAAAGTATACCATTGGATAGAATTTCTCAGCTGTCAAGTTTTGTGTGTTTGTTTCTCGTAATTTTTTGTAATGACCACACTCACTGGCCTGCCCCAGAATCCAGTGTAAAATCTTAGTTGATTTCACCCCAACTCAGGTGCATTACTGCTGAACATTTCCTGCATCGTCACGTGTTGGTGCTCTCAGAGTCTGATGGCTTCCAGACATTCTGGCAGCTGCACGGGTTTGAGACTGTGTCAAGACAGGCTGTTAACTAAGCTGCTGAGCTCTCCCTAGACTCTGGAACCACCCTCACTGGCGCTCTCCCATCATACGCAGGGCCCTCCCATCTGGGGCTGTGCCCTTGGGAAGAGAGACCCTTCAGTCAGAGAGAGCAATGAAAAATCACCTAGAAGTGTCCTTCTCCTTCTCACTAAGGACACCCGCGCTCACTACAGTACTCTATTATTTTTATTTAAAATTATATGTCATGTTCAACATACAGAAAAGTGTGAAAGTCAATATAACAAAACCCAAGGACATGCCACTTCAATGGATCAAATCTTATCATTTTGCCACACTGCTGAATTTATAGTTTATCAGTCCCAGGCACATTTTTATTCTGTTTAAATATATGGTAATCTATTCTTTTACTAATTCAACTTTAGAGAAAATGAGGCTGGATTAACTCAGTTCTCTCAAATGGAATTTAGGTGCATGGTATCATTTCCTGAGCCTGGCAATGCTGGTACCGTGTTCTCAAAGGTCATTTAAATAGGCTGTGTCCAGGCTATGACCAGGGCAGCAAAGCGGATGCCGCAGTGAAGTCTGAATCATCAAGTTCAGTTTGTACTAACTGCTGATCCCGCACAATTCCTCCATCCTACGTGTCTTGGGCGATCTGACTTTGCCACTCCTTTCATCAGGAGCCGGAGTGGATTTCCCCTCCCTCTGAGTTCGGGTGATCCTTTTGCTCTGATCACTGGAGTGCAGAACTGAAAGTCTGCGCCTTCTGAGACTGCACTTTCAGAGGCTTTGCAGCTCCTACTTTCACATTCTTTCGGAAGTCGGCCACCATGTAGGAAGTCAGTCTACCCTGAGGCAGCCATGATGTAAGGAAGCCCAAGCTGGCAGCGTGGAGAGGCCACGTGAAGAAAGAGAAAGGTCTGGCCAGCCCCTGATAGTCTGGTCACCCCAGCCGAGATAGAAGAAATGTGGGTGAAGAAGTTACCTAGGATGTTGCAGCTCCAGCAGACACCACCCAGAAATACCACCCAGGTGAACCCAGCCAGACCCCAGAATCACAGGAAGTAAGAACTTGTTGTTTAAAGCCACTAAGTTTTGGGTGGTTTGTTGTACATCACTGAGTAGCTGAAACACCCAGCCTCTCTGATAGTTAAGAATAAGCACATAACCCAATTCTGGCCAGTGAGATGTCAGAGGCAGTTTGCTAGCGGTAGTGTGTGTGTGTGTGTGTGTGTGTGTGTGTGTGTGTGTGTGGCAGGGTAGGTTTCTGGAAGAGGTGTTTCTTCCTGTAATGAAGACACGTGAGGAGAAACTGCTTCTCTTCCAGGCTTTGGACGCAGTTGTTGCAAACAGGATGCCCAGAGATGTGCTAACTTGTGACACTGAGGGGACAAGCCTGGGGATGAAAGGCATGTAGGGGAGGGGAGGGCAGAGCAACAAGATGGCATTGCGATGGTCTAGTCCCACCAGAGAATTAACAAACTCTAAAGCCAGCAACCTCTGCAGTCCTTGCTTTGTGAGATAAGACTCCTTCAAGTCACTTTTGGTCTGGAATGCTGTAATTTTCTGTCCAATAACTCAAACACTATTGATATGTGACCCGGGGAGTAGAGAGGAAACTTCCCCTTAACACCAGCTGGATATTACTTTCTAATCAACAGTCTAGCGCTCAGCACCATCACCCAAGGTGCTAAAAGAAACAGGATAGACATGTCTTCGCTCAAACGTATGAAGATGAATTGCCTGTGAGTTCAATAAAATCCTGTCAGCTTTCTGAAATACCACGTCCAAAAAAATGTCCCCGTAACTCTGACACCAACACACATTCCCCACATACTGGTATTTTCAATGTTGCCCCAGGCCTGAAAACTCACCTCCTCGGTTTCTGGAAACCCAATTTAAATGTATAAAGAAATCTGATATTCTCTACAGGAGGTCAAGCGTGGGCACATCATTCTATTACTGAAACCAGCTCACGATACCACAGACAAATTTGAACACATATAAGAAACATTTTGAAAAGCCAAATAATTCACATCCATGCATGATGTTTGACAGCCCTAACCACAAGTATGTATATGAAAAAGATGCAAATGTTCTCTTTTCTTTTTCGAATATTTAGAAACACAATAATACGTAATTACTGTACAGCAGCAGGCAGTTACATGGCTACAAATGTATGCACTGAGGTCCTGATTTGCATGCAACTTCCTCACCTGATATTGAGTGATTAGATGGTGCTTTGATGGCCAAATAACTTAGCATTTTAAGTATAAAGACAAGTTCTGTTCAGAAGTCGTTTTCCATTTAAGATAATTACTATGCCATGAGCTTTTCTTTCGGTAAGTTTGCTTAGTAGAACAGCACCAAATGGCTGGCTATTTTGGGAAATCAACTGAAATTTGCTAGCCTCCCTCACTTTCTTTGACCCACACAAACAAAAACAGTGCAAGTGGGCACATCTCACAGCATGGAGTGTTATGAGGCCAGCCTGGGGGTCCTGAGGTTGGGGTCCCAGGTCTGGGCCTACTGGGTGTCCTTGGGCCCAATCACTGAACTTCTCCAGTTGTCAGGTTTCCCATCTGCAAGGGAAACACAGGATCCAGTGCTGTCCAGTAGAACTTACTCTGATAATGGCAGTGCCCTCTACCCGCACCGTCCAATATGGTAGCCATTAACCACACGTGGTTGTTGAGCACTTGAAATGTAGCTACTGTACTCTGTATAAAATGGACAATTAATGAGAACTGACTATACAGCACAAGGAACTCTACTCAATGCTCTGTGGTGACCTAAATGGGAAGGAAATCTAAAAAAGAGGGGTATATATATATATATATATATATATATATATATATATAGGTATTGCTGATTCACTTTGCTGTACAGCAGAAACTAACACAACATTGTAAAGCAAATATATGCCAGTAAAAAAAAAATGTGGCTAGTGTGACTGAAGAACTGAATATTTAATTTTGTTTTATTTTATTACTTTACATTTAAATTCAATAGCCACCTGTGACTAGTGGCTGCAGTATTAGACTGCACAGATCCCTTCTTAGGTAAATGTTGTTTATTCCTTCCACCTCAACCTTCCACTGCCGTCTTCTCTTCCCTACATTCACTCTCCCACCCTCCCAAACTCTCCATTGTTTTTATATTTCGCTTAGAATTAAAGGTCAGGTACTCCTCCATTGCCATTCCCCCGGAGAGTCAAGAGCTCAGAATTAACCTGCAGCATTAACCGATGTCTTGAAATGGAGAAGAGCTCCTTTGATCTTCCATTAGAGCCCCATTGGGGAGTCAGGAATTATTTGGATGGGATGAGAGCTGACATTTATCGAGTCAAAAGGCAGCACTGATGTGGCTTCCTATTTTAGGATAATGTCAGCTTCAGTTAGAAGCTTTATTGTCCAAAGGTTCTGCTAATAAACATGACCACGTTGTCAGGAGGGGCCAGCTGTTTGCCACACATCATCTCCTGTAATTACATGGGGTGATTCCTACCATGTGCTAAGGCCCAGAACTGATCTGAGACTGGGAATATGAGTAAGATTCTCTCCTCTTCTAGAAAGAGCCCAGGTCTAACAGAGGAGCCTGGCCAGGGGCTAAATATTTGTAACACACTGTGCACATCCTATAATCAATGTGTGCTTCTAAGACCACAGAGCAGAGATTAAGCAAGGAAAGGTTTCAGGAAGGAGGTACCACGTAGAGGGTGGTAAGGAGTTTATTAAACCAGCAAGGACGGAGGGAGGCATTTCTGACCAAGGGGCATGGCTTCTTCAGGGCTGTCAGCTGATTAGGGCTATCCATAAACTTAATGTTTCAGTTTCAGGGAACAGAGCAAGACATTAGTGGTGATTTTGCCATCTCTCACCAACTAGCTCTGTAACTACATGACTTCTCAAGTAGGTAAAACGATTCGCACTTTGGGTTCTGAATCTTTGCTTATTTCAAGGGGCAACTTCCCTTCCTTGATGATAAGAGGTCTACCCCTTCCCATCCCACTCAGCTGGACCTCTTGCTTATAGTCAAGATTCTAAGGCCTGTCTGAAAAAAGAAGTGTTCTGAAGGTACGAAGTGCAAGGTATAGAATCCATGGTTTAGAAAGGAGGCAAAGAACTAGGAAGTCGGATAAACAGCAAGTACAGTCCTTCGCAAGGCTGATTTCCCCATCAAAACAAAATCATCTTTCATCACCAGAGTAACAATCTTGGCATACAAACCTCACTTCTGAGAGTCTCGTGCTGACCTCTGGGAAACAGAGCCATTTAGTCTCCGAGATGTTTGTTTTCCTACATTTCCTTTTCCTACAGTGAAGTCATTGGGGCAGGTGAAATACACACGGGTGGTGCGGGCCTCTCTGGCGCGCTGCGGGAAGACGTTTCTTCATCATTGTGCTCATCCATTTAATTGCAGCACTTAGGTGCTTGTACAAGCAATTACCCTGCCCTCGCCTCTGCCATTTAGAAATTTACAGGCTAAAAGGAGGATGATGACCCAGACAGGATTATCAGGGCCCTATAAACAAATACAGGCTCATTATAGAAACATACAATAAATATTTGCCTTATGTGAAAGCCACCGGCTAACGTAAATGGTGGGTGGATGCTGGCAGGTTTGGCTTGAGAAATGATGCTGTGCTCACCTGCTGTGGATAAATCCCTACAGGAGGTTGTTTCCAAGCTCCTTCCCTCTGTTTTAGACAGTTGTTCACAAACGTTGCTGTACATTAGAATCATCTGGGAAGCTGTTAAAACTCTGGATGCCCAGGTTACCCCCCAGACCAATTAAATTAGAAGCTCAGGGGTAACCCAGCCCTCAATATTTTTAAACTCCTCGGGTGATTCTAGCATGCAGCAAAGTTTAAGAACCTCTGCTGTAGACTTCAGAGCTGTCGTTCCTAGTTTTGGAGATTAAAAAAATACAGATTTCTGGGCCTCACCTCCACACCTCCTGAATCACCATCTCCAGAGGTGAATTTTGACCTCTAATTAAAAACAATTTCAAAGCCAGTCTGATGCCTGCCCTTAGTTAAAAATCTCTGTTTAAAGCACTGAATTTCAACTTCTCCTCTGTTGTGCATATGAACTGTGAGAAAGATGAAAATAAAAGAATATGGGCCATTAAAGACTAACGAGAGGATATTACTTTCTGGGACATTTCTCTTTTTTTGGTTTCAACATTTTATTAAAGTGTAACACGCTCAGAGACACATGGCCGGACTCTAAGTGTACAAACCATGTAATCAGCACCCAGCATCAAAGCTCCCCAGTCACCCAGGAGCCTACCCTAGGGCGCCCCCAGGTCCCCGCCCCCGCCCAGGAACCACACACCTGATTTCTAACATTCCTTCTGCTTTTGAAAGTTTGATCTGTTTCCATTATCAAATTGCAGGAGAGTTGGCCTATTTAGATGCAAATAATTATTGAGAGAGAGTTAAGAGGTCAGTAGTATTTTGAGGGCAAATGGCCTTATATACCTAGTACTGCTCTTTTTTATGGTTATTCAAAACAAGAGGAATTCCTTGGCGTTCCAGCTGTTGGGACTTGGCGCTTTCACTGCTGCGGCTGGAGTTCAATCCCTGGTTGGGGAACTAAGATCCCACAAGCCGCATGGTGTGGCCAAAAAAAAAAAAAAAAAGATTGGGACTGACATATACACACTACTACATATAAAATAGATAACTGATAAGGACCTACTGTATAGCACAGTGAACTCTCTCTACTCAGTGCTCTGTAATGACCTCTATGGGAAAAGAATCTAAAAAAGAGTAGATGTATGTATATGTATAACTGATTCACTTTGCTGGACACCTGAAACTAACACAACATTGTACTAAACTAAATCAACTATACCCCAATAAAAATTTAAAAATAAACAAATAAAATTTAAAAAAACAATAAAATAAGAAAGAAGAAAATGAGGGAAGAATACCTTCCCAGAGTTTCACAGATTGTGAGTTACTGGGTACAATTTTCCAACACTCTATAACATACACCCTAAGCCTTGTGACAACTCTGTAGAGGTAATAGCTGCTGTCACCTCCACTTAACTGATGAAAGCTTGGAGCCTTAGCTGGGAGGTAGTAGCCAAGATTCGGCTGTCAGTCCCTCTTATGTGGAAGGCCCCTCCGTGCCACACTCTCTCCCACGTTTGTAACCAATTGAGGATTTAACCTCCTATAAGGATCAGCATGAAAAAGTCCTCCAGGCATTCACACTACGAATTTCAGATCATGGACTGTTACTCATTTAGCTGCTTCTTTAAAAGTCCATTCCCTCAATACTTTATGGACTACCATTCTTAAATCACATAGATGAATTTTTAGTTAATGTGCGGTTTTTTTTTCTGATTAGAAAAGCAATTTATATTCATTGTAGACTAAGATAAAAATATAGAAGATATTAAGAATTGTGCATTATACCTAAGGGTTCTTTAAAAGTAAGCTGTACCTTAAAGAGCCTAGCTGGGCAGTTTCCTGGAGGAAGAACAGACCTGATGCTCCCCATTCTGTAGAGGATGCAAACAATTTGAAAGGATTGATAACAATCTGATCTCAAGTTTCCATCGATTACCAGGTGTACTGCATTTCCCCACCATTTTTTTAAAACAGTTCCTATGATCAAAGAAAGTTTCCTCTTTTTCCTACTTGTGAACAGTATTGGCTGAAATTACGGTATTTAGAAATTTATCATCAGGACATCTGAATTCTTAACCGAGATTCCAGGAAGCCATGAGGTTTCTGGGCAACGGAGACTTTTTCTTAAAAAGCAAACCTACCAGAAGTTTATACCTTTAAATGCATGTGGCTTTTTTCTGGAGGAGGAAGCTGTGTACCTTTTTCAGTGTGTTCCCACTGCTCAAAATATTCTGGGGGAATTGCAGGAAGCAGGGGCAAGGCAGCTTTGAGCGGCCCAGCCCAACACTGACTCTCAGTTCCTGAACTAAATGGCGCAGGAATTTTCTCAGTCAGCAGTGACTCTGTCAAAAGCCACTGATTACATCTCTAAATCTGTCCAGTCAAATCACAAAACAGTATTCTCACGGTACCTCAGGGAGAGCAGAACCAAAACACTCTGCTACTCTGGGAGCTCAGCATGTACTTACAGGCTCCAGGAGCTTGAGAGAGGAGCCAGGGCGCCCTCCTACCTGAGCCCGAGCAATGGCGACCACGGCAGCTGGGTACACGTGGCTTCGCTCTGTGATACCAAGAATCAGGGAATCAAGACATCTCTACAGGATCCCAGGTACGGTGGCTCAAAAGAAAGTAATCTCTTCCACTTAAACATGAATTCTGGCATGATCTTCTCATCACTCTGCCTGTAATAAAAGCTGATACTTTTCCTTCCATGTAGTTCTCAGATCTCTTACATATACACATCCATAAAATAGGGGTACCGCAATTTTTTTCAATCATTCCCCAATTGCCGGGCATTCATTTTGTTTCCAGATTCTTCCTTCCTTCACCGCAATGATGATGCAATAACATTCTTGCATATAAAATCGTGCATTCTGGTGCTTTTATTTTTATGGGCTAGTTTCCCAGAAGCTGAGTCATGTAATACATGATATGTATGTGTTTTTGCACTAATAGTTTGCTTTTCAAAAATTCACCAGACCACAGCGGCGTACAATACTCCCTCCCCCACCCCAATCTCTCCATCTACCACGGTGGTGAATAACCCATTCGATGGGAGGGATAATATCTCATTGTAGTGGCTGAATGGTAGGCCCCCGAAAAGATATGTCCACGTCCTAATCCCCAGAACCTATAAATACGGTCTCATTTAACAAAAGGATCTTTGCACTGGTGGTTGCCAAGGGGGAGGGAGTTGGGGGAGGGATGGAGTGGGAGAGTTGGGTTAGCAGATGTAGGTTAGTGTATAGAGAATGGATACACAACAAGGTCCTACCTAGAGCACAGGGAGCTATATTCAATATCATGTGATAAACCATCATGGAAAAGAACCTGAAAAGAGAATGTATATATACTGATACATGCATAACTGAATCACTTTGCTGTACAGCAGAAATAAACACATCGTTGTGATTCAACTATACTTCAACTAAGAAAAGAAAGAAAAACTAAAAAAGGGTCTTGGCAGATATCGCTAAGGATATCTAGATGAGATCTTCCTGGATTATTTGGTGTGCCCTAAACCCAGTGACAGGTATCCTGTAAGAGACACAGAGGGGGGCTTCCCTGGTGGCGCAGTGGTTGAGAGTCCGCCGATGCAGGGGACACGGGTTCGTGCCCCGGTCCGGGAAGATCCCATATGTTGCGGAGCAGCTGGGCCCGTGAGCCATGGCCGCTGAGCCTGCGCGTCCGGAGCCTGTGCTCCGCAACGGGAGAGGCCACAGCAGCGAGAGGCCCGCGTACCCGAAAAAAAAAAAAAAAAAAAAAGAGACACAGAGGGGGAAGACATGAGGACCACGTGAAGAAGGAGGTGGAACCTGGAATTATGCAGCCACAAGCCAAGGAACACCTGGAGCCACCAGGCACTGGAAGACAGAGGACGGAATCTGTCTTCGGAGGGGGCATGGCCCTGACCCTGATGTCGGACTTTTCACCTCCAGAACTGTGAGAAGAATATATTTCTGTTGTTTTAACCCACTAAGTTTGTGACAGTTTGCTATGGCATCCCTAGGGAACCAATATACTCATTGTTACCATAAACTTGTGTTTTTCTGAAAACTACTGAGATTGAACATATTTTCCCGAGGTTTTACTGGTCATTGGAATTTGCTTTCCTGTAAATTGACTATTCAGAGATTTTCCCCACTTTTCAAAGTTGTTTTTTTCTATCAATTCTGATGAACGCTGTAAAAATGCACGGCATTGACCCTTTGTCTGCCACAGGTTGTAATACATCTAGCTTATGTCTGTTGAGTCTGTTTATGGCATGTTGGGTCACATGATCAAAACAAATTACATGGTACAGCGTTAGCGTCTTATTGATTGTAAACATTTCTGTGACATCTGGGTTATAAAAATATTCTCCTTTAAAATGTTTGTGGTTGGCACAAAGACGGTCCCCAAAGACGTCCATCACCTCATCCCTGGAACCTGTGACGATGCTACCTTCCATGACAAAACGGACTTTACAGGTGTAATTAAACATATAGGCCTTGAGATGGGGACAGTAGCCTGGATTCTCCAGGTGGGACCAATGTAGTCATGAGAGCCCTTAAGGGGGAGCTCCTTTTCTAGGTGTGGTAAGAGCGAGATGTGACTGTGGAAGAACTGTCAAGAGAGATGCAATACTGCTGCCTTTGAAGAAGGAGGAAGGGGGCTACAAGCCAAGGAATGTGGACAAACCTTGGGAATGGGGAGGAAATGGATGGTCCCTCAGAGCCTCCAGAAAGGAATACAACCCAGCTGATACCTTAGCCCTGGAGATCCGTGTCAGACTTTTCCCTACAGAACTGTTAAGCACAAAATTTGTTTTCCTTAAGCCACTAGGTTAGTGATGATTTGTCATGGCAGCAGTAGAAAACGAATACATATTTACTGCTCAGTTTAAAAATGTGTGCCTTTATCCATCTCTAATTTACTCTTTGGATGTACATTTATCCATCTATAATAACTCATAGCTATTTATAATATGTTAGTTTCAGGTGAACTGCAAAGCGATTCAGTTCTATATAATATTATACATATATAGGTATATATATATTCTTTTTCATATTCTTTCCCACGATATTTTATTGCAAGATATTGAATATAGTTCCCTGTGCTATACAGTAGGACTTTGTTGTTCATTCCATCGATAATTTACTTTTGAATATGTTAGCAGGTAGGAGTAGAGCTTTGGTTCTAGATAGACTCTCCAACCTGTTGTACTGATCGATTTGTTTATTCCTTTGCCAATATCATGTTGTCTTGATCACAATCCCTTCAAGTATTTCGCAGGCAAGTTTGCCTCCTCTGTTTTAAAAAGTTTTCTTAGGTTTTTGCAGATACTGTTTTCTGTTCTTCAAATTAGTACTTCTCATTAAAGTTCATTCCTAAGTACTGTACAGTGTGTTGTACAATAGGGCGACAATTACTTCTCCGTTTGTAACGGACAGCTCTTATAAATAAAGCTCACCAAACACAGCCCTGTCTCAAGGCCCTGGCTGGTGCTGTTTCCTTTGACCAGAATGTGCTGGTCCCAGGTCTCTGCAAGGCAGGTGTCCTCCGGGACCTCAAGTCTCTGCCCAGATGCCAATTTATTTGTATCAGGGAGGCCTCCCCTCGTCACCCCATAGGAAAGAGCACACCACTGCCTGTCACCCACCCTGCCTGCTATGTATTTACTGTACTTCTTCTCTGGCTTTTAATTTTTCTCCACAGCACCTGTCACCATCTGACTTATTATTTACTCATTTGTGGTTTATTTTCCATTTCCACCAACTAAAATGTCAGCCCCGTGAGGAAAAGTATTTTCTCTCTTTCCTTTGCTACTACATCTCCAGGGACTGTTGGGGCCCAGGGCAGCCCTCCCCCAAATGTGCCTCATTGGCACATTGATTATTTTGAATTAAAGTTACTTACGAAATGGCCAACGTAAGAGGAACACTCTGACCCTCCTTTCTGACTTTCTGAAAGCAGCAAATAAAGCACTCATATGAAAGGTGCCAGGTTCCTGAATCTGGAGGGAGGACAACCTACTGAGCAGAGATGGGGAATTTGGAGCTGAGAAGCCCGTGTAAATAAACCTTGCTACTTCTCGAATTTACTATCTCAAGCACAAACTCTGTTTACAGTCTTCAGTAATTAAGCACCCAAAGCCCAAGTTTCTTTGTCCTGTCGATTGTTCACAAAGGTTATTGCTTCTTTGTCTAAAAAAATACAAAAGCTGCCTGCTTTGGCCACTTCTTAGGCCTCATTTCTATGAGACCTCCATGTGCATGAATTTAAATTTCCTTTTCTCCTGTTCATCTCTCTTGTGTCGATTTTATGATAAGTCCAGGTCGCCAGAACTCAAGAGGGTAGAGACGGGAGATTTCCCCTCCCCAGCAAGTGCGTGGCATTCATTCAGTTCAATAAATATTTGTTGAATGAATGTTAAAAAAGAAGACTTACTGATCTTTCTACATTTATTTACTTGTTACTGAAGTATAATTGATGTACAATATTGTGTTAATATTTGCTGTACAACAAAGTGACTCAGTTATACATATATACACATTTTTTTCTTAATATTCTTTTCCTTTATGGTTTATCATAGGATATTGAATATAGTTCTCTGTGCTATGCATCTACATTTATTTTTAATCCAATCACCTTGTCAAATATCATTCCTCACTGTAGCAGTTTTTTCCTGGAGTCCCTTGACGTTTGTAGGTATACAAACACATCATCAACAAAAAAGGATAATATTACTTTTCTGGTTGCGTGACCTACACTAAATATTCCTTTTCCCACTAAATTCACTGGAACCTTGGAAATGATGATGAATCATATTAGTGGAAGCAGGGATCCCTGTCTGCAGACGACTGCAAAGACGGTCTCAGTTATCCCTGTATCCATGCCCTCTGCCACGAAACTTTGCAGGGCCCTCACACTCTGAGTCTAGGATGAGCCGCATGAGCGTGTAGGTCCACGGGATGTTAGCAAATAGGATGCAAGCAGAGGCCTGAAAAGTACTTCTGACTTTGGGCTTGCTTTTGCTCCTGTGTCACTACCACGAGAGTGTGCCTGCCCTAGACGGCTGGAAGGGCAGAACACGTGCAGGGCAAAATTTCCCCAATTGTTCTAGCAGAGGCCATCCTACATCAGTTCCCAGCCAGCCAGCCCCCGATACGTGAGCAAGCCCAGTCGGGGGCCCAGAGCTGCCTAGCTGACTGGTACCTGACCACGGATGTGCTCGCAAGCCCAGCTCAGATCCCCTGATCCCCACCACTGTGAGCTACTGACATGGTCATTATTATACGTCCATGAGGTTTGGTAGTTGTTTGTGTTACAGCATTATGGTGACAATAGATCACTGATACGCTCTCTTAGGTCTGATTTTAATATGAAGAACCTCAGAATTTCACCATCTGGAATTTTGTTGTTAGTTTTTGGTGGATAGTCTTTACCACATTTAAGTAAAACTGAAAAAGAAAGCAATGAAGGTTTTTTATTTAAAAGGGCTTAACTTTACAAATGCCTTTTCCACATGTATTGTTACTATCTTTTTTCCTTCCTTTAACTTAATGATGAGACAAATTATTTTGATAAATTGCCTTATTTTTAACCATCTTTATATTCTAGGAACAAGTCCTTCTTGGTCATAGTGTATTATTCTTTCGAGATGCCTTTGGATTTTACTTGGTAATATTTTATAAAGGAGTTTGCACCTACATGTGTAAGTGAAAATTGGTCCATTTTTTTGGTCTGTATTTTGTTTATCAGGTTTTGAAAGAAAAGTTGTGTTGGTTTTAGGAAATGATTTGGGAACTTTCAGAACTGATGTAGAAGCCCAAATATAAGAAAGGACATAAAGATTTGAAAAACGTAAGCCACGCAATCTAATAGATTTGTGCACAGAACTTGCATCATAATGGAACATTAATAAAATATAAATTACAAGGCTGAAAAGATAATTTTAAATTACTTTAAAAAGTAGATATTTTAATAGATCATAATCTTAGATCATAAGCCAATAAAATTGATGTTAAGTAATAAAGCAATAACTAGTCAATCTTAACTACTTGAAAAAAACTTTCAAAATAACTCTAGGATTAATGAGAAAAGCAAAATTTAAATTATAAACTGTCTACAACCAATGCAAAGGAGACCATCTATTTCCTACCAAAACTTAATGGAATACAGCTAAAGCTATATTCAGAGGAAAATGTATAGCTTATAACTATGATAGCTTCATTACTAAAAGACTTATAATAAATGAACATAGTACTCATACTAAGAAATTCCATGAAGAACAAAGGAATAAATCTAAATAAAGTATGAAGAAGAAATTAATAAAGATAAATACTAAAATAAATGAAATGAAAACAAACATCGTAGAAAGAACAAATATATTCAAAAGCTGGTTCTTTCATAAAATATATAACCATCTCATGAGTATGACTGAGGAAAGAAGAGAGGAAAATATTAGGATTGAGGGAAGAGAGAAACACACACAAAAAGATTAAAATAATTATAAGAAAGTACTATATTTAACCCTATTGCCATAGATGTGAAAACCTAGAGGGAATGCATTATTTCTTAAATAAAATAGGATAACTAAGCCGAGAAGTTAAAAAAAAAATTTAATAAAAAGCGATTGAAACAGTGATTAAAAGTCTATCATTTGAAAGGGGGAAAAATTACCAGGATTAAATAATTTCACAGTTGGGTTCCAAGTAACTTTTAAAAAACAGATAATACCAATGCTATTGAAACTATTCCAGACCAGTGAAAAAGATGAAAAGCTCCTAAATTCATTATATGAATTATATAGATCAGTGGTTCTTTACAGCGTGTTTCTTAGGCCAGCAGCATCTGGAAACTTGTTAGAAATACAAATTATCTGGTCACACCCCAGACCTACTGAATCAGAAACTCAGGATCCTCAATTGCTAAATTCTGAGAACCACTGCCATAGATGTAGCTGGCATACACTTTACATACAACGGGCTACAAAAGTTGCTTCATCTTCAGGAATGTGTCTCCTGAATTTACCTGCTCTCCTTTCTTTTTCCCAACATCAATCTATCTTCCAAACATAATATAATAAACCTTCTCCACAATTTTCCCCTCCCACAAAATATATATTTTTGGCATAACAAATTTGTTCTTTGTATAGAGACATCCAGGTGTTCACTCTATGATTACCTGGAACGTCATTTCTTTGGAGTACAAGGGGGCTGGAGGTCAGAATGAGCAGATGGAGAGTGGGCTGGATATGGTAGTGCTGGTGGGAACGTGCATGCAGCATCTCCTCCCTGGTTCTGGGGTTTCTGCTTCACATGTCCGGTGAGGTCAAGGTCAAAGGTTCAAGTATCAGGATTAGTACCTGTTTATATACTGGTAGGAATTATAGGTGGCAATTGATCCCAAACTAAGGTAGACATGAGCAAATGCATGTTGCATTCTAATTACCAAATGAGAAGAAGTACATTTTCCCTGTAAGGGTGAACCAACTACAATGGGTTGGAAGCATTTAATACACTTTAATAATGAGATGAAGAAGTATGTGAAACGCATACCACAGAAGCCTGATGTTTCACATACATTATATTATTTCCTCCTGTATCTACCATGGAAAGTAGTTCTTAGGAACCCCAGTTTTTAAATTTAATTTTTATTTTATATTGGACTATAGTTGATTTACAATGTTGTGTTAATTTCAGCTATATAGCAAAGTGATCAATTATACATATACATATATCCATTCTTTTTCAGATTCTTTTCCCATATAGGTTATTACACAGACTTCGAAAACAAACTTATGGTTACCAAAGGGAGAAGGTGAGAGGAGCGATAAATTGGGAGTCTGGAATTAACAGATACACACTACTATATATAAAATAGATAACCAACGAGGACCTACTGTATAGCACAGGGAACTCTACTCCATTTTTTAAAATAAATTTATTTATTTTTGGCTGCGTTAGGTCTGTTGCTGCTCGTGGGCTTCCTCTAGTTGTGGTGAGTGGGGGCTACTCTTCGTTTCGTTGCATTGCACGGGCTTCTCATTGTTGAGAAGCACAGGCTCTAGAAGCGCGGGCTTCAGTAGCTGTGGCACGCGGGCTCAGTAGTCGTGGCTCGCGGGCTCTAGAGCACAGGCTCAGTAGTTGTGGCGCACGGGCTTAGTTGCTCCACAGCATGTGGGATCTTCCCGGACCAGGGATCAAACCCATGTCCCCTGCATGGGCAGGTGGATTCTTAACCACTGCACCGCCAGGGAAGTCCCGTACTCCTTTTTTTTTTTAAGTGAGGGAAGAAAGGGCCAGAAAATATAGGGAACTTGCCCAAGGATACCCGATTCTATACAAGATTCAAAATCAGGTTTGCCTTGCTTTAAGCCTGCTTTGTTTCCTTCTATTCAACCTCGTAGAATTTTTTTCTCGACTGATTTGGCTCCCAGGAAATCTGAGTCTATCTCCTTCTTCCATGGACTCCTGTTGAAAAGTCCTTTCCAATAGATAACATACCTCTTCCTTTTGTTCATTTAGAGGTGCTTCAAAATCAAAGCCCTTCAATGATGTTTGTATTGTGTTGGCCCAGAGACGAACAAATCGTTACACATGCTACACAGAAAAAAACATTTTAATATTAAAACTCCTGTCATTTGGGGATTAAGAGTTTGGGGTTTACTTTGGCACACAGAAGGAATATTAGTTACCTGTAATTCTGATTTCCAGGAGGCTCGTCACTGTAATAGATAAGAGCTCCCTGGATCTAAATTTCCTGGCACATCACGGACCTGTGCTGGACCACCCACAGAAGGTAGCAGGAACTTGCCAACGGTGTCCTTGACAAAGAAGCCTTCCACAGAAGGCTCTGGTTCCTCACACTGAGAAGCAGCACACAGGCCAAGATGATTGGGTTGTCATAAATACAGAACCCCTGAAAGCAGAAATTATAAACGGGGCTGAAGAACAAGGGGAAAATTCTCCAGAACAGAGGAGTGCATGCCTTCTTAGTATGTGCCTGCTCGTAGACGACTAATGTGGCCTCTAGGGATGGGGGAGGGTGTATCACCAAGTTTTCAAGGTGATCAGAAGAGCTGGTCTTGTTTTATCTAGGGCAAAGCAAATGGTCGGACAGTTGAGTGAAGAAACAAAGTGTTCGTTAAGGCTTAAACCCTCTGCTTCCAGTCCATAGCTCAAAGTCCCTGAACTGGCACATTAATCTTGTAGATCATAATATATAACCTTGTAACTGGTAACCATGCAAGGCTCGAAGAGCTGATAAAACTTCTAAAGAGGGCTAAAATCTATCTGAACTATACAAATAGTTCTTTTTACTTTCCTACAATTAATTGACAAAATTTAGTCATCAATTAGGGAGGCACATTATTTATTATGAGTGGGTTATTATCCTATTATATCTGGTTCTAAAAAGAGGTCACATTCTTAAAGCAAAGCATGATTACAGATCCTTCTCGTTTTCCTCACAGTAAATCTCCTATGAGAGTTCTTGATTGTTTTATAAGTACAACCAACAATAAATTATAAAACATTCATGTTGCTTGACTACTTGACAATAATTTGTGATTAAACTAAACAAGTGTATACTCATGGATGTTGGCAAGCAAATTTTTTTTTTTTTTTTTTTTTGCAATACGCGGGCCTCTCACTGCTGCGGCCTCTCCCGTTGCAGAGCACAGGCTCCGGACGCGCAGGCCCAGCGGCCGTGGCTCACGGGCCCAGCCGCTCCGCGGCATGCAGGATCCTCCCAGACCGGGGCACGAACCCGCGTCCACTGCATCGGCAGGCGGACTCTCAACCATTGCGCCACCAGGGAAGCCTGGCAAGCTAACTTTGATAGCCTACGCAGTGCCATATGTATGCTGAATACTGTCTGAAACCATGAATGATTTTTACATTTACTGGAGAAAGAGCATGATAATGTTTGAGCTAATGGTTATTTGTTTAGAACCTAAAAGGAATATATGCTATTCTAGAAAAATGTTAAAAATACTGAAAAGTATAAGAAAAAAATGACTAGTAGTATATCTAGATATCTGAACTCTTATTTCCTTTCTAGTTTTTCTATATATCTGTTTTGCATGTTCTATGCCTATATAATATAGGTGAAATTGTATCATAAATTCTGATTTTTATTCTTTTCCCTCTAACATTAACCATCTTGTTATGCTCTCCTCTCTTCAAAAATAGCACTTTTAATGACTTTACATAGTCCACTAAAAAGATATAGCATTATATATTTAACATTCTCCTATTGAAGGCTATTTGGTTAATTTTCAAACACAAATAATGCCACAAATAACATTTCTGATCCAAAATCTGCTTCTGAATTCTGAGTTATTTCCTTAGGAAAACTCTTCAAAAGTGTTCCAGAAGCTTCTCAAATACTTGTTCAAAGAATATGGACATTGAGTAGGTTCTTGATGTGACTGCAAATGACTGTGTCTTAAACTATTTGCTTATAGGATCCTTCACAAATTTCCCTGTGACTTTGCTGTGTATCCTCCAAGTTTTTCTTGGATTCTAGTTGTTCTGAGCTAAAGTATAAATATTGTCTCTGGAGTTTCCAGACCACTCACCAATGGCCTGTGGTTCCACAGTCCATTGTCGTCAAGGTAGGACCATGAGTCTATGCTGTCAACTACAGAAATAGCTTTTGTGGTCACTGCTGCAGCCTCTGTGAATTCTGCTCGTCTGGCAAAGAAAGTGGGAGGTTGTGCTATGAAGACGTTGCAGGCTGACAGTCGGCAGGAAGGTAGGGTAAATGATGCTTAATAGGACTGTCCAGGAGCTTGGGCAGTTGAACTGAGTGAGGGGCAAGGAGACAGAGGGGATTAAAATAATGCTGATCGGGACTCACCTGGGGGCACAGTGGTTAAGAATCCGCCTGCCAATGCAGGGGACACGGGTTTCATCCCTGGTGCGGGAAGATCCCACATGCCGCGGAGCAACTGAGCCCCTGCGCCACAACTCATGAAGCCTGCGCTCTAGAGCCCGTGCTCCACAAGAGAAGCCACCGCAATGAGAAGCCCGAGCACCGCAACGAAGAGTAGCCCCCGCTCGCCGCAACTAGAAAAAGCCCACGCGCAGCAACGAAGACCCAACGCAGCCAAAAATAAATACATAAATAAATAAAGATGCTGACCATATGAAGCACAGCAATAGGAAGTTTGTTACAGACACAGGCATAATTCCTATCGAAGTGCTGGCTTTTGAATTTGGGATTCTATGAAAGAATCGGAGAGCCCTGGGGTGCAGGATTAGGGTGTTACAGAGGTCCTAGGTTGCAATGCTTTGTTTGAGGTCCTAGAATAGAAAATCACCATTGGATACAGAACACCCCTAGCTTTTGAAATATATATCAGAGCAGATCATCTAATTAGGCAGAAACCATTCTGTTATCTAATTAGGCAGAGACTATTCTGGAGTGAATGAAGTCTTTGTTATAAAGCCAAAGAGAGAGGAAAGTACATTTCAGGCATGTGGAATCGATATTCTTGAAAAGGAGATGGCTGACGGTTTTATTAATAGGTAAATTATAATCCTTGGCTTTTGTATTTAAACTCTTACACTCACATCTTAAAACTCTTGTTTATCTTCGAATTCACCTTAGTGTAATTATTTGCCCATGGTAAAAACTCAATAAATATTTGCTGAATTTTAACTGAATGTATGTTTTCTTTCTACGAGCTATTTGAATTGGGGATTTTCCATGTCTTTGAAGTGAGACCTATCTATGTTTATGGACTAGGTTCATGTCTCCCTTTTGTTTTTGTAACTCTATCAACCCAAAGTTTTAGAATTTTCCTTCCTAAGGAGGAAGGAGGTGAACTGTCTGTTTTCTTTGCCACGTAGGTTGCCACACCCCGGGTACTGAGGCCCCAACAGAAGCCTTGCACTTGGTCTTTCCTTTGTCTGGAAGGCTTGTCTCCTGTGTCCCGCAGGGCCCCTCTCCTCACTGGGTACAGGTGGAAGGGTCCTTCAACAGAGACACCATTTCTGACCACACAGCTTATGCTGCTACTACCTCTCTGCACTTGGCATTTTTTGTGATTTTCTATCTTCGCTCCTTAGCCTTTTCACAGCATGTATTACAATTGAAATCACTTCATTTATTTTAAAATTTTCAGTATTTTTCAAACTTTGAAAACTCATAACAAGAAATGTTTGACTTTGGGACTTCCCTGGCAGTCCAGTGGTTAAGACTCTGTGTTCCCAATGCAGGGGGCACAGGTTCGATCCCTGGTTGGGGAACTGAGATCCTGCATGCAGCAGGGTGTGGCCAAAAAACCCCCCAAAAACTAATAAATTAAAAAAAAAGAGAAATGTTTGACTTTGATTTATGCCCTCACATACACATACAACTGAAATGACAATCTGATGAAATTACACACTTAAGAACTATGGTTTCTTCATTCCATTCTAGTTTGTTCCTTAAAGAAACAATCATGAAAGCTGTCTGTGAACAGCTAAATTGCTCTCATCATCCACGAACAGGGTACAACCCCAAATTTGAACTACTGGATTATTTGTTTTCTGTCCGTTTCATTTGATTACAAAAAAAGTAAGTTCCATGAGGTCAGAGAATAAATATTTGTCGTATTCACTGTTATCCAGTCGACAATAAATATTTTTTGAACTAATCAATACATGAAAAAAAAGAATGAATTAATGAACAAAGTCTTACTAAATTTATCTTCCTTATTTTGGCATACTTGCCTCTTTAAAAATAATTATTTAAGTAGAACGTCATTTCCTTTTCTGATAAAATGATTTTTAAAATCCAATCTAATGTTTTGTGTCGAAAACAGAGGGAGGGTGTCCCTGACACAGACACCTGCCTTTGCTCTCCAAATGCTGTAGGGTGCTGGGCAGACAGCATGCCTGCTGCCCCAAATGGAAGTTCTGTATCACATTTCTTTCAACTTGCAGAAAGTTTTTCCATGTGCTTATTTAAAATCTCTCTTTGTCAATCTGATACCCAATCACGCTATTATTATTTGATCTTTGTGAACTAAGGAAAAAAAATTCTGTTCAGAGTAACAAACTTTTCATGTGATTTTAAAATTATTTGCCTACCTATAAGAATTTTCCTTGATAGGGAACTATTTATCAATAATCTTTGCCTTGCAGAAATAAAATGTGTATTTTTACTTCTTTTCTTAAATGGGAAAGAAAAATGGAAGAGAGAAAATCTTCCCTTATCCAAAAAAAATTTTTTTTTACATAAATAACTATTTCCGGTGAAACTTTAATGACCATTCATTTGCTCTAAGGCAGTGCTTTTCAAATTTTAGTGTTGATCAGAATCACCCCGACGGCTTCTTAAACACAGATCGCTGGCCCCCATAGCTAATTTACAATGTTGTGTTAGTTTCAGGTGTACAACAAAGTGATGCAGTTATACATATATATGTAATCATTCTTTTTCAGATTCTTTTCCCATATAGGTTATTACAGAATATTGAGTAGAGTTCCCTGTGTTATACAGTAGGTCCTTGTTGGTTATCTATTTTATATGTAATATTGTATATATGTTAATACCAAGCTCCTAATCTATCCCTCCCACCCTTTGCCCTTTGGTAACCATAAGTTTGTTTTCTATGTCTGTGAGTCTCTTCCTCTTTTATAAATAAGTTTATTTATATCATTTTAAAATTAGATTCCACATATGAGTGATATCATATGATATCTGTCTTTCTCTGTCTGACTCACTTCACTCAGTATGATAATCTCTAGGTCCATCCATGTTGCTGCAAATGGCATTATTTCATTCTTCTTTATGGCTGAGTAATATTCCATCATATCTATGTACCACAACTTTTAATGAGTTTTCACATGATGCGGATGCCCTGGTCTGAGCACAACGTTTTGAGAGCCAATGCTCTGAACAATGATTCTCAACCGGGCCATTTGGCACCCCCGTCCGTGGACATTTGGCGATGTCTGGAGGCATGTTTAATTGTCATGCTTGGGCCTGGGGAGGTCTTTACTGGCATCTAGTGAGGCCAGGGATGCAGCTAAATATCCTACAATGCACAGGACTTCAACTAAATTATGATGATGTCACAGAAATAAACTTAATTGGGTAGAGTCTCAAGCAGATCTACTGTCATCTTTCTCTGTGTCTGTCTGTCTCTCCCACATTCACACATCCACGAAGCTCATAAAACACTCCACAGTCCAGACATTTACTCACGCAAAATGTAAATGAGGACTTCTGTAAGGGATGTGAAGCCAGATGGGATGAGGAAATACTTTTGCTCCCCAAGGGGCTGCAATCACCTTTGTCCAAAGCAGAGAAGATTCTGGGCACACCTTCATCATGGGAAATGTAAACACACGTGTCCCAGTATAATGGACTTGGAAAGGACCTTGCTATTCCCTAGCAGACTCAATATTTCTCTTTAATATTGTATATTAATGACAGAAGAACCTGAAATTAAGGATTCAATGATTCTCTAAGGTACCTTCTCTTTCCACCTTTCATAGACTCTTCCAGCCATCGATTTTCAGAATTTACAGAGCCCACACCACAAAGAAAACCTGCTCTCAGATAAAAAAGGAAAGGAATCTCACTCTCTGGAGTGACTTCTCCCCATCTCCTCCCCATGCTCCTTTTACACTTGTATCCCTGTCTTAGCCCCTGGGAGCCTGGGAGAGGTTGCCCATGGTTTCCACACAATGAATCATTCTTTTTACTCTTTTCTCATGCACGCTTGCATTAAGTTTATCCCCAAGTCTTTCAGAGGATCCTTTCTAAATCTCTCTTCCGGATTCTCTCCATTCTTTCTGCCTCTCTGTGGGTTCATACCAACATCATTTCTCTTCTGGATTATAGAAGAGCCTTTCAGTTGGCCTGCCAACCTCCGGATGCCTCCTTGTCAGAGGAGTGAGCTTTCTAAAACGCATACCAGATCATGCCATCCCACGGCTTGAAGCCTATCATGTGCTACTGACCAGTCAGAAGACCTTCTGGTGGCTCGTAAGGCTTTCTGTTCACAGACCACTGCTTACTTCTAATATCTGGTTCCTCTTTTCTCCACCCCCCCACGCCCTACCCTCCCGTCATGTCCCAATCATGCTGAACTTTCCTGATTTCCATGAAAGTGTCATGCCACCCCTAAATACCATCCTTTCGCTTGCACTGTTTCCCCTGCCAAGGACACTGGAACACTTGCCTCTGCCTCCTGCCCCACACCCACTCCTTTAAGTCTCAGCTAAAACGACAGTTCCCCTGGGAAGCTTTCCTTGATCTCCAAAGTCAGGGTTAGGCGTCCTACCCCTGTGTTCTCATGGCCTCTCATCAAACTCTTCACCATGATTATGTTTTGATATGATGGTCTGTGTCCCCTGGTGGCCTGAAAGCACTAAGAAGGTAGGTCTTTTTTTTTTTTTTTTTTTTTTTGCGGTACGCGGGCCTCTCACTGTTGTGGCCTCTCCCGCTGCGGAGCACAGGCTCCGGACGCGCAGGCTCAGAGGCCATGGCTCACGGGCCCAGCCGCTCTGCGGCATGTGGGATCTTCCCGGACCGGGGCACGAACCCGTGTCCCCTGCATCGGCAGGCGGACTCTCAACCACTGCGCCACCAGGGAAGCCCAAGCCCAAGGTAGGTCTTTATGTCTTCCTTTTTTTCCTTTTTTTCTTTTTTAATGTCTTTTTTTCTTAGAGCTCCTGTACCCGGCACATAGTAAATACTGGTGGTCCTTCTTGGTGGGAATTTAATAAAATATATTAGCCTGGGAAAGAATTAAATGAAGCTGGTGGGGGAGATACATTTTGAAATATAAAAGGAGCCTTCCCCAAAAGGTCTTTGAAATCAAACCATGCTGCTGACATTTTCTACTTACACGCCCACATTTGTGTGGCAGAATCATTATAAAACCCAGCTTCCTTACTAATTTTGAGCTGATCTCTTTAGATGGCCTTCAGTAATTTTCACATTCTGTTTTCTCTGGTGTGCATCTAACTGGATCACAGCATCACAGGAAGGCAGTGTGGCTGGACCATGGTGATGTAAGGGGAGAAGGACGGGGGTGAGACCTGTGTAGCTGGGCCATGTCCTACAGGTGTCCTACAGCCACGGTGAGGAACAAAGTCCTCACTTTTAGCCCAGTGGGAAACCTCTGAAGAGTTTACATTGCAGTGGTGACATCATCACGCCGTCTGCTTTATGGACAATGGATTCGAGGCTGGGCCCAAAGTGGAAAGAGCGAGTCCAGTTAACAGACTATGGAAGCATTTCAGAGGGATGATGGCGGCTTGACCCAGGCTGACGGCAGCGGAGATGGTGCGAGTGTGCAGCCTCAGGATGTATTCTGGAGGCAGAAGATGTAGGAGTGGCCGAGAGTTTGGATTTCGGGGTGAGGGAAAAAGGAAGCAAGTATGACTTCTAGGGTTTTGGACTGAACATCCAGATGCCTGGAGCTGCCATTTACTGAGATGGAAAGACAGAAACTCCTACTAATTTTCAGCCCTGTTCTCACCCCCTCTATAAAGGCTGTCATCAACTTCAACACACCTTCCCTCTTTCCTCTCAACAACTTGGGAAATCATTGCCTGCACCACGCATTCTTCTAGGAGCATGTGCTCAATTCCCCAACCTGGCTTACGGTCCTTGTAGGGGAGGGACACCCCTGTCCTCACGTCCACACCACCTTCCCATCCAGTAATGCCTGGAGCAGCTCTGGCTGTAGTAGGTGTGCCACACAAATTTGCTGCTTGGGGAGTGAAGCGTGATTCACATTGCAGCAAATACTCTGCAGCTGTTCCGTGGAGCTGCTAAGAATATCCCACCTCCCATGGGACTAAATGCTCATATCCTCCAGTTCATACCCCGTTGGACCTTTTAAGAAGCCCATTACAAAGGGCTTTGGAAACTATGTTCCTTTCTAGAATCGTAAACACAGGCATTTAACTTCTACTCTATATCCCGTGATTATTTAGCATTATCACTTTTCACCTGACGTATAGTTAACGTTTCTTTCCCATTATTAAGTGTTGCCTGAAAATGCAACTTCATTCCCTCTTCTGTTAAATGGAAGTGCAGGGTAAGTTTCTCCTCATTGAAAACACTTTGAATCATCTCAAGTCCCTTTCATTTTCTATAATGTTCATTCATACTTTGGTTAGAATGCTTAAAAAAAAAACTTAGGGGCTTCCCTGGTGGCGCAATGGTTGAGAGTCTGCCTGCCAGTGCAGGGGACATGGGTTCGAGCCCTGGTCTGGGAGGATCCCACATGCCGCAGAGCAACTGGGCCCGTGAGCCACAACTACTGAGCCTGCGCGTCTGGAGCTTGTGCTCCGCAACAAGAGAGGCCGCGACAGTGAGAGGCCCGCGCACCGTGATGAAGAGTGGCCCCGCTTGCCGCAGCTAGAGAAAGCCCTCGCACAGAAACGAAGACCCAACACAGCCAAAAATAAATAAATTAATTAATTAACAAAAAACTTTAAGATACCATAATATCACCTTTTAATGCATTTAAAAAGTTTTTTTTTAAAAATATAAATCTGGTACATATTTGGAGTCAGGCATTTATTCTAACTTCCCACACAAAGCTAGAATGCTGCCTCAAATATTCTTAAGTCAAAAAAGAACATAGGGCTTCCCTGGTGGCACAGTGGTTGAGAGTCCGCCTGCCGATGCAGGGGACACGGGTTCGTGCCCCGGTCCGGGAAGATCCCACATGCCGCAGAGCGGCTGGGGCCGTGAGCCATGGCCGCTAAGCCTGCGCGTCCAGAGCCTGTGCTCCGCAACGGGAGAGGCCACGCAGTGAGAGGCCCGCGTACCGCAAAAAAACAACAACAAAACAAAAAAACAAAAACATAATTATGAAGAACTTATCCACAGGCAGGAATTAGGCTTTTTCTTGCCCATCCTCTTTGAGAATTACTCAGAGAAGTTAATTTTTGCTCTTTCTCCTCTCTAGTACTGGGATAGGCATTTTACATACCCTTTGTCATCGAATGGTTCCAACCACTCTGATAGATTTGACTTCCACTTCCCCACTGGAGTGGAGGGATACTTAGCAGGGTAACTAATCTGTCTGGAGTTGCACAGCTAGAAACAGCATCACCTGTATCCACATCCCGATCTCGGTGAGTCTAAAGCTCACATGCCCATTCTTGCAGGTCCAGTGATGGGGGAATAAATCCCATTTTGAAAAACACAGTTCCACTGGAGCACTTGCCAGACTCTTTGAGAATTCTCCCTGAGCTCAAACCAAATCCTGAAATTTCCATTCACTGTCAGTCCTACTGTCTGAAATGGAAATTCTTTACATGGACTTTATACAAGGTTCCATGAAATCCCTGATATCACGGGTCAATTTTGCTTTGATCTAAGTGCGCTTTCTGGGGAGAAAGCCTATGTGGTTTTTAGAAAATCAGGTTGCCAGAGAGATCTGTCATGCCTTTCCCCAAAGGACGAAACCCTCTTCCTAGGGAAATACAGGACAAGCAGTCTTCTTACTCGGTACCTCATCCTTCTACTTGAAAACAGCTGCAATCACATCAGCAGCCTTGTCTCCAGATTGAACACCCCCAGGTCTCCCCACCTTTCCTGCAGAACACGGAGCATCTCCAAAGCTGCAACCTCCAGGGAACATACCCTGCTGTCCCCTCAGATGTGGCCCTTGAGGACACTCAGTGTCCCTCAAAGTATGGCACTAGGAACTGATTACAATGGCCTATTCACATATGCATTCAATATTCTATTTAAGAATAAGGAGACAGTTTTTCTTTTACAAATCTCTTTAAAAATTTTAAACTTTAGAAAACACAGCATTGTAATCTATATCCCTTTCTTACCTTCTTTCCCCCCATCCTCCACCAAAAAAAAAGCCTGAAATCCAGGAGTGATATTTTCTTTGCCTTGTCTTTGTGCTCCAATTCAAGATAGATGAAACATACTGGTAAGTACATTTGTGTAATCTCACCCTTAGCAATGATACATTAGAACTTTAAGAAAAGTTGGCCATTGGAAAACTGTGCCCTGAAGATGGACAGGCCTTGACCCTACCCTTGAATTGTAACGAAATCCCCGCAGCATCCACACCGAGAGCATCCGTCACGGGGTGCTGGACACTTACCCAACGGTCCTACGGGCTCTCAGGATCTGCTGACATCTCCACAGCCTCAGCATGATCTGCCCCTCTTCTACCTCCAAGCCAGGTGGAATGAAGGCTTTCTAAGCACAGAAACTGCCTGGAACCCACAGCCATGTCCCACACTTCTGAGGCTGAGAGACCCCAATTAGACGCTCTTGACGTGCATCTTAGATGCCAGTGCGGACTGACGCTGGGCTGGCATCACGACCCTCCCAGACAAACAATTCACGACTTGGGGCTGTTCTCTGGCTCTGGGATTGCTCCCAGAAGCCAGTCCTGCAGCAGGAAGATGTGCAAAGCTGGTGGTAACCTAAACCCCCAGTGAAAGGAGACTCCTCTAACACCAGGAGGCTGCCTGGACAGCTAACACCTGACATGCTACCTTATCCATGTCTACAGGTCCTGAGATGAGAATTTACTTCTCTCCTATTGCCGTCCAGCCCGATCAGCATAATTGTAGCATAATACTTCCCTCCACTAATTCCGCTGCTTACCACTGGCAAAGAGGACAAGAATAATTTGGCTTGAAATAAGGCTTGTGATTCCCATCTATTGGAAGTTTCCTTGGGTTGGGAAATTCAGGCTGGTGAGGCTGAATTTCAAATGGCTTTCTCTCTCTCTCTCTTTTTTTTTTTTTTTAAAGAAAAGCATTATTCTGCAAATGTCCCATAGGGCAGTGCTTGTTTGATGCTGGGGTGCTGAGCAATGAATTTAATTTGCTTTCTTGCACTCTTCAGATAATATGTTTCTGTTGGTGTGTAAGGTCTGGAAGCTGTCTGCATGCCAAGGCAAGGCCCCTAAATGAAGCCTTACATAAACCTGTCGAACTATCTGCAGATATTAGGCATCTCAATGGGTGGTTATAGAGGCACGACAGTGACGGGCGAGGAGCCACCAAAACAAACGCTGGCTGAGAAAATACTTCCCAAAGCCTCAATCGTATGTAGACTTTGCCAGTAACGTTACCATGAGATATTTTTAAGGTCCTGATAAATTTTCTTTCTTTCCCACCTTTCATGCTTTCCCTCCTCTCTTCCCCGATCCTCTCTTTCAGCAAACATCATTCTCTGTCTCTCTCTCTCCCCCTTTCTTCTTCCTCCCCCACTTTTTTTTTTTTTTTTTTTTTTTTTTTT
>NW_020838000.1:2326788-2465085 GCF_003676395.1 Aethalodelphis obliquidens | reverse complement strand
CCCCCCCTTTTTTTTTTTTTTTTTTTTTTTTTTTGCGGTACGCGGGCCTCTAACCGTTGTGGCCTCTCCCGTTGCGGAGCACAGGCTCCGGATGCGCAGGCTCAGCAGCCATGGCTCATGGGCCCAGCCGCTCCGCGGCATGTGGGATCTTCCCGGACCGGGGCACGAACCCGTGTCCCCTGCATCGGCAGGCGGACTCTCAACCACTGCGCCACCAGGGAAGCCCTTCCTCCCCTTTCGCTCTTCCCTGTCTGTCCCCTTCCCTTGCATGTCCCCCCTCTGCATGTTGTAGTTCAGACTCCACGTTTTACTGCCAAGCCACCTGATACTCCTAGATTCCAAATGCCCACACGATGAGATTTCATCCTCTCCTGGGTTACAACAGTGAAGGTGGTCCGTCACCTCTGCCCTCTATGTAACACCCTCAATGGCTTCCCACTGGCTACCAGATGAGCTCTGATCTCCAGCCTGCAAAGGAGACCCTCCGATCTAGCCCCCAGAGCTGCTTCTCCCCCTGTCCCGTCTCCCATACTCACCTTCACCTGTACACCTCACATCTCTCACCCCCAGCACAAGTGACCCTTCCAAAGCCCTTTCCCTCTCTGGCCTCTGACAGTCGCCCCTTCTGTTCACGCCTTCCCACAAGGGCTGAGCCTGTCTTTGAAGCCCAAGCCATTCCCTCCTGTCCCCAGGCTTAGTTAGTTCCCTCTTTCCCTCCCTGGGTTCACAATGCATTGAAAACATTTTTTTTCCTGTCTCGTCAAATAGGCAAAGAGTTCCTGGGGCAGAGGTGTTGCTGACTCACCCACCAGGCAGTTGCTCAATAAATGTTTGCTGAGTGAACTTTTTTTTCTCTGAGTTTCTCCTGGAGATTTCACCAGGAAGCAGCAGCAGCATGGTACCGTGTTGACAAGAATGAATGTGTGGGTCACATCTTGTCTGTGACTTGAACAAGTTCCCACCCCCCTTGCTGCCTCAGTTCCCCTCTGTCCACGGAGATGATATTGTCCAGCTCTTGGGTGGGAGTGAGGAGTCAATGAATTGCTATGTGTCACGTGGTTTGAATACCGCCTGGAAAATGGGAAGGGACACGTTACATGAGAGTTTGTTTAATACAGTGGAAGGAAGTCATTCTGATACCCCATGGCCTCCTTGGCTGTGCTGGAGGGAGAAGGTTTTGCACATGATTAGGACGGACTTGGTTTAGAAGAGAAGATGCTTGATTAGGAATGTAAATGTCTGTCTCCTCCAATCAGAAGGAAGGATATTAACACTGAGAAGAAAACTCCATTCTGCAAGAAAACTGAAAGTGGGTGTATGCCACATTCAGGGCTATTGCACGGGCGAGGGATGTGGGTCTGGATGGCACATAAGGAAAAAAGAAACCTAGTGGGGAAAATAAAACTCTCAGGCTACCATCTATGAGAAAGTACACATTGTTTGCAAACTGTTTAATAGAAAATGTGTTCGGGTCCAGATAAGAAGGTAGAAAGCCGTTGACCATCATGCAATTTAACTTCAAAAGGGGAGTAGAAGTCCAAACTCAGAGACAACAGCCAAAGGGAAGTCTTGATTCTTTTTGCTTGTGGGTAAACCAAGAAGGAGATTCTCTAGGCTGAGACTCTGTAACATACACCTTCGCCTAAGTGCACCCTGCATGATCTGGCCCTGCAGACGTCCTGGCTGCGTCTCCTGCACAAGCCTTACGCTCCAGCTGCCCTGGCAGTGCTGGTAACCCGTCCAGGGGCAGCCGCCTTGCCTGGGGTGCCCTCCCTCTGCTTTCTGAAACCCTCGCTTCGGTTATCACTCTTCCTGGCAAGCCTTTCCTTGATCTCTCCAAGCATCTTTACTCTGGGCTTCAAAGCCCCCTGAACGTACACATTTCTCAAAGCACTCAGACTGCATGACACTCGTCTGCTCACTTTGTCTCCCTCTCTAGACTGTGAGCCTGTCAAGAGAAGGACTGTGCCTTGGTCCCCGTTGCCTCCTCCACGCCCAGCACAGTGCTTGCAACAAAGTGCGTGCTCCATAAATGTGCGTTGCGTACTTACGGAACAGGCAAACTCATCGCCAGGTGCTTATGGTGGTGATGCTGGGGGTACACCGCGTATCAGGGCCGTACCCTGGGGATACTGCACCAGGGGTGTGGCTGAGGAATTTTCACCTTTGAGAAAGCTGGAATGATTGCACCATCAGGAAGGAGGAATAATTCGGATTCCTGAAAAGGGTTAATAACTATTGCATGTGTAGCTGACTGAGCCAAGACTTTAAAAGCTTCTTCATGAACTTTAATCATCTTTTTGACTCGCTTATTGTAGGTGACAGTGCACATGAAGGCCACGATGAGATATCACTACACATCCACCAGAATTACTAAAATTAAAAAGACCGACATTATCAAGTGTTGGAGAGGACGGGAGCAACTAGAAGTCTTATGCTCTGCTGGTGGCTCTGGAAGTTTATACAACCACTTTGGGAAGCTGTTTGAAAGTTCCTAATACAGTTAAGCATACATCTACCCTACGAACTAGCATTTCTACTCCCTGGTATATATCCAAGAGAAATGCATACGGTCTCCAAAAGACAGCTCCAAACCAGAAACGACCCAAACGTCTACCAACAGGAGAATGAATAAACAAACGGTAGGACATTCACATAATCAATGCTACTCAGCGATAAAAAGAATAAAATACTGATAACCGCACCAATATGCGTGAATGTCTCAATGCAGCAAAAGGTGTCGAATACAAAAGAGTATTTATGTAATTTCACGTATGGGAAGTTGAAGGACAGGTAAAAAAATGAACCAATGGTGATGGAAATCAGAATAGTGGTAAATACCCCCCCATCAGAACCACAGGTAAATCCTGTGGTTCTGATGCGGGGGCAGAAGAGGCATAAGAGAGCCCTCTGGGGTGTGGAAAAGTTCTGTGTCCTCTTCTGAGTGGTGGCGACATGGGTGATACCTATTTAAAAAAGTCATCAAGTCTTACATACTTTAGCATATGCATGTGATACTCACTAAAAAGGTATAAATAGATAGATAGATGAGAGACCACCAGAAGCCTAGATGAGGCTCCATCATTCATACGAATCTCAGACAATGGATCGTAGAGACCCTCTTTGGGTCAGGAAAGGAGATCATCACTGAACAAAACCCAACGAACACTTCAGCTGAACTGGAGTGCGTGTGGGACAGAGAATTAGTGGAAACTCAATTTGTTCAACCAACGAATAGTGAAGATGTATCCCTCTCAGGAGGTCACAGCTATAGCATAACTCCTTCTGGGGGAAATGAGTGAATAAAGAGTTCAGCTGAACTATAATGGGATTTTTGCAACCCAGACCTTTTCTTAGTTGTAAACCTTGAATCAAGTTATTTCCTCGGGGTCCCACTGTTTGAAAGTCATTTTAAACAAAAAAGTGAAAACTCTGAAGAGTGGAATCATACAAAAGCCAGAAAAGGGGAAAGAAAATCTGTCTCTAAAGTCTTTTTGCAAAGCTTTGCAGAAATGTGAGAGAAGCCAAAGGTGGTCAGAACCTCCAATCTTTGAAACCTACTGTGTCCGTCACACCTGTGCAACCCAAAGGAAATAGATGCTCCCGGAAAATACATTTTTTTCCTCGCTACCAAAGAGGGCCTTGGCCCCAAACCCGAGTTGAACTTGGATACCCTGTGGGGAACTAGAGAAGTCCCACTACTCTTTCAGTGTTTCTCAGCTGGGGCATTACAGCATTTGGGGCAGGACAGATCTTTGGGTGCAGAACTGCCCCTTGTATTGAGGTCCCCAAGGCTAGTGGCATCCCAGCACCCAGCCCACTGTGAGATCAACAAAATGCACGGAGGCAGTTCCTGATGGAGAACCACCACTGATGTTTTGGCTGAAGACTCAGGTGGCATCTTGCTGGCCTAGTCCACCCTGCATCAGTGTTCTGATTAGTAGATACAGTGTTAAATAAAATTACAACAACAACAACAATAAAGGAGTCAGCATTTGAAAGAACGGGGCATTTCACTCAAAAGTTCAAATTTCTGGAGGTTTCCCTGGTGGCACAGTGGTTAAGAATCCGCCTGCCAATGCAGGGGACACAGGTTCGAGCCCTGGTCTGGGAAGATCCCACATGCCGAGGAGCAACTAAGCTCATGAGCCACAACTACTGAGCTTGCGCTCTAGAGCCCGCGAGCCACAACTACTGAAGCCCTTGTGCCTAGAGCCCGTGCTCCACAACGAGAGAAGCCACCGCAATGAGAAGCCCGCGCACCACAACGAGGAATAGCCCCCGCTCGCCACAACTAGAGAAGAGCCCACGCACAGCAACAAAGACCCAACACAGCCAAAAGTAAAGTTAATAAAATAAAATAAATAAATTTATTTAAAAAAAAGTTCAAATTTCCAGTTCCTTAAGAAGTGACTCGTTTAAGTTACCTGCCCAGCTTTTGCTGGCATTTGAATTTGCAGCCTGGAGTTGAGGTCAATGCTGCAGGAAGGTCATCTGACAAGTTATGAGCTGCCTTTCCCCTCTGTCCATGGGGCCTCACCCAGTGGACTGGGACTGGAGGAAGCCAGCAAAGATGGCGAGAGCAAAGGCCCATGTCTTTAAGCCTAGAGCAGACCTCATTTGAGTCAACACCCCAGCTCTCCTGCCCTCACCTTCCCAGCCCCATTTCTCCCAAGAGGGCAGAGCTTAAGATCTATCTCCTGGCAAGAGGCAGGGAAGCAAATTTATCAGTAGAAGGAAGAAAATCCCCACCATTGTATTGTCCATGAACCATGCCACAGTGAATGACCCTGAGCAGCTGTATGCCTCCAATCCCCGTCCCGCTGTACAGACCTGATAGCTCAACCAGTTCTGTTGCTATAGTGACCTAGCACTGGGTCTCCAGAGACTCCCTTCCACTCCTGCGCCGTATCAGACAAGGCTTAGAGCAAGTTCTTCATCTGTTCCCCCAGCCCTAAGTGGTGTGCGTGATAGGAGGGATGAATTTAGGAGGTAGGTCTGTGGATGAACCATGAAAACAAATTAATAGTTAAATATTTTTCAGTGATACAAATGAACTTATTTACAAAACAGAAGTAGACTCACAGACATAGAAAACAAACTTCTGGTTACCAAAGGGGAAACGTTGTGGGAGGGATAAATTAGGAGTTTGGGGTTAACAGACACACACTACTACATATAAAATAGGTAACCAACAAGGACCTGCTGTATAGCACAGGGAAGTATATTCAATATCTTGTAATAACCTTTAATGGAAAAGAATCCGAAAAAGAATATATACACACACACAGACACACACATACATACATATATATGAGACAGAATCACTTTGCTGTACACCTGAAACATTGTAAATCAACTGTACTTTCATTACAAAAATAATAGAAATAGTTAAATATTTTTGTTACAGTTATCTTTTGGAAAATGACACATTTTTCATCTATAGAAATGATCTAAAATGTTCTCTTTAAATAATGTATATAACCCCCCAATGCTCAACATTACGAAAAATTGGGAGATTAGTGATGGAATTATGGCCGCTTGGGATTACTTTATGACAGGAAGTCCAAGGTAGTTTCAAGGAGTTCATGAATCCCTTGAAAGTTTATGGGGGATGTGTACTGGTGAGAATTTTTCTGGGAGGAAGTCCTTAGTTTTCTTCAGGTTCTCCTAAGCCACTAGCCATGCGTGGGCTTCTGAGCACTTGACATGTGGCTAGTCTGAAGGGAGATGTACTGTAAGTATGCAACGCACAAGCATTTCAAAGACTTAGCATGGAAAAGAGAATGTAAAAAGCTCCATGATTTTTATATTGGTTATTTGTGAGAATGATATTTTGGATATTGAGTTATGTGAAACTGAATATTAGAATAAATTTCACTTGTTTTTCTCTTTTAATGTGGTTACTGGAAAACTTCAAGTTACACATGTGCCTGCATTTGTGGCTCCCTTTCTATTTTTAGTGGACAACACTGGGTTACAGCATAAGAGCGGTAAAACCAAAATAGATCTCAGAAGTTCCCGAGAAATGACAATTATGAATATATTTTAAAGCATTTATACAGTAAAAAACTAGAGGTGAATTTGGAGAAAAAAATGAGCTTTTGTAAAATACTGATTTAGATAGAAACAATGGTGTAAGTATGTATTTCACTTGGTTCCCTTAATCAGTTAGCCAGGATAATAAACCAGTATTAGAAGCTTAAACCCTTTTATCTTTTCAAATCAAAACCATAGTTTCCATAGGTTCAAACAAAGGATTTGAAAAAGTTCTTGGGAAAAGTAGGTAAATGGGTTAAGTATCATTTTTTGTTAATCTAATCTACATGCACCAAATAACAAAGAGTTTATTGTATTTGCTTTGGGCCAGGTCCAGCTCCCACCTCTGTCTTGTGACCCTTCCTAGGGGTAATTAAATGTGTAAAGTCTTTTAGAGCAACTCTTGAAGCTCCTTTTTTTTTGCCTGGAGCTTCTGGAAGGCAGCTTTCCTCTTTGGGTCTTCGGATCTTGGGGACATCAGAATCTCTCCTCAGATTTTCCTTTTGAACTGAAAGCTAATTGCTTTAGAGTATTGGGCTGGCCAAAATATTCATTCGGGTTTTCTGTAACATCTTCAGGAAAAACCCGAACGAACTTTTTGGCCAAATCCGTGTTGCCCAGGAGCAAAGGAATATTATTGTTAATTTTTTCTTTTCCATCGTTGTTATCAAGGATTTGATTCATCTAGAACATTCTACTGAAAGACACTTCTTATTATAGGAGCTTGACCCTTCTTGGTCTGAACAAAATGTGGGTATACTCTCTGTTCATTTTATTACAGAGTCCTGCATAGAACCTGTTGCAGAAAAGATCAAAGCCATTAGCTCCATTTCCTCTTCCTAATATTCTGCCGCCTTTTGCAATGCAAGCACTCTCTGGGTGCTGTTTAATGCGTCACTCCCAAGTTTGGATGTGGAACTCATGAGTGAATTTAGCTGTTACTGTATTTTCCTCGTGAGCACTACATTCATGCCCATTCACACCACTTCTTACTCCCCCCAAATCTTTTAAAAGCAGTGCTATTGGTGTCCAAAATTTCCATAAAACGAAATCCATTCATTTTGATGAGTGTTGGGTGGCCCACAGATAAAGTGACCACCAGGTTTTCCTTAACAAGCTGACTTGTTCTAACAAACTCGGGCCCCAGGCGACTGACATTCCTAAACATATTTTTTGGATCCTGTTCTTTCTTTGGTCTTGGGAATAGCACTTCTGACCTTTAAAACGGCAACTACTCCCCTAACCAAGACAGGATCTGTTAATGACTCTGTTTTGTTTCCAAATGTTCTTAGGGCGGGGACAACAGTCATTCAACGCAGCTAGCCATGTGGGGTGTGAGGGCATTGAGGATGGACTCAGCCTTCTCCCATTTCACTGTGTGTAAGAATCTCCTGGGGAGTTTGTCAAAGTGCAGATTCTGATTTACTAGGTCTAGAGAGAGCCCTGCAATTCTCCATTTCCAACAAGCTCGTGGGTGGTGTCCGTGGGACTGACCATAACCATACTTTGAGAAGCAAAAGGGTCCATCTCTAAGAAATCTTCCATCTCCAGGAAATCTTCCATCTCCAGTATTCTATAATCTGGGTGACCAGAAACCAATAGCTGAACAGAAGTAGGGTTGGATTCTCTTGAGAACTTCTGCTGGAATACTCCAGAAGTCATAGTACCAGCTGTAGAAATTTCCTAAGTAGGAGGATTTAGAAATTAAGTCTGAGAGCCTATCACCAAACCACTTTAGAATCTTGTAGTGGATCAAGTTACTATCTAGCAGTTCTGTCAAATGTATATTTAGCTCCTTTGTTCCTAGAATATCTCTACGAACGAGCCCCTCTGACACCCCAGCTGGATGGCTGATGATGTTGGGTGCGAAACACATCTGAGTTTATTCAGTGACTAGTTACATAAAACAGCTATCTTGAAACCTTATGCAAAGAAGAATTTTGCTAAATAAATATTTGCTCTTCAATTTATCTATTCTGTAAATACAAACGCTCCCGTGTAAGGTTTGCTTTAAGTGGAAGATATCTCTCTCATTCCATATCTGATAAGTATGAAAAAATTAATTTATATTCACAGCAAACACAAACATTTATGGATCCTTCCATCCTTCCATTGATAAACATACATTGTTTATCAATCCAAGTAAGTAAGTATGTGTACCACCATGTATTTGATGCTGATAATAAATTCCTTGGTGTAGGTAAATTCTAAAAAAATGATGAAGTAGACTAAGTGAAAGTCAAAATGAAATGAATACATGATTTTTTTAAAATGTATGATTTTTCTGCCTCTCTTGACTACAGGCAGATGATTTTTCGCCATATTAATTGAGAGTTCACACACACCGTGTGCCAAACTCCATGCCAGGTGCTGGCGGGGTAGGGGGTAGAGGGGTGAGAAGAAGAGTATTTCCAACCTGTGCCCCAGCCAGGCTCAACTGAATGGGGAGGGGGAATGGGCACCTAACCAGGTATTTACAACATAACACAATGATAATAGAGATATCTAGAAAATGCAATGCCGAAGAGAGGAATTCCCTGGATGGTAATGTTGGCCTTCGAGTCCCAACGAAATGCACTCTTACGTAGTCTCAAGTTTTAGGGAAAAAAATTAGCACGCATGCCTAGGTAACTTTTCAGCAAGTTTTGGAATTTAAACTAATTCACTGCAAGGGCAGAGGGAGTGAATGATCCAGGTCATGGAGGTGGGATTTGAACTCACCTTTGTCTCATAATTAAAGTCCAAGCTTGTGCTGCTGCAACAGACTGAGTCTTAAGAAATTCTCAGCTCTTCGTAGGATAGGTTTCATTTCCAAGTAAGTAAATAATAATAGTAATAATAATAATACCAACAACAATAACTGCAGCTGAAGTTAACCCTAATATAGCTCCTTTATCTGTCAGTTACTCACTGTTCTAGGCATTTTACATACATTAACTCATTTAATCTTCATAGCAACCCTACGAGGTATTGCCTCCACGTCATGGTTGAGAAAATGGGCAAAAGCAAGTGAAATAATTTCCTCTCAGTCACACAGTAAATACGTGGCAAAACTAGATTTGAACCTGGGAGATCTGGTCCTGGAGCCACTTTGCTACTCCAAGTGTGGTCTGTTGAGCAGCATCATGGGCTTCCCCCAGGAGCTCTGTTAGGAATACAGAATCCCAGACCCTGCCCCAGATGTCTGGATTCAGAATCAGTGTTTTTAACAAGATTCCCAGTTGACAGTATGATCATTAAAACTTGAGATGCACTACTCTAAGCCACCATAATATGCAACCTATGTAGATAAAAGACCTACCTCCGCCACCTTCCACCTTGGACTGAACCCCCATTCTGCAAGATTTCTACAATCCCCCCAGCCACCTCAGGCCTCTGTGGCCACCTGAACGGCCTCAGCTTCACCCCATGACCTGAGACAAAAGTACGTTCTTTCTATAACAGATCTATCACCACCCAACATTTCAGTTTCTTTACGGAGGATCTGAGGGGTCAGAGAGAAGGAGTCACTTCACTACCTTGCAGCTTCTGTCATCTCTCTGGCCCTTTGTCCACTATTGGTCATTCATTCATTCACCCCACAACCTCTACCTCCACCTTTACCTCCATCTCCATCTCCATCTCCATAGCTTCCATCTCTGTCTCCATCTCTATCTCTATCTCCATCTCCCTTCTCTCTCTGGAGCAATGGACCAAACCTCCTCTCACCTCTAGCAAAACAGTTCCACTCTCATCCAGATCCCCTGGAGATTTATTTTTCTATCTCCAAGCATATTGGTCAAGGTATTTTCCCAAGTAAATACAGTTCCTTCCTTAGAGGAATTCTGTTGCTAGTTGTTACTAGATATCATTTTCCCATTTTCTTACAGTTAATTCTTCCACTCTAACTCCTTTTTATTATGAAACACGATATGCATATGGAAGACTGCATATGGGCTAATTTTTTTACCCTCAATTCCTACTCTCTTTGAATTTTAATGAAGAGAACAGTTGCTTTTCATTAACAACATATTAAATAAAAATATGAACTATACCATTTAGTAAAATGGCCATAATTAGTAGCCCACAGATCCAAGATACAAACGAACTGAGGCCAAGCTTAAACTAGAAAACTAAAGGTCTCTTTTGGTTGGTAAATGGGATATACCAGACCCTCTGTCTCTTAACCTCAGAAATTAACAGAAAATGAGGCTGAACCCCCGGAGCTGTGCTAACAAAGAAGAGAAGGGGAAACTTCTCCCAGCAGCCTCAGGAGCAGCAGATTAAATGTCCACAATCAACTTGAGGTACTCTGCATCCCTGGAATATCTTAATAGACAATGAATCATCCCAAAATTGAGGCCGTGGACTATGGGAGCAACTGTAGACCTGGGGTTTGCTTTCTGCATCTAATTTGTTTCTGGTTTTATGTTTATCTTAGTTTAGTATTTAGAGTTTATTATCATTGGTAGATTTGTTTATTGATTTGGTTGCTCTCTTCCTTTTTTTAAAAAAATATATATTTTTTTCCTTTTTCTCTTTTTGTGAGTGTGTATGTGTATGCTTCTTTGTGTGATTCTGTCTGTATAGCTTTGCTTTTACCATTTGTCCTAGGGTTCTGTCTGTCTGTGTTTTTTTGCTATAATTTTTAGTGCTTGTTATCATTGGTGGATTTGTTTTTTGACTTGGTTGCTCTCTTCTTTCTTTCTTTCTTTTGTTTTTTTGTTACTTTTTAAATTTTAATAATTATTTTTTATTTTAGTTATCTTATTTTATTTTTTTCCTTCTTTCTTTCTTTTTTGTCTCCCTTTTCTTCTGAGCCGTGTGGCTGACAGCGTTTTGGTGCTCCAGCTGGGTGTCAAGCCTGAGCCTCTGAGGTGGGAGAGCCGAGTTCAGGACATTGGTCCACCAGAGACCTCCCAGCTCCACGTAATATCAAATGGCGAAAGCTCTCCCAGGGATATCCATCTCAACACTAAGACCCAGCTCCATTCAACAATGAGCAAGCTCCAGTGCTGGACACCCCATGCCAAACAATTAGCAAGACAGGAACAAAACCCCACCCATAAGCAGAGAGGCTGCCTAAAATCATAATAAGGTCACAGAAACACTCCACAGGACTTGGTCCTGCCCACTAGAAATACAAGATCCAGCCTCACCCACCAGAACACAGGCACCAGTCCCCTCCACCAGGAAGCCTACACAACCCACTAAACCAACCTTAGCGGCGGGGGGGGGGGGCAGACACCAAAAACAATGGGAATTACAAACATGGAGCCTGCAAAAAGGAGACCCAAACAGAGTAAGTTAAGCAAAATGAGATGACAGAGAAACACACAGCAGAAGAAGGAGCAAGGTAAAAACTCACCAGACAAAACAAATGAAGAGGAAATAGGCAGTCTACCTGAAAAAGAATTCAGAGTAATGATAGTAAAGATGATCCAAAATCTTGGAAATACAATGGAGAAAATAAAAGAATCGTTTAACAAGGACCTAGAAGAACTAAACAACAAACAAACAATGATGAACAACACAATAAATGAAATTTAAAATTCTCTAGAAGGAATCAATAGCAGATTAACTGAAGCAAAAAACAGACAAGTGACCTGGAAGATAAAATAGTGGAAATAACTACCACAGAGCAGAATAAAGAAAAAAGAGGGAAAAGAATTAAGGACAGTCTCAGAGACCTCTGGGACATTAAATGCACCAACATTCGAATTGTAGGGGTCCCAGAAGAAGAAGAGAAAATGAAAGGGAGTGAGAAAATATTTGAAGAGATTATAGTTGAAAACTTCCCTAATATGGGAAAGAGAACAGTCAAGTCCATGAAGAGCAGAGAGTGCCATACAGGATAAATCCAAGGAGAAACACACCAAGACACATATTAATCAAACTATGAAAAATTAAATACAAAGAAAGCATATTAAAAGCAGCAAGGGAAAAACAACAAATAACATACAAGGGAATCCCCATAAGGTTAACAGCTGATCTTTCAGCAGAAACTCTGCAAGCCAGAAGGGACTGGCAGGACATATTGAAAGTGATGAAGGACAAAAACCTGCAACCAAGATTACTCTACCCAGCAAGGATCTCATTCAGATTTGATGGAGAAATTAAAACCTTTACAGACGAGCAAAAGCTGAGAGAGTTCAGCACCACCAAACCAGCTTTACAACAAATGCTAAAGGAACTTCTCTAGGCAAGAAGCACAAGAGAAGGAAAACACCTACAATAACAAACCCAAAACTATTAAGAAAATGGGAATAGGAACATACGTATCGATAATTACCTTAAATGTAAATGGATTAAATGCTCCAGCCAAAAGGCATAGACTGGCTGAATGCATACAAAAACAAGACCCGTATATATGCTGTCTACAAGAGACCCACGTCAGACCTAGGGACACATACAGACTGAAAGTGAGGGGATGGAAAAAGATATTCCATGCAAATGGAAATCAAAAGAAAGCTGGAGTAGCAATTCTCATATCAGAGAAAATAGACTTTAAAATAAAGACTATTACAAGAGACAAAGAATGACACTACATAATGATCGAGGGATCAATCCAAAAAGAAGATATAACAATTGTAAATATTTATGCACCCAACACAGGAGCACCTCAATACATAAGGCAAATGCTAACAGCCATAAAAGGGGAAATCGACAGTAACACAAGCATACTAGGGGACTTTAACACCCCACTTTCACCCATGGACAGATCATCCAAAATGAAAATAAATAAGGAAACACAAGCTTTAAATGATACATTAAACAAGATGGACTTAATTGATATTTATAGGACATTCCATCCAAAAACAACAGAATACACTTTCTTCTCAAGTGCTCATGGAACATTCTCCAGGATCAATCATATCTTGGGTCACATATCAAGCCTTGGTAAATTTTAAAAAATTGAAATTGTATCAAGTATCTTTTCCGATCACAATGCTATCAGACTAGATATCAATTACAGGAAAAAATCTGTAAAAAATACAAACACGTGGAGGCTAAGCAATACACTACTAAATAACCAAGAGATCACTGCAGAAATCAAAGAGGAAATAAAAAAATACCTAAGAACAAATGACAATGAAAACACAACGACCCAAAACCTACGGGATGCAGCAAAAACAGTTCTAAGAGGGAAGTTTATAGCAATACAATTTTACATCAAGAAACAAGAAACGTCACAAATAAACAACCTAACCTTACACCTAAAGCAATTAGAGAAAGAAGAACAAAAAAACCCCGAAGTTAGCAGAAGGAAAGAAATCATAAAGATCAGATCAGAAATAAATAGAAAGGAAATGAAGGCAACGATAGCAAAGATCAATAAAACTAAAAGCTGATTCCTTCTTTGAGAAGATAAACAAAATTGATAAACCATTAGCCAGACTCATCAAGAAAAAACAGGGAGAAGACTCGAATCAATAGAATTAGAAATGAAAAAGGAGAAGTAACAACTGACACTGCAGAAATACAAAGGATCATGAGAGATCACTACAAGCAACTATATGTCAATAAAATGGACAACCTGGAAGAAATGGACAAAATTCTTAGAAAAGCACAACCTTCCAAGACTGAACCAGGAAGAAATAGAAAATATAAACAGACCCATCAAAGGCACTGAAATTGAGACTGTGATTAAAAATCTTCCAACACACAAAAGCCTAGGACCAGATGGCTTCACAGGCGAATTCTATCAAACATTCAGAGAAGAGCTAACATCTATCCTTCTCAAACTCTTTCAAAATATAGCAGAGGGAGGAACACTACCAAACTCATTCTACAAGGCCACCATCACACTGATACCAAAACCAGACAAAGATGTCACAAAGAAAGAAAACTACAGACCAATATCACTGATGAACATAGATGCAGAAATCCTCAACAAAATACTAGCAAACAGAATCCAACAGCACATTAAAAGGATCATACACCATGATCAAGTGGGTTTATCCCAGGAATGTAAGGATTCTTCAATATAGGCAAATCTATCAATTTGATACACCATATTAACAAACTGAAGGAGAAAAACCATATGATCATCTTAAGCGATGCAGAGAAAGCTTTTGACAAAATTCAACACCCATTTATGATAAAAAAACCCTGCAGAATGTAGGCATAGAGGGAACTTTCCTCAACATAATAAAGGTCACATATGACAAACCCACAGCCAACATCGTCCTCAATGGTGAAAAACTGAAACCATTTCCACAAAGATCAGGAATAAGACTAGGTTGCCCACTCTCACCACTATTATTCAACATAATTTTGGAAGTTTTAGCCACAGCAATCAGAGAAGAAAAAGAAATAAGAGGAATCCAAATCAGAAAAGAAGACGTAAAGCTGTCACTGTTTGCAGATGACAAGATACTATACATAGAGAATCCTAAAGATGCTACCAGAAAAGTACTAAAGCTAATCAATGAATTTGGTAAAGTAGCAGGATACAAAATTAATGCACAGAAATCTCTTGCATTCCTATACACTAATGATGAAAAATCTGAAAGTGAAATTAAGAAAACACTCCCATTTACCACTGCAACAAAAAGAATAAAATACCTAGGAAAGAGCCTACCTAAGGAGACAAAAGACCTGTATGCAGAAAACTAAAAGGCACTGATGAAAGAAATTAAGGATGATACAAACAGATGGAGAGATATACCATGTTCTTGGATTGGAAGAATCAACATTGTGAAAATGACGATACTACCCTAACTAATCTATAGATTCAAAGCAATCCCTATCAAACTACCAATGGCATTTTTCACAGAACTAGAACAAAAAAGTTCACAATTTGTATGGAAACATAAAAGATCCCAAATAGCCAAAGCAATCTTGAGAAAGAAAAATGGAGCTGGAGGAATCAGGTTCCCAGACTTCAGACTATACAACAAAGCTACAGTAATCAAGACAGTATGGTACTGGCACAAAAACAGAAAGATAGATCAATGGAACAGGATAGAAAGCCCAGAGATAAACCCATGCACATATGGTCACCTTATTTTTGATAAAGGAGGCAAGAATATACAATGGAGAAAAGACAGCCTCTTCAATAAGTAGTGCCGGGAAAACTGGACAGCTACATGTAAAAGAATGAAATTAGAACACTTCCTACACCATACACTAAAATAAACTCAAAATGGATTAAAGATCTAAATGTAAGACCAGACACTATAAAAGTCTTAGAGGAAAACATAGGCAGAACACTCCATGACGTAAATCACAGCAAGATCCTTTTTGACCCACCTCCTAGAAAAATGGAAATAAAAACAAAAATAAACAAATGGGACCTAATGAAACTTCAAAGCTTTTGCACAGCAAAGGAAAACATAAACGAGACCAAAAGACAACCCTCAGAATGGGAGAAAATATTTGCAAATGACGCAACTGACAAAGGATTAATCTCCAAAATTTACAAGCAGCTCAGGCAGCTCAATAACAAAAAAACAAAAAACCCAATCCAAAAATGGGCAGAAGACCTAAATAGACATTTCTCCAAGAAGATATACAGATTGCCAACAAACACATGAAAGGATGCTCAACATCACTAAACCTTAGAGGAATGCAAATCAAAACTACAATGAGGTATCACCTCACACCAGTCAGAATGGCCATCATTAAAATATCTACAAACAATAAATGCTGGAGAGGGTGTGGAGAAAAGATACCCTCTTGCACTGTTGGTGGAATGTAAATTGATATGGCCACTATGGAGAACAGTATGGAGGTTCCTTAAAAAACTAAAAATAGAACTACCATATGACCCAGCAATCCCACTACTGGGCATATACCCTGCGAACACCATAATTCTTAAAAGGAGTCATGTACCAAAATGTTCATTGCAGCTCTATTTACAATAGCCAGGACATGGAAGCAACCTAAGTGTCCAATGACAGATGAATGGATGAAGAAGATGTGGCACATATATACAATGGAATATTACTCAGCCATAAAAAGAAACGAAACTGAGTTATTTGCAGTGAGGTGGGTGGATCTAGAGTCTGTCATACAGAGTGAAGTAAGTCAGAAAGAGAAAAACAAATACCGTATGCTAACACATATATATGGAATCCAAAAAAAAAATAAAACAGGGTCTGAGGAACCTAGGGGAAGGACAGGAATAAAGATGCAGACGTAGAGAATGGACTTGAGGACACGGGGAAGGGGAAGGGATAGCTGGGATGAAGTGAGAGGGTGGCATGGACATATATACACTACAAAATGTAAAACAGATAGCTAGTGGGAAGCAGCTGCATAGCACAGGGAGATCAGCTCGGTGCTTTGTGACCACCTAGAGGGGTGTGATAGGGAAGCTGGGAGGGAGACGCAAGAAGGAGGAGATATGGGGATATATGTATATGTATAGCTGATTCACTTTGTTAAACAGCAGAAACTAACACACCATTGTAAAGCAATTATACTCCAATAAAGATGTTAAAAATAAATAAATAAAATGTCAGTGTCTATAGCCTAAAAAAAAAAGAAAAAGTTTTTAAAATTACGAAAGAGTTCACACGTTCACACATACATACAATGGAATATTACACACACACACACACACACACACACACACACACACACACACACACATAATGGAATATTACTCAGCCATTAAGAAGAATGAAATAATGCCATTTGCAGCAACATGGATGGACATAGAGATGATTATACTGAGTGAAGTAAGTCAGACAGAGAAAGACAAATATCATATGATATCACTTATATGTGAAAACTAAAGAATGATACAAATGAACTTATCTATGAAACAGACACAGACTCACAGACATAGAAAACAAACTTATGGTTATCAAAGGGGAAAGGTGGGGAGGAGGGATAAATTAGGAGTATAGGATTGGCGTATACACAGTACTATATTTAAAATAGATAGCCAGCAAGGACCTACTGTATGGCACAGGGACCTCTACTCAATATTCTGTAATAACCTAAAGGGGAAAAGAATTTGAAAAAGAATAGATACATGTGTATGTATAACTGAATCACTTTGCTGTACACCTGAAACTAACATAACATTGTTAATCAACTACACTCCAATATAAAATAAAATTTTTTTAAAAGGGCGTATAAAACAATATTACGGATACACATGGTCCACCATTCTGATTTGCTCTATTGGTTTCATCTGTCTCTTTATAAGAAATAAAACGTAAGAAAACACCATGACATTTGTCCATCTCTCTCTACTCTCCCTCCCCTCTCTTTGCCAAGTAGCCACTATTTGACAGTCGGCGTGTTTTTCCCATGCATGTTTTTGTTCTTTTACTACGTTAAGTGTATAGGCATTTACTTTTTAATATGAGACTCTGTCCAGGATGTTACAGCACAAATTACAACACTTGCCTCGACAGGCTTCCTGAGAAGATGCAGGGAAGAGCAGACAGCCAGGGCCCCGCCGACCCACCCCTCTCCAATGTGTGGTGGGAAAAACAGGACTCAGGCTAGCTCTGCACAATGCCATCAGGGAGGGTTAAATCAGAAAATCAAGTTCTGCTAATTCAGCTGATTTAAAAAGCTAAAATGAAAACTCATTTTGCCTTGCAGCCAAAGATGTCAAACACACAGTACCAAGAAAGTTGTACTGACAAACTCGGTCATTTTTGCCCAGCCCTGTGGGTTACATAGGCAACATGTGTTTGTATATGTGGTGGTACCGTGTACCATGGATGTGAGGAGTTCCAAAACAGCCATGCCGGGGGCCTGGCTCCATCCGACCAGCACCACAGACAGGCTTTGATTTTGTCATCCACAAATGGCAAGACGTTACCTGCTGCTCATTGGCTGAACAAAAGCGATGTGGTGATGGCTTGGAGTTGAACTTCTTTCACATTTGGGAGCTCATAATGAAAAGTCTATGAATGTATGGTTAACAAATGCATGATTCTACCCCTCCTAAAGTTAAAGAAGAAGAAAAGAGGGTGCAAGAGAGAGTGAGAGAAGGAAAGAAAGAGAATGAGAGAGAAAGAGAGGGAAGGAAGGAAGGAGGGAAGGAAGGAAGGAAGGGAGGAAAGGAAGGAAGGGAGAAAGGAAGAAAGAAAAGAAGGAAGGAAGGAAAGGAAGGAAGAGAGGAAAGGAAGGAAGGGAGGAAAGGAAGTAAGGAAGGGAGGAAGGAAAGGAAGGAAGGGAGAAAGGAAGGAAAGAAGAAAGGAGGGAGAGAGAGAGGGAGGGAGGGAGGAAGAAAGAAAGGAAGGGAGAAAGAGAGAGAGAAGAGGGAAAGAAAACTGGGTTTTTTTTTTCCACCCTGACTTTCCTACTTCCTCTAGCTTGGCTTCTTAGGATAACTTCTTAGTTATGTTTACAATGCCTTCACCTCTTATTCCTTTAAAAGTTTATAATTTAGCTCCTTTTAATTTTTTCCTTTTCTTTGTTGAGGGATGCCAAAGTTTAAAAATTACTGCAGTTGGTGGTATGGAGCCCTAGAAAAGTCTTACGTTGTTTGTGTTGTGTGTATGCCTGCATATATTTGTTTATGCATTATTTATCTATTGCCAATAGACCGCATCATTAAATTTCCAGCCAATTTTCTGCATATAAAAACAACACGAGACGGTTTTGTTTATCTGGATCCTGTTTCCTAGAAGTTTAGCTAAATGTCTTTCCCTGGTTTCCATTCATATATATGTGTGTATGTATATATATTTACTCACATATACACATTCATACACATATACATACGTGTATATGAATATGTGTATACTATGTATTTTTATACACATACACACACCTCACAGACATATGTGTGTGCGTGTTGAAACCCAGTTTTCAATTGCACAGCTAATTAATGAATACATTCTCCTTGGTCAATGCATTCTTCACAAATTGGATCACATTGATCTCTCTTGTCCCCGGTGCCACCTCAGTAATACAAAACTCATCACTACAAATTGGAGTCCTTCACTTTTCCCCCTTTTATCCATCAACCAGTTGGCTACAAGATCAGTTCCTCTAAAGCACCATCCTGATCATGCTTCTCCAAAGTTGAAAAGCCTTTAATAGCTGTCTGATTGTGACCAATCTGCTAGGTGCCTCCATTCTATTCCTTTACAACCAAATCTCACCTCACCTCTGGATGCAAAGTACCCACTACATTTTCTAGACTCTTTTGCAACCAGGAGTCGGTACGTGAGATGGTAGGCAGAAGCCGTGAAGTAGGAATTCAGGGAAGCCCTCCTAGAGAGGAAAGCCAGCTGGAAATGGGTGCCTTTGCCCCCTTCTTCCCATCTTTCCTGCTGCCTAGAATTTATGTGTGAGGGCTGGAGCTCCAGCAGTCATCTTGACCTAGGAAGGAACCTTGAAGATAAAGTCATATGCTTAAGAATAGAAATACAGAAAGATAGAACATACCTGAGTCCCTGATGATAAGAGAACCACCCCCAATAGCCCTGGAGAGAAAAATAAAATTTTGTGTGTTTGTCACTGTTATTAAGATTTCCTGCTATGGGCAGGCCCAAAATAGTAGTTTATTCTCTCCACAAATTTAGGTATATTTCTGCTCCAGCCAGTGTAATATGATGATTAGTTTCAATCCACTGCTTCTCTTCCTAAGACAGTGGCTCACAGATAGAAAGATCTGAGTTCAAGCCCAACCCTGCCACTATGACAGCAAAATCTTCAGGCATTGCTCCCCAACCTTTACCCTCAGTTTCCTTGTCTGGAAATTGAGAAGAATAATAATATGCACATTAAGGCGTTTGCGATTTTTCTTTCATCCAGTGTTTTAGTTGTTATTAGCCCAATAGCACCAATAGAAAACACAGTTGAGGGAGAAAGAAGGAGATAAAACTCCAATCAGGATACACTCCCACTTGTTCACAGACCTCATAAGCAGTTCAGGGGTTAAAAACGTCCAGGTTGCTAATTTTTAAAAGTCAACAGGAAAATATATCCATTGATTGGACTTCAGTTATTCATGTTTTACTCTCATTCTCACAAATAACTGAAATCTGACTACACACACACTGCATTTTCCAAACGCTCCTTGATCTGTAGATGAATGCACACACACATACACACACACGTACATTTCAAGAACATTGGGCCCGGGAGAATCACTTGCTCCAAGTCCCTGGCATGGAGAAGTCATACAATTCTTCTTGGTACTTGCCATTTGGATAAGTTGACTCAATAAATGACTTGAAGAAACAGTTCCTTTCAAATGGGCATTGAATTGCAAAAAAGCAAATTCTGTTCAAACTCTTCCACTGTGCAATTTCACTTCTGCTCTTATGCACATTAAACTAAATTGGTTGCATATAAACCTTGCTGAATTAAATGTGATTTGATGAGGACATTTGTGTGTCCGTGCAGGCAGAGTGCAGTATGTGTGGGTTTAAAAAAAAATGTTCCTTTTACAAATGATTCTGTTTTGCCATTGCTTCATTAGTGAACTAAATTTTGGGTCACGTGGATCCATTTTGTGAATGAAAGAGATCTTGGCCCTTTGTTGGGAAATCACTAAAGTAGCAGTTTGTTCTTCTTGAAGAAAAGTCACACAGCCTCAGAGGCTGGAACATTCGGGTACAATCCGGGGTTGGCTGAATCCGTGGACGCAGAACCCACGGATAAGGAGGGCTGATTGTACTACACCGTTTTATGCACTTGAGGGCCTTGAGCATTTGGTCTATGTGGGGTCCTGGAACTACTGCCCCCAGATACGGAGGGACAACGATATCTTTAAATCCTTTCTGCCCTTGCTTCACGAGACCCTCACTTGCCCTCTCTTACTATCCCCCAACACTACCATCACTTCCTTTTCAAAAGCATTCTCCCTGTTCTTCTCAGCCCACTCTCCTCATGAGGCTCTAAAGGGCAAGTTGGCCACAGGGTCCTATCTTCCCGGGCTTAGGGCCTTAGCAGCATTTCAACCCAAATAATGACCTTCCATGTTACTGCCGGACTTCTAAAACACACAAATAGAAGAATTCTAGTAGGCTTGGCTCCAAGTATTTCCGGGGGAGAAAAGTCATTTTTAAAGGGTCCAGATGATTTATTGCAAGGATAGAGGTGTCACTAAAGGCCTGAATTCCAACCTGTCACCAGAAGTTCAACTCTGATAAGATATAGAAGAAGCAATCTTGTATTTCACAGGTCCCGAAAAAGCATTCAGATGAAGGAGCAAAGGTTAAAAAATTATGAACAATTTCCTGAGCATTACCAACAGTACATGTCAAAGTAATGCATGAATCAAGTATTGTACTCGGGATTTCCACCGCCAGGAATCCCATACATCATCCTTTAGCTGCATTACTGGCTAGAAGACCCCAGAAGGTATTCAGGGGTTCTGTTGTCTGAAATTCTCTGAGATTTTTTTTTTTTCTGGTTTTGGTAACTATTGAACAAAGAAAGTTCAATAATTGGAAAAGCAGCGTGGTCTCTTGTCTTCTGCAGCTTTGCATAATGACTGCAGATTCCACTCAATAAAGAGTGCACATAGCTTTAAGAAAGACCATCGGTATTTTCAGTATTTCAGGAAGCTCTCAGAATTTTCATTCACAAAACAGCTAATTTTTTTTTTGCTTTATTTTCCTTCTTTTTATTTTTTAACAGAGGTATAATTTATGTATAGCAAAAAGGAGACGAGTTATGACAAATGCCATGTAACCCACACTTCTAAGACATACATTTGTACCACCCCAGAAAAATTCCCTGTGTCCCTGCCCAGTCAATCTGGTCTCTCCCCAGAGTAACCACTATTTTGATTGCTATTACGGTAGATTAGCTGTGCCTTTTTTTTTTAGAACTAAATAAAAATGGATGAATGCAGTGTACTTTTTTAGTGCCTAATGTCTCATGTTTTAAGCATCTATAAAATCACCTCTTAGTTTCCTTCTCTGTAAATTGAGGGGCTCGCCCTGTGAAAACAGTGTGCAAGTATTCTGAGGAGTCATAGGTTTCTTGGTTGGGGGAGGGGACCTGAGAAGCCACCTTGATTGGGGGTGGGTGGAGTGGAGGCTGAAAACTAGGGTTCTCTCCTTCAAAGAGAACAGCTGTACTTTTCCAGGTCTTACAAATTGCGTTTCACTGGAAGATTGCATTTGGGTAAAGGGTTCTTTGTAAAAAAAAAAGATAAAAAAGTTAGAGAACTGCAGGGCTAGCTGATCCTTACCGATCCTTTTCCCTGGAACCTTCTATAAATTACAAATAGCGTTTCTGATATGAGAGCTGGGATTGGTCCCCTGGAGAGAGAGCTGGGAGACAGAGGCCGCCAGACTGGGGCCCCCGGGGAGGGTCTGGGCACCGAACACTGTAATATTAGTACCGGTTACAATCAGATAGTGCCACCTCAACTGAGGCGGCTGGACAATAGGCCAGAGGCCCTGGCGATGGAAGCACAAAGGCAGCATTCAAAAGGCCCGACTCCACAGCCAGCCAGTGCATCTATAGACGCCACAGACCCTGGCCCAGCCGGAATGTCACCTCGCCGCCAGAAAGCCATTTTTCCTGGTTAGCTTTTAAACTGCTAAAAATAATAAACACAGAAAGGAAAGTGCTGACACAACCCTAACTGCAGAGACAAACTGAAACTGTTGTTATAATAATGTAAACAAACTGGGTTCCAAATGACATCCTAGTGTTCCAAACTGAACAGGCTGCCTGATATTTCCAAACATCTGGGGACTGGAGGGAAGTTGTATGGGCTTGTCAGTAATGGAAGGGGGTCTTTACTGCACAGGTGCACATGCCCTACCTGACTTGCTCTGACCAAGGGTGAGCCGATCCTTTTGCTTTTTTTAGCGCTCAAGGAAAAGACAGATTGGAGAGGACTGTGGTCCTCCATCAAGCATTTTTCCACATAACAAATGAAAAATGGGCTCCTTTCTCTCTCTGTCCAATTATTACTCCTTTTCCCCCCAAATGAATTTGAAGCGTCCTTCTCTCCATTATGTTTGTTTTTAACCCATCGAACGCTGTATATTCCTCCTGAACACCTACAGAGTTCAAAACCATCTTAAATAACAACCACAGCAATGCCATAAACTAGAAGATCCTTCCCATAGCGCTGAAAAGTGGCAATCATAAAATCACGAATCTGCAAACAGCCAAGTCGCGCCCAACATCTGACCTGACAATCCATGAAATCCCGTGTGGAACTTGGTACCCACGCAGGACGGCCAATGGGAGGGAAAACGCAGATCTGGAAAAAAGGAGACACAAGAAGATAAATAGATGTGTGTTTTTTCTTTAAAACTCCCCCAACATTTGCTTAATTCACCACTGCTCTTCTTTCTATGTTTAAATGGGGTCTGGTTTCAGAGCTGTCTCTGATTTTGAATACATGCAAACAGACTTAGATAAAATCTCATTCCAAAGGGGAGCTGGTTTCAGAGAAAGGGACTTTAACACAAGGATTGTAATAACACATTATAGGCATGAGACAATGTTTGTGGATCCCAAGAACCTACTTTTCTGCACAGGACTCCGGGGTTTTGGATTCCCAGCCTCGGAAGAGGACTAAAAGGCAAATGTGAATCAAACAATTTAGAACTTTTGTGCTAAAAAGGGTCCAGCTGGGTGTCAGAGGATGGTTCCCAGGATAGGTCCCAGCAAATCTCAGCCGGGGGTGTGCCCCTGTGAGACATCAGGATGGGGGACCCGAGAGGAAGCTACGGAGCTGTCTAGATGGTGTCAAGTGCGGTGATGTTGGGGACTCTTCCCCCAGGTGTAAACAGATGAAGGAGAAACCAGGGCATCTGTTCCTGCAGCAGACGATGTCTCCAAGTGTCTGTCTGCCCAGCAAGCGAGGGGCTGCTTTTTCCATGGCTGTGGGCCCACAGTTGTAGTTGTTCTTGTGGGAAACTTAGAGATCATAGGGAAGCACAGGTTGGCAGGACAAATGTCTGGGTCCCCTCTGCCCAGAATGGACCATTGACAACATTTTGTCCCATCTGCTCTTTTTTTTTTTTTATAAATTTATTTATTCATTTATTTAATTTTTGGCGGCACTGGGTCTTCGCTGCTGCACGCGGGCTTTCTCTAGTTGCAGTGAGCGAGGGCTACTCTTTGTTGCGGGGCGCAGGCTTCTCATTGTGGTGGCTTCTCTTGTTGCAGAGCACAGGCTCTAGGCGCGCAGGCTTCAGTAGTTGTGGCTCGCGGGCTCTAGAGCACAGGCTCAGTAGTTGTGGCGCATGGGCTTAGTTGCTCCCTGGCATGTGGGGACTTCTCGGACCAGGCCTCGAACCCGTGCCCCCTGCATTGGCAGGCGGATTCTTAACCACTGCGCCACCAGGAAAGCTCCTCTTTTCTTTTTTTTTTAAAATAAAATAGAGCATAGGTATAATCTCCTTGACAACCCACTCCAAGGCCAGACCATGAATTTGTATCTTGCCAGTACATTTTTTTATAACATTTACATACAAGATGAGTATCCAGGACAATGAACAGTGCTTGTGTGTTTTTCATTCACCTATATGATATGAACCTACATATGTGTATCTATCGTTCCACACTTGGACTCTCAACATCATGTGTGTGAACTGACCATGCTGACTGCACTAAGTCTCAGCTCAGTCACCGCCTTTCCACCTAACACCATGAAAGCACCTGTCATACCATTAAACTGTGTGCTGGTTACCTGTGTGTGTGTGCGCATATGTATGTGTGCATGTGTAAATTTTCTCTGCAACTCCACTCTGAGCTCCTCGAGATGCTGCTCTGTCTTCTCTACTATGGTTCCATGCAGAGTGGACAGTCAGTGTATTGAAAGGTAAAACGTATTTGTTAAAAATTGATCTGCTTATTATTAATTTTCCTCCCTTTTCAGACAACCTTAAGGAAGACTTTGAGGTTGTATTTGTTTCCTTCAAAGTCTCTCTCCTCTTGCTTTTGTCGTAAATATTGAAATCCCAAGTTGTCAGTATCACTGTACTGTTTGCAAGAACATTGGAAGCTTTAATATTTTAAGGCTGAAGACCAATATATTTAAGGAGCATATTTACAAAACAGACTCACAGACGTAGAAACATAGAAAACAAACTTACCGTTACCAAAGGGGGAAGGGTGGGGAGGGGGAGGGATAAATTAAGAGTTTGGGATTAACAGATACACACTACTATATACAAATAAACAACAAGGTCCTAATGTATAGCACAGGGAACTATATTCAATATCTTGTAATAACCTATAATGAAAAAAATATGAAAAAATATAACTGAATCACTTTGCTATACACCAGAAACTAACACAACATAGTAAATCAACTATACTTCAATTTAAAAAAGAACAAAAAACAGGCTTCCCTTGTGGTGCAGTGGTTGCGAGTCCACCTGCCGATGCAGGGGACACGGGTTCATGCCCCGGTCTGGAAAGATCCCACATGCTGTGGAGCGGCTGGGCCCGTGAGCCATGGCCGCTGAGCCTGCGCGTCCGGAGCCTGTGCTCCGCAACGGGAGAGGCCACAACAGTGAGAGGCCCGCATACCGCAAAAAAAAAAAAAAAAGAAAAAGAAAAAAAGAAGCATTTTCTAAAAGCGTTCTCAAAGACTAAATTGACAAGCCAGAAAGAAGCTTGTGTTTGTAAATGTTGTGGTTTTAAATGTGAATAGATATGCACCGCTACCCTTGACACTAATACCTAAAAACAAACAGTGCCTTATATGTAAACAATATTGAACCTCAACTTATTTTTTGAGGGTATAATTCTGATTTATACTTTGAAGAATATACATGAACCTGACTCAGTGACAACAACCTAAACATTCTCACATAATAATTAGTAACAATAAGCAGTTTAATATATACCACTTCTTAAGCACATTTTGTGGGTTGGGTTATGCTAATTCTCTCACCTAATTTCACTTAATTTAATCCTCACAGTGATCAGATGAGGTAGGTATTATTAATAACCCCACTGTTCAGATGAGGAAACCCCATTGTTCAGAGTCGGAGAAAGATTTAAAATTATGCCCAAAGCCAGTGAGAAAAGGCTAACTGGGATTCTCGCTCAGGCAGTAGGATGTCACGGGCTTCATTGTGAATTACGGAGAACACGCTCAGGTGTAAAGATTAAAACAGCAGAGAAGACAACTGGAAAACAGCGCCACTGAAGTGGCTTCCAAGTTTTGCTATAATACAGACAGACAGCATCTCTTTCATGGTGTGGCCCAAACCAAGAACAAACCAAATTAGAGTTCTCCGAGAAGACAAACTCAAAGTGATTTCCTAGTCCTGGAGGAAGGAATGAAATTTAAAGCAGCAAGGTCAAGCCCCAGACCTTTCCCACCTTAAACACTCCCATTTGTAATTCTTCTTCTCTTTAGAAAACAGGGAGCCGTGGATTTGCTCATGGCTCAAAGGAGGCTGCCCGGTTTGTTTACACAAGATTCAAAGCAAAAATGAGCATCACTCCCTGGGACAACTTTAGCCCAGAATGTGTGTTCCTTACACATTTTTAATTGGGACATAAATATATTAACAGTGTGGTTATTTTGTACTCAAAATATTCTGTTTTGTAACTGATTCATATTTATATTTGGAAGGCATTTATTTCTGGGCATGAAACAGTTCATTTTGTTAAGCCATGTGACCTGAGGTAAGGTTGGCCCCATTTCCCACGACTGCTCCCAATTAATGCAAATTGAAGGTTAAAGGATAAATAAAGTCCCTTTAGCTTGGTTTATTAATATGTTAGTTATAAATGGCTCTTTACTTGGTCTATGTTCTTCAGTCTGTAACTATGTACAAATGAACTCTACAGGACAAGCTAGCGAATACACAATGTGTATTTTATGGCAAAGTTTTCATTTAAAAGGGGTTACTATTATGGCGATACATTAATGTCATCTATCTCTCTACTTCTTTGGTCTCGGCTCTCTCATCAAACATGTGGAGCCTGCTATAGACTGACTGCGTTGCGTTCACGGTCACAACTTCAGCCCTCCCCGTCCCTACCCTTTGTCAGGTAACTTTGCAGTTCCTCTTACTAAAGAGGTTCAGCCAATATGCCTGCCCCCTTTGATTCTGGCTTTGCTCAGGTGACTTGCTTTGGCCAATGGAATGTTAGCAGGTATGTTCCATCTAGAGGTTTGAAAAAGTTCTTGTTATGTTTACATGTTTGCTTTGCTCCTCTGTAACTGCCATGAGAACATGCCTGGGCTAGCCCGTCATGGCTGAGAAACACAGAGTGGTGCTGACTCACGCCTCAACCGAGGCCATCCTAGATCAGCCTAGAGCAGCCAAGCCCCACACACAGGACGGCACCCAGGCAAGATACACAGGACCACCCAGCGGACCACAGATGCACGAGTGGGCCCAGCCGGAACTCAAACGACCAGCCAGTAGCCAACCCTCAGACTCGTGAACCTATGAATGCCAAGTGTTTCAAACCATTGAGTTTTGAGGTAATGGGTTACTTTCCCAGGTAACTGTACAAAATGTTGTTGTGTACTAGATGTAACTGATATAGGACCTACCCCTGGCTCTCTCAAAAAACAGATGTCCCCATAGAAGATAGTTTAAAATTTAGGCAATCAGACTCATCCACTATCCACCAAATGCCAGCTGTTTCAGTCAAGGTTCAACTAGGAAAATATAAAGTAGCGTAAGGATTTCAACAGAAGGGCTATACTACAGGGAACTGATCACACAGAAGGAAAGACGTGAAGGCAAACGGGGAAGCAGCAGCCATCCAGGAACTCAGTCATTGCAGAAAGTCCCTGAGCAACGGGAACAAAGCATAGAAGTGTCGGTGCTGGAGCCCAGGGCACAGGGCCACCCCGCAGAAGCTGACAGCTCAGAAGCCCTCCCTAGTAGGAGCTGAAGCCCCAGAGGAGACGATCTGCCATCAGGGAGATGGTCTGAGTGTGAGAAAGGAACACCTGGCTTCCCTCTTCCCTCAGGGCCTTCCAAGGCTGACCCCAGACTCAGGAACCTGGACAGCCCTGTTTTTGGGGGGTTTTTTTGACTTGTAACTCCAAAGTCCAATAATTTGCATCTCATATGCCTTCCACCTTTTATCTGCCTTTGCTAGCCAGCCTTCTCAGTTACTTTCTTGTAGGTTATTATATAATATAAAGAGAGTAAACACATAAAGTCTAGCAAAAAACCCCACAACTCCCTAGGCTTGTTATCCTTCTTATCTTCCCCGTCAGGTCAGTCACACCAGGGAAGGGCAAGCAAGGGATCTGAGGGCAAATAGGCACACACCTCACCATGACGGGCAGGACACCACAAGGCATTCATCGGCGCTGAGAGCTCTGTCCGCAGAAATAACGGAGAGTGAGAACAGACACTGGGCTTGAAGGTTAGAAAGGGCCTGAATAGGTGGGAAAGGATATTCAGGTAGCAGCACCCATGGGAGCAAAGTGCAGGAACCATGGAGGGAAAGACCAAGTGTTCTGGTTAGGTTTAGAGGTTGTGTATTTGGGAGGAAGGTGCAGGGGAGAAGAGGGGGGCAAGGAGGCTACAAAGGTGAGAGCTTGAAAGAGTTGGGGCCCCTGAAAAGAAAAGATAACTATGTGATGTAACAGAGGTGCTAGTTGTCCCTACAATGGCAATTATCTTATTATATATAAATGTGCCAGTGTAACATGTTATAGACATTCCACAATGTAATACGCCAGATATATTTTGGTAAAAAAAAAGAGTTTGGAGACCCATCTAAGCAGATTGGACTTCTTTCTGTCCTGAAGGCAACGGGAAATGAATCGGTTCTGAGAAGATAGTAATATGATCCAAAGTGTGTGTTAGAAACATTACTCTGATAAACACGTAAGGGGTAGATGGGAGGGAGAGAACCAGACTAGGCATCTGTAATGAAGCGTAGACCTCACAGAGCTCAGGACCCTCCTGAACACATTGGCAGGAGTCTGTGCAAGTGTTCAGTTTTCTGAGAGATGGGACAGAGCTTTCACATGGTTTTCAGTGGAGCCCATGACGCTTGACCCCATCTAACACTGTGAACACTAGAAGCAGGACAGTCATCCAGAGAGCTCCTCTACTAATCATTTTAATGAGGATCAAAAATGTAACCGTGGCAATGGGAATGGAAAGGGGTAAACAGACACGAACATTTGTAAGACACTATCTAAAATAATCTAGATAAATATGAACAGAAATGAAACAAGATCAAGAGATACTAAAAGCTTTAATTCTATAAATGAAGTACAATGTATACAAATATTGAATCACTGTGTTGTATACCTGAAACTGATATAATATTGCAAATCAACTATACCTCGATTTTTAAAAAAGGGTACAGAAAAAAATAAATAAAAGGTTTAATTCTGGGCCACCTCCATCCGCTATTCCTTTCTTTCCCCTATGAAATGGAGGAAGCAACTCATGTTTCCAAGATACCATAAACAGTCACTGAATTGAAAAGTTCCAAGATAAACACATGGCACATATATCACCACTGTCCCCTTTCCATGTCATCACAGATATTACTAATCAAATGCAATCTTTCCTTACTGCTGAGTCCAAACCCTATCTCCAAACCCCTCTGAAACAGCTCCTCAGGCAGCCACTAGAGTGATTGCTTTCCAGAGTGGCTGTTTTTATTTATTGTATTGACCGTTCTTTGGTTTCATAAGGATGAAGTACCAGTGAATGGATCACTTAGCATAAGGTATTATATACTCGTATGATCTGTATACACATACTTAAATGCGTATTTCCCACACATGGGAAACTTACATACAATTGGGCCACCTGCTAGATCTTACCCAAGTTTGTGAGTCCGCTTAATGTTAACTCAAAGCAATTAAATACAGATCTGAATGAAGCTGAATTAGGGGGAAAAGTTTTGCATACATGAAAATTTACTCTATTATCGAATGCTCACAGTAAATGTTTAAAATCAGCACATGTCATCATAATCAGCTACTAGTGACTTCATTGTTTGGTAAAGTCTTAACTCCAATCACCGGCGAGTAGGTATATCGTGTTACCATGAGCCATCCTTTTCTCAGAGTATTAATATGTTGACCCTTGGGTTGGTATTTGAATGCCACCATGACAGTTTTCTAACCTTGGGTGTTTTCCATCTGACATTGGAAAAGAGATGTCATTATCAGAGTTGCCTTCTATATAGGACCATAATAAAGACAGATTCAGATAAGCCAGGTTTTTTCTACTTGTACTTTGGATCAACAAGAAGGTAACTGTTGTCTATATTAACATGAAGATGTTTCCTGGTCCCCTCAACCCCAAACCCCAAAGTTTGATCTGTTCAATTCCAAAGAAACAACTTTTGGAAAATTGTGTATATACAAAAATATTCCCAGAAAAAAGAGAAGAAAAAAAAATCTCTAATGTAAAAAATTCCCAGCAGTCATTGTTTGACCATGACCCCTAATGAGAAGTTTGTTTTAATCTATAACACATGTCCATATATTTAGATGTGTGTATGTATAGCTAACTAAAATATAAGTCCCATAAGATAGTATTCTTGCTTATGTGATGTACTTGGATATTTTCTATTCCATTCAACACTATGCTATTCTATTCTTTTTTATATACTATTTCATTAAAGAAAAGTTAGTAATAACCTGTGAAATTGATCTCATTACCCACGAATAGGACCCAACCCACAGTTTGAAAAGCACAACCGTAGCAAAATAAAGTGCTCTGACTTTATTCACCAATGTAAACATATCCACAAAACATTAATCCTGGGCAACTTAGCAGAGAAAAAAATCTCTTGGCTCTCTGTCTAGTATCCTGGATGAAACTAAGTTTTGCTGAGCCAATTTTTGTACTTCGTGGTTGACAATGACTGAAAACTGAAAGGCAGAGATCAAATCCTCACCCTCCTTCTCATCACATCTCTTCCGCTGGGTCATTTATACCGTGCAAGTATCTCGTTATTCAATTTTGCTGTCATTTACTGTTCTTTTTCCAACAGCAATGGAAACGCAGGATCGGTTTACTGTCTCCTGTCTTTGGTAGAACTAGATGATTCTCTCTCCTGGCCCCTTTGAACAAAGATGCCATTCATCCCTCTGGAGAACCACCTCCGGGGGATCTGCAAACAAAGCACGGCAGGGAAACCACTACTCACGACGGAGCAACAGCAGAATCGGGCGTTGAGGCTGTTTGTCTGATTACAGACCAGAGAGAACTTTGCAATGATTCTTTTGACCGAGTGCACACAATTGGAATTGGAGCAACACAGATAACTGTAAAAACAAACAGTAAAAGGCTATATAGCTCCAAATTCAGTGGTACCTACCAAAAGAAAGCTATTTCTTAAAGAATTAAAAACTATTTCCTCTTTCTAAAAGAAAAAAAAAAAGAACAGGTACTACAGAATCCTCATAGCAGAGAATCTTTGGAGGCTTTCTTGCCAGTCCTCTGGTGCTAGTATATTCTTTCTTACCTGTGACTTCTTTGACATTCATCTGCTTTCTGTGTGCCCTTCCCCACACCCCTACTCTTCCAACTAGTAAAACATTAGTGAGTGTATCAAAGCCTGAGGTTTCCCACGTCCTTTATTCAGCATTTCTTCTTCCCAGAATTTATCTTAAATAAATGATTATGGATATATATATACAAAGCCTCAGTGAAAAAGATGTTCACGTAGTGTTATCTATAATGGCAAAGGGCTCGAAGGATATACAATTAATTGCTAAAAGTGGTCATCTTTGGGTGGCTGGGTTATTGTGATTTAAATTTTATTCTGTATACTTACCTATATTTTCCAAATTTTCCAAAATAAAAATAAGACAAAGGAATTGAAAAGGACACTTGTGTGCTTGTACTTGTTACTGAAACACTGGTGAATCTCCAGGTAGATTTTCACCAGGCCCAAGGATGCACATGTATGATCATGCCCTGAGACACTATAATATCTCTTCATGCTGAATTTATATATATATATATATATACCAGCAATTTCATCCTCAAACTCAACAGAAATGTGTACACATGTTCACCAAAAGACCTGTACAAAAATGTCCATAGCTGCACTTCTCACCATAGCCAAAGCTGAAAACAAACTATTCACCAACGGATATATGCCCACAATGAAATATATAAATCACAACTGATGGGATGTCTCACAAACATAATATTGAGCAAAGTAAGTCAGACACAGGAATACATTCTACATGAGCCCTTTACGTAAAGTTCGAAACAAAGCAAAATTAATCTGTAGTTTTAGAACTCAGGAAAGTTCAGTCTTTTGGAAGAGAGACTGAAGGGGGGAAGTTGGAGAGTTTCTCCTTCCTGTCAATTGTTCCGTTTCATGATCTAAATGGTGGTTACATGGGTGTTTACATTTTGTGAAAATGTATCAAGCTGTATGCTAATGACTTGTATACTTAGTTGCAACACGTTAATGGTCCCTGGAACCACCTTAGTAAGTAACCATCATTTTTACTACAACCGATGTATGCATTTTACTGTATGTTTTAATGGAATGTATCTACATTTTGCTTCAAAAAATAACTCTGTTTACAAAACTTTAAGAAATATCACCCGTTTCCTACTTAGCATTCATAAGAACATTGACATACATGGTAAGGAGCGTGATAGGACCTAAAGTACACATCAGGGTAAATTTCAGACATCTTGTAGAGTGTGGAGTGATGCTGTTATTTGTATGGGGGGGAGGAAGGGGGGAGGCTGAAAGAAATAGCCTTAAATTACCAGGGTTTTCTGTAAGGAGGTTATTTAGTATGTTATTCATTTTTTCTCTTTGTAAAGGATAGCAAAAATAATTTTTTCCTTTTGCATACTTGTAGGAAATGAGCAGCAAAAATGGTATAACGTTTCCCTATTCCCATTGGCTTCTAGAAAACTCAGCCCTAAATTTGTGCATACCCACAGGTCAGTGGTTTTCAAATTTTCTTTTTACTACGGCTACAGTAAGAAATACACTTTGTATCATGACCCAGCGTACAGTTATATTTTTGTAAATAATATCCTTACTTTGTGCAATGACCTCTGATATTTTCTATTGTATTCTATTCTAGCCCTTCACATCCCATTCCGTTAAAAACGGTGGTCACTCACTTAAATGATTTCATGGACCATTAACATGTTGCAACTAAGTTTGAAAAATGTGTTTCAGAGTTCCTGGCAAATAATAGACACTCAGTAAAAAGTTATTAAATGTACAACGGTACATATTTGCATATTAACCTAATCTCCAGCTCATTATTAGTATCTATCCCTGTTTTCCTTTGCTTCTTGGTTTTTCTTATCCTTTATAACTTATGTTTACTTATTATGGTATTTGTATCTTTATAAGCTGTCATCATCTTTTCCAGAACAAGCCCTCATAAAGTGTTTCCAAAGTCACATAGTAAATCAGTCAGGGCAGAGCCACAAGAGGAAAGGTCCTCCCAAGTTGCCAGGCCCTGCTTCTCTGGGAACAGGAACTTCAATACCTGTAAGAGAAACACTTATGGTCCCACCACTGCAAAAATGTCTGCGGCGAGAGCAGATGGTGACGGTGACCATGTGACGGGAGCTCACCTCTAACCTTTTCGGGAACAATATACACTGTTGCTTTCCATGAAGTTCTCTTGCATTTCCGACAGCTGGGAGAGAGAGAGCCAGCTCATTCCAAGAAACACAAAGACACTTTTGAAAGAGGAACAAAGGGTTCTACAGTTGACAATGAAGAATGGTGTGAGCATCTCTGTGCATCTCTGTGATAAAGGAGTTCATGTTCTTGAGTTTCCTTTATCTTTCTTTTCAGGGTGTAAAGTCTTTCTCAGGTCACTGAAGTTGTGTGTCTACAGGAGAACTAGCAAACATGTTGGAAGGAGCTAGTCCAGGCATGTGAGAAGAAACCTTATCTTTCTAACCCAGGAACACATTTCGCCTTAATAAAACTTTTATTTTAAAACATCCTCTCAGGTCCTATCGAACAAAACTTTCCCTACAAAAGGTTCTTGGATCACTTTTGGGCAAGTTGCCATCTTGGCTTATCTTCCACGCCCAAAGAAAGAAAAATATGTTTTGGGCCAAGCACCATGGTCCACTTTGGTAATGTTGTTTTTGTGAGGACAGGTTGTGGGTAAAGAGGGATGTGAACATGACTTGTCTTTCCTTTAGCAGAAAAGGATCATGAGGAATTTAACAGGGCTGAAATGGATCAATTCTTTCCTAGGACGGGGAGCCTGGGCTTTGTTTCTGCTTTAGCCCCAAGAGAGCATGGACGCTCCCAAGGAAATAACCAAAAATGCAAACTAAGAGTTACGTGCACAGATGTCTACAGAAGTATATCTGCCTTAGTAGCATGACGTCAGAGCAGTCTCTAAGTCCCAAACTGCAGGGAAGACTTTTAAAAAGTAATTGGGCAGCCATTAAAACTAATACAAATCACAGTGTGAGAAATAACCACAATAAAATGTTAAATGCAAAAATCAGGTTGAAAAACTACACATACAAAATATGAATCTGACCATTATAAAGCATATATGTATTATATTTGCACAGAAAAAGATTTGGAAGAAACACTCCAAAATGTTGAGGCGCTATAACACTAGCTAGTGAAATCAAGAGTGAATATTAAATATCTTTTTTTAACTCTTATTTATTATTTATCTCTTTTTATTTATCTCTTATTTATTATCTTTTTTTTTTTCAAAATTTCCACTGTACGCATGGACTGCTTTTACAGCTAGATGAAAGCTATTGTAAAAAATGTAATGATGCATTTCTTTATAAATTCTAGTTTGTTCATTTGCTGACTCATAAATATCTGGAAACTTTGTCCACTTTCTTTTTAATGACAACTTAAGGAGTTAAATTTCTAACGTAACACGGAGAACAGGAAGACTGGATGCCTCAGTGAATCTTATGCGAAGAAAAAGAAAAATCTTATGCATAGAAAAAGAAGAATTAAACATGGGCTCTTACCCTCTGAACATATTTGCATGAAGGAAGACCAACTTAAGAAAACCTCTTTTTCTGATATATATTTTTTTCATGTGGGTTGTGTGGACGAGTTTAATACTGTAGCTTATAAATAACATTAAAGGTTTAGATGACCGATCTGAAAGCCCACTCAGTTGACGTAAATGTCACACACATGAATGAGTTCCCTTTGGCACAGTTCCCCAGCCCTACAGCAACTACTGGCATCCAGCTGGCGACAGTGAGCAATAGAGTAATCTCTATAGCTATCTGAAAGGGAATGAAGGCAGTACAGAGAAGTGAGGCTACTGTCCTCCAGCTGGGACCACAGCATAGTCACAATTAGTTTAGTCGGCATACCAGGTCAGTATAGGATACCGCCAAAGGCTTATTGGTTGCACTGGCAGATTCCGGGAGGAAGAAGATAGGTGAATCTGTTTTATCATTTGTTTCTCTGACTTTGTATATCTGATGGATAATTCCATACAGTCAGAAAGAAGACTCCTATGGTAGCTCTAATTTTACTTTTTTAAGGAACCTCCATACTGTTCTCCACAGTGGCTGCCCCAATTTACATCCCACCTACCATATGATCCAGCAATCCCACTCCTGGGCATATATCCAGAGAAAAACATGGTCTGAAAGGAGACACGCACCCCAATGTTCATTGCAGCACTGTTTACAATCACCAAGACATGGAAACAGCCTAAATGTCCATCCACAGAGGAATGGATAAAGAAGATGTGGTACATATGTACAATGGAATAGTACTCAGCCATAAAAAAGAATGAAATAATGCCATTTGCAGCAACATGGATGGACCTAGAGATTGTCATACTGAGTGAAGTAAGTCAGACAGAGAAAGACAAATATCATATGATATCACTTATAAACGGAATCTAAAAAAAAACTGATGCAAATGAACTTATTTACAAAACAGAAACAGACTCACAGACTGAGAGAACAAGCTTACGGTTACCAGGGGGTAAGGGTGAGGGAGTTTCGGATTGACATGTACTCATCCTATATTTAAAATGGATAACCAAGAAGGACCTACTCTGTGACGCAGGGAACTCTGCTGAATATTCTGTAACAACCTAAATGGGAAAAGAATTTGAAAAAAAAACAGATACACGTATATGTATAACTGAGTCACTCTGTTGTACACCTGAAACTAACACAACTATACTATACTGTTAGTCAACTATACTCCAATACAAAATAAAAAGAAAAAAGAAAAGAACTCCTATAAAATCTTGTTACTAGCAAGCCACTTAACCAATTAAGAAATTTGCTTTTTTATTCCTTAATTTAACTAAAACAAAATCGAATAAAGCAAGTCCATGAAGCAAATTGTAAATACTGAGACTTTGGCAACAAAGCTACCCCAATCCCTCACTAAGCTCTGCTAAAATTTTAAAAACAGTTTCTTAGTAATGTGGATGGGGCACCACCTACGGTTGGCAGTCTTACGCCCTTGCCCTCAATTAAAGTTCCTAAATAAAGAGTGTTAAAGGAATTTCAGATGCTATCACAAAATGGATAGAAACTCGTTTACTTTGGAGAAACAGGAGGCATAAAGGGTCACTAGGGCCTACCCATTGCGTTTTCTGGTCTATAATGGGAAGGTAAACTTTTCGACACCTTGGGGCCTTTTCCAGTCCTTAGGCTGAGACATTTACTACTGCTTTGGAACAGACACACTGGAGGGGAGAGAAGGGAGTCTGAATGGAAGAGGAGAAGAGAGCATGGCTGTGTTCTATCTGGGGTTCTGCTCTCAGAGAAGGGGTTTCAGCGTCAACCTGCGAGTAAAAGTGAAGAAAGCCAAACTTCCAGGTTAAAGAAAGACCTTGGTTTGGAACCAAGATGACGAATCCTCTGGGGCTGTGAAGACCTCCTGTGCGTCCACCTCCCGTGGCACCACCCCAGGCAGCTCCCAGCTCTGGATGCTCAGGCTGGTTTTCAGAGATTCTGGATGGAGGAGACCACAGAAGGCTCAAGATCAAAGGGGGACGGGTTTCTCCATAAGTCCACACTGATGTACATAAATCTGTGAATGCATAAATAGAAGAGAAGTAAAAGTTCTTCCGCAGAGTAGAAGGCCAACTAAGAAATACAGAAGGGACGATGGAGTTAGAAAACCACCAACGGATGTTAAAACGAGTGGGGAAAAATTTAAGGAGGAAATGGTCTTTGTATAGTCTCAAGATACTTCCTCCCAAATAACATGCTAATTCCAAAGAGGAAAGTAGTAACCTTATGGTGGGGGGGGGGGGGGGGGGGGGGAACCTGGCAGACAGCACTTTAACTAAGCGATCAAAACTAACATCACCACTAGTGGAATAAACTGACTTCATGTGTTCTGAGAAGGACACAAGGTCACTATTGTGGTTTTCCTTCCAAAAAGGCATCACCTGAATCTAACACTGAGGAAACATCAGAAATCCAATTCTATGAAAGAATTGGCCTGTATCCTCCAAACATCAAGAAACACAAAGAAAGGCTGAGGACCTGTTTCATTGTAAGGAGACATGACAACTAAATGCAACAGAATATTGTGGAGCAAATCCCAACTGGGAAAAAATTGCTACCGAGAACATTATTGGACAATTGATAAATTTTGAATATGGAATGTTGATTAGATAACAGTATTTATATCAATGTTGAATTTCCTGGGTTTGATAACTGGGTTATTTAAGACACTATTTTTGTTCTTAGGAAGTACACATTGAAGCATTTAGGAGTGAGGCCAAAAAAGACAACAAGGTGGGGAACAGAGATTTCATGAGACAAAATCAGTATTTTCTCCACCCTGGAATTTTTCCCCAGCCCTATCAGAGAGTAGGGCCTACTTGGGGGGCGGGGTCATCTGGGAAGTGAGGCTCAGAACATTCCACCGAAGAGAGAAAGGATGTGCAAAACTGTACACACACACCACATGCACCACACACCGTGCATACACACACCATACACACACACACACCACACACGCACACCGCATACACACACACCCTGCATACACACACCACACACACACATATACACACACCATACACACCACACACCCCGCATACACACTCACCACACATGCACACCGCATACACACACACCCTGCATACACACAGCATACACACACATATACACAGACCACATACACCTACACACCACACACCACACACCCTGCATATACACACACATCGTAGACACACACACACACACACACACACCACATACACATACACAGACCCCAGGGACAGCTTGGGGATTTGGGGGAGTTTCTATAATCTCAGTCATCTTAATGTCTACAGGAGTCTGGTTTATCCTGGAAACTCCTAACCTTTTGCTTTGTGACTGGTATTGCTGCTTTCTGGGATGAGGGGAATATTTCTCATAATTTCTTTCCTTTTATCTGTTTGCTTGTTTGTATTTGACACTTGGCTTGAAGGTGTAGCTCTGGTGACCTCTGTCCCAGGAGTCTGTGATCATGAAGGGCTTCAAGAGGTCTGCTTCTCAGCCCGTCACACTGTCTGCCCGCTCTAGTTCTCTCCAACCTACGGCAAAGTGAAGATACTCTGCCTCCTAGGTCGGCTCGTGTGGGGGTTGGTTTAGACTAGGCTGCAGCTGCTAGCATGTTCTGCAACTTGTATGCGGATCCTTCTCTAAAAGATGCCTTATGGGGCTTCCCTGGTGGCGCAGTGGACAATGCAGGGGACACGGGTTCGTGCCCCGGTCCGGGAAGATCCCACATGCCGCGGAGCGGCTGGGCCCGTGAGCCATGGTCGCTGAGCCTGCGCGTCCGGAGCCTGTGCTCCGCAATGGGAGAGGCCACAAAAGTGAGAGGCCCGCGTACCAAAAATAAAACCAAAACAAAACAAAAAATAAAAGATGCCTTATGGAAATACAGTCACCTCCAGGTGAAGCAGTCAGAGGAGTGCGATGTAAGAGATGAAAACCAGGACTAGAAACTTCGTCCGTTTTGAATTCCAGACACATCACCACAAATCTTATTTTAGTCTAATTTAAACACCAGTTAATCTAGACTCTGTAGGGACTTTGTTAAAAGGCAGATTCCGACTCAGTAAGTCTCAGTGGAGCCTGAGATTCTGCATTTCTAACAAGGACGTGTCAGTGCTGCCCACTTGCTTCTCAGAGGCCAGGGTCTCTGTAGCCCAGGATGTTAGCACCTTACACCAGAGCAGCGAGGGATGCTTGGACCCATTTTTGAGATGAGAAAACTGAAGCTCAGCGTCTCCAAATCACTTTGCCAAGGTAAAAGGCAAGTAGGTGAGAGGCAGAATTTAAGCTCCAGCCTCTTCCTTTAGATCACCCTGCCGGAGTCTGTTTCCCCATCCTTGCCCAGGTGCCCTAGGCAACCACCTGCACTGGGGGAGGATGCCTGAGCTGAGAGCCAGCTTCAGCCACGTGGACAGCAAATGGGTCCCTGATCTTTTTTTTTTTAAAGAGAGTAAAATAGTTTATCCAGTATTTTATTTTATTTTATTTTTTTGGCTGTGCCACACGGCTTACAGGATCTTAGTTCCCCAACCAGGGATCGAAGCCGGGTCCTCAACAGTGAAAGCACAGAGCATTAAGCACTGACCACCAGGGAATTCCCCAATTCAGTGTTTAAAAGAGTCTGTCAGCAAGTTAGAATTACATAATTCTCAGAAAATGAGTATATAATTTAGAGCTAAACATACTGATAATGATCGATTATCTGATTGTGTTATAGTATTATTTTGTGTTTCTTCTTTTTTTTAAATTGTCAGTTTATTTGATAATTAGTGTTGTACACAGTCTACCTTGCATGGGCACATTTAAATTCAATACAATTTTGGAGAACTAGAGATTTATAGTATCACAGAATGTGCCTCCAATATCCCTCTCAGTCCTTCTATATCCTAAAGAAACGCCCACTGATTACATTGCGTATCTTTTCTGGGTCATGCGTTCCTTGGGGAATCTAATGTGGGCAATTTTGCAGTTGCTGTTGCTTTGCTTTGTTTCCAGAAGGTGCCCTTGCATACTTGCACGTTCTACAGACAGTCCTAGGAGGTTTATGGACCCCTTGAAGTCCACCGTGGGCTCCTGTGATAAGAACAGATAGTGTCCAGGCTGCAGGAGGGCGCCTAAGATCCCACAGAACTTCAGTCCTCCAGAAATGGTGACCATGGGTCCACCAACGGCCCCTCCAGAGGGATGTAAAAAGGAACGGTCCTTTCTTGCTTGCTTTTCAAGCACCCTGAGCTCCTACTACTGCTGAGTGAAATAAATTCTTAAAAGAAGGTTTTGAGACTCAGGCCAACACTTTGAATCCTTAGGCAATAAATAGCTCTGACCCTACTGCTTTAAGATGATGTTATGCAGGGCTTCCCTGGTGGCTCAGTGGTTAAGAATCCGCCTGCCAATGCAGGGGACACGGCTTCGAGCCCTGGTCCGGGAAGATCCCACATGCTGCGGAGCAACTAAGCCCGTGCACAACTACTGAGCCTGCGCTTTAGAGCCCGCGAGCCACAACTACTGAAGCCCACGCACCTAGAGCCCGTGCTCCGCAGCAAGAGAAGCCACGGCAATGAGAAGCCCGCGCACCACAACAAAGTGTAGCCCCCGCTCGCCACAACTAGAGAAAGCCCCTGCGCAGCAACGAAGACCCAACGCAGCCAAAAATAAAATAAATAAATTTATTTAAAAAAAAAAAGATGATGTTATTCATACAAATTCAACCCAATGTGAATTCATGGTCAAAGTCATTAGAAGGGCTGAGTCAGCTATGACGGTGTCAACTGAGTATGCAAACAGAAGAAAACAAACCCGAGAGCGCTTGAGGCTCTCCTCATCCTGTACTCAGGCCGGATGTCCCACAGCAAAGACGGGCTCTGAGGGCCACAGTCCTAAAGCCTTTCTTGTCGGCAGATGGACCAGAGGAAGGTAAAGAATAAATTATCCTCTGGCAATATACAGCAGTTCATGTTTTTAAAAATTTCAGCACTAGCTACTATTCTCAGTGACCTATGGTCAATAATGTAACCAAAACGTAAGGCTCTTACTTGGTTTGGGGAACCCGGCCTGGAGTTTGAAGTAAAGCAAATGGGCTGGTAGCCCGGAATCAATGCTGTAGTCTGTTTTTCTCCCAGTTGCTTTTCTGTTCTCTTTCTATCTTAGTAGAAAATAATATATCAAAAATACCAACATTTCACGCTCTAAATCTCTGAGCTTAAAAGAACGTTTAGAGATCATTTCACTCAAATGCCTCCTTTTTTTTTTTTTTTTTTGCAGTACGCGGGCCTCTCACTGTTGTGGCCTCTCCCGTTGCGGAGCACAGGCTCCGGACGCGCAGGCTCAGTGGCCATGGCTCATGGGCCCAGCCGCTCTGCGGCGTGTGGGATCTTCCTGGACCGGGGCACGAACCCGTGTCCCCTGCATCGGCAGGCGGACTCTCAACCACTGCGCCACCAGGGAAGCCCAAATGCCTCCTTTTACAGTTGGGGAAAGGGAAGAACAGAAAGGTGAGGTGGCCTCCTCAGTCTTAACATTGTTCCAGCGCTGGCACCCCTGTCTCTTTTATCGTGAGAATAGGTATAAAACCTATGTGGAGCTAAAAAAAATACCACGGAAAGGAAGTCTTCCTAGAGCTGCCACCATCGGTAGAGCCTGGCTTATCCTCCCAGAAATGTTCCTTGCACACACATGCATAGGTATCTGTGCATCTTTTTTTTTTTTTTTTCATAGAAGAAGGATCGTATGATGAATCTCTCCAGCTCACTTTGTTCAGCTCTTGGTTTGAATTCTCCCGTATTGATGTATTCAAATGTACTTCCTCCTTCTACATGGGTTACGTAGCATTCCCTTGGACTTCTTCTGTTTATCCTTTATTAAGCACTTCTCTAATGACGTACTTTTAGGTTGCCGGCTGTTCTTCTGCACTACAAGCCGTGCTGTGCCGACTGAATATGTTTTAACTGTATGCATCATTTCATACACTTCTCTCTCTCGTTTCTGCCACTTGTTTTTCTGCAGAAAACATCCTACACTAGCAGCCACCCCCCACCATTCTTACCTCCTCGCCTTGCTATAGTTAACTCTGCAGCATTTATCACCACCTGAAATAGAATGTATTTGCCCGTTCCCTTTTTGTCATTTGTATCTGTTACTAGAAGGGCAGGTCCACGGGGTCAGGAACTTAGTTTTATTTGCTGCTGTGTCCCCAGCGCAGAGAACGGTGACTGGCTTTTGGTAGGTGCTCAATACAGAAGGAATCAATGAATGGATGCTTTGCACATTTTACTACTGATTTATGGGTTTTTTCCTACTGACTCCTAAGAGTTCTTCATACAGTCATTAAATAAGTCTTGGTCATTTGTCCTGGTCCTATAATCTCCAGCGTGGTGCTTGTTATTTAACTTTGTCCATGGTACTTTAATTACTATATACTCAAGCATAGCACATTCGTCTTTTATAGCTTTTATGTTTTGTGTCTTGCTTCAAAAGGCTTTATGCACTCCAGAGTTATTTTTAAAAACTTGTCTGGTAGTTTCATGGTTTGTTTTCATGTTGGAATCTTTGATTCATTGGGAATTTATTTTGGCAAAGGCAGCCAGCTTTGGCTATGTAGTCAGCTTTGTTATTTTTTTCCCAAATAGTTAGCTAGTTGATCCAACATGAATTAAAGAACAATTCATCCTTCTCCTTGCTCTGAATGTCATCTTTATAATATACCCAATTCCTATAAATATTTACATTATATCTGATCTCTAGTCTGCTCTGCTAATTTGTCTGTCTATTCCTGTGTTGGTGCTAATATAGTGCTTTTAACATCTGGGTAAGACTGGGCCCCTCTCTCTGTCCATTCTCACGTGCTTATTTTTTCACAAGGATCTCAGAAGCCACAGAGCCATTCAACCCTCCCTCTAAAACATTATCTCACTATTTTATTGTGACCAGATTATTTTACAGATTAATTTAGAAAGAAACAACAGACAATTCATGGCCCACTCTTTTGTTATTTTAACCGTTTGGGGCCTTTCTTGGGAAATAATACATGCAACAAATAAAATCTAGAAGTGGAGCTGTATTTGGTGCAGTTGGAACTAGGGCAGTTACTGGAAGCTGGTGAGAAAAGGAAAAACTATTTGTGTTCCCTCTGGTTAGGGTAATTCTTAATTCTTAGAGCAGTTGATGCCATTTCTTGAATGATCATGTGTTGAGAAGGTGGACCTTCTGGAGTATTACGGCGATGGGAAATAAATCAAGGTTTAGCAAGTCCTATTTCCTTGGGGTAAGTAAGTCAAGGGCCACTTTGAACCTTCAATTGCTTAAGAATTTCATCCAGTATGAGCCAGCTGCAGGAATTTGAGTCCAAAGACACCACAGGAAATGACCACATGTAATGCAAACCTGTCACCGGGCATCTTAAAGGATTCTGCAGAGAGCCCGTTCACTCAGCCTTAAAGACCACTCCAGTGTTCCCCCATTGCAGAGTAAGTCAGATAGAATTCAACTCATGCCAAACACAGGATGCCTGAGGAGGCAGAATGTGCCTGAAGCCTTGGGAGCACTTGGTAAACATTAAGCAATCTACTTGAGGCTGAGCTTTCAGTGAGTCAAAGTGCTTAGTCCGTGGGCCATTCATTTATATGGTGTTTGGACAAACCAAAAAGTGACGTTCAAGGAAGAGAAGACCGAAACATTTTCTCAGGGAAGAAAGAAAAGGTTTTCAAACACCTTTTGAAAATTGTCTGAGAAGAGAGATACAAGCAGAAAACATCTTTTGGCAAATAAGTGATGAATCAGATGGATGAGGTGTGTCTTCAGTTTCTAATACAATTTAAAGACAAGAAATAAACTGGTGGCTTGACATTTTAAGCTCACTAACTTCAAATAATGAATTTTATAATTTCCAGAAAGATCACGTACGTGTATTTTGCTAGTGGAAGAGTCTGAACTTCGATGCTAAGAACAAAGAAATTAGGAAAATGCGGCATCGTTCTGCCTTCTAATATACATAAATACCCTTAAACAATTTGAGATCATTTTTCATTCCTTATATAAATCCCTGTCTACTTTGTTACTAGGACAGATAGAGCCAGGGAAGTAACCAGTAAGTATCCAGAATGACTGCTTAAATTGCAAACATGAAAATTCCACCTAAGCCTTATTGAAACAAACTAGATACTGGTTTCAGTTACAAAGGCCTTGCACGCTCAACGCAAATGTTTATTTATTTAGGGATACTTGGCAAATCAATATTTGAAAACAGTATGGTGGTAGCGAAAATAAACCAGGGAGAGAGAGGAAGTTTTAGAAATGTAACGAAGAAGCATGAGTAAAATGTGAACAGACACATAGCAATAAGATCAGCTGCAATGAAGAGTTTCCATTAGTATCCTCAATCATCTGATACGTCATTGGACTGATGATTTGCTCAAGCCAACCTAAGTGATAGTGCAGTGCTTCAGGATGGAAGGAAACCACCTCTTCTAAATGCCTACTATGTGTCGGGCATTGCCTGTTTTAATAATAATAGCTGACATCCAGTAAGAGCCTTCAAGACGGAACTTCCCACAAGTTATTTCTAATCCTTACAGTCCGTCTATGAAGTAGATGTTATCTCCATTTTACAGATCGGAAAACTGAGATTTGGAAAGGTTCAATAACCTGTTTCACGTTCCCTAGTTAGTAAGCAAATCAGAATCCAAAGCCAGTTCTGATTCTAGAGCCCCAAATCTTTCTGTTTTGTCACCTGCCTGAAACAAGACATACTAATAACGTGAAGTGACTTACACTGCTCCCTAGGGAAAGGGCTACTGAGAGTGCTCACGTGAAAAATTACAAAGACAGAAACAAGCAGATAAGAGAGATCGGCCACTGCAGGTTATACCTTTTATGACAAACAAAAAAAAGTAGGCCTTGGAAAACCTGATGGAGATAATTTAACTATTTAAAGAATTTTTGGTGTTGCTTCAGAGAAATAAAAAATAAGCAACTTACATCACTTTTCAGTGAGATAAGAGCTCACAGACGTGTATACACCTATGTCTGTATTTTCCACACCAGAAAGGGCATTATTTTTCTAATTGCATTCACGCTAATATCTTTTTTTTTTAATTTTTAAAATTTTTTAAAAATTAAAAAAATTTTCTATTTTTTTTGGCTGTGTTGGGTCTTCGTTGCTGCGTGTGGGCTTTCTCTAGTTGCAGTGAGCAGGGGCTACTCTTTGTTGCGGTTCGTGGGCTTCTCATTGCGGTGGCTTCTCTTGTTGCAGAGCACGGGCTCTGGGCGCGCGGGCTTCAGTAATTGTGGCACGTGGGCTCAGTAGTTGTGGCTCACGGGTTTTAAGAGCAGGCTCAGTAGTTGTGGCTCGCTGGCTCATCAGTTGTGGCACACAGGCTTAGGTGCTCCGTGGCATGTGGGATCCTCCCAGATGAGGGCTCGAACCCATGTCCCCTGCACTGGCAGGCAGACTCCCAACCACTGTGCCACCAGGGAAAACCCTCACCCTAGTATCTTATTACCAGACATGGAATATGCCAGAAGTGAAGGATTCTCCATGTCTAGCATAGTAGAGGTAAACGGCCTCATTCAAAAACGTATTTCCAAGCCCTGTATTTATAAGAAAAATCATTTAACCCTCACATTATTAGTCTGATCTTCTTTTTTTTTTTTCTTTTATCCAGAAGCATTATTTCCTGCCTTCTTCACCAAGAGTTACTTGAAAGAGGGCACCATTCCACATAGAGCCATGGGGTCAAGGTCATGCCTGTGAACTTGAGGTGCTCAGGAGTATGCAGGAACAGGCCCGGAGGGGAGAAAGGACATTCTCTCTGCCCCCATTTGGAAGCTGACAGCCTGCAGAGGGGGAGCGATGAACAGCACAGTTTCCAGCCAACTTTGTGTCGCTGGACTTTACAAAAACAAATAAACCAAAGCTTTTCAACTGACCAGAACTGCTTAAACTACTTTAATAATGTGGCTGCTTTATAAGGTGTCTGGGCAGTTTATCTTTGGGCTATAGATAAGATACCTCTTTTGTAAAGAGCAAATCCATTAATAGTCACTATTATAAACTTGGGAATCACAAAGAAATAGGACAATTGTAAACAAGATGATAAATTATCATAGGGATCGCCTTTACCAGCTAGAAAAATGAATTTGATTTTCTTAAAAACATTAATTTTAGTTTTAAGAGTTTGAACTTTAAAAGCTTAAATATTGCCTGGTACAATTACTTCACAGGTGTAAAGTAATAGCACATCTTATTAGCACATCTCATCTAACAGCACACATTATTTTCTTATGCCTTATAATTCCTTCCTTAGTGACTAAATATTTTTATACGGCTTCTGGAAGTTCATGAGATATACAGATTCATTTGGAGTATATTTTTCTCCTCATCAATAATCTCTATGTATTGGCAAAGCAATATAAAGAAAGTTTAAGTACCTCTGTCACATTGGGTACACCTAGAAAGAAGAGAAGGAAATAAGAAGTTCTAATAAGGGGTATTTTGACCTCAACTACACTTATTGGCTAGAAACCTACAGAATGCATTCAGAAGGTCAGAATTATTTGTTTAATTGGCTACTTCCGATATTAAGCAGTCGGGCTGGGCAGATATTATTTGCATATTGAAACATATGATTGCCTTTTCCAAACTAAAAATCAAAATGTGACTGACAAGTATAGGTACACTTAAATAAAATGGGAGGAGACGTTTGAAATTGGAACTGTTTTCGGAAAACCAGATCATGTAATTCTACCGACAGAGTTTCACTCAAATCCAGAGGTGTCAGTCAATGTAGAGATTAGCCCTTAAAGACGACTCTATCCAGTTCTACTTTTTGGAAGCAGAGACACACGCAATGGGATGAACTGCTCTCAACCATGACTGAGTCACAGCTGACTCAATCCATGTAGAACTAGCATCCTCCACGCGTCCTAGCTGTGGCCATTTTCTCACCTCCTGGTGACTCAGACACAAGTGCCCATTTAGACTAGCCCTGGGGGAGCTGGGAAAGCCAGAGTTCCTCTTCCACGTCACCTTTCCCCCTCAGACTTGGGGAAAGTCACGGCCAGGGAGTAGCCATGGAGTAAGAAAATGAGGCAACCTCTGCTGCTGGGGTCCATCACCCACGTCTTTGCCCACCAACCTGTCAGGCTCCCTACTTCCTGGAAGCACGGGTACGCTGACCGTTTTAAGGACATGGAGTTACATTGTTTGCACTGACATTCATCAGGCCTTGGGGTTCATATCCATTTTTTTTCTGTGACTTTTGCACAGCTGCCCTTCTTGAACAACGGTCGCCAGCATTTACAAAACCGATGACACATTCACAATTCCTTCAACCCATGTGTACTGAGTCCCGGTTGCTCGCCAGGAAGTGAGCTGAGGCCGAGCGCATAAAGCTGACACTGATGGTAGGGTCCTCGCCACCAAAGAACTTCCGGCTGATTGGGAGGAACGTGCACTGTTCAAGACCACTGGGAGGGGTGCAGGCAGAGCTCGGTGAGGACCCTGAGGAGGGAGGGAGCGTTCACTCATGGGAAGAGGTCAGGGTTGTGGTTAAGGACCTGGTCCATTCAGAAGAAGGGACGGGGGAAAACGCCTTCACATATTAAACAAAGATTCATTGCACTTTAGCTGGAAACTGCAGCCAGGGGTGGAGACCCTGTGGTCTTTATCAACCACCTTGGGATGAACAGGGACATGAAATAACCATCCCTTGGGCTCCCCACCAGTCAGGCTTGCTAGATCAGGTTGCTCTGTGGCACAGAAGGCCATCTTTTGGATTGGGCTCAGATAGGCTGGGTTCAAGTCCTGCTATGCCATTTAGAGCCGAGAGACTGTGCACCAGTTGCTTGAGTTTCCTGTTTTCTCATCTGCAGTAGGCATACTAGGGCATGTAACATGCTTTGAAGATTTCCACTTGTGTCAGATATTCTGAAGGACTTCCCATAGCAATACCACCAGAGTACAATGAGCAAAGTGTTTGCCGTCCTGCTGGGCTTGCAGAAAATCTAGAAGGGGTAAGATGATGACGAAACTGCAGATGCCATGGGGTCAAATATTGAACTAGCACCGGCATCAGAAGCAAAGACCTGGAGCGCAATACAAAGGGGGAGTTAAACATGAGACCTGCTTGAAGCCAGCATCCTTAAAGGGAGTAGAATAGCCCCACGTTAGCACAAAAACAGGTAAAGAGTTAGATCTGGTCTGTGGGTCATAGTTTACTGAACCCCTACATAAGATGATAACAATCATGTTTAACAACGTAACTGCTTTATGACTTATAAAATCTTTTCTATGTGTTATCTAATTTGACCTGTATACAACTCCTGTAAGCTAGGTCAAAGGCAGAATAGCCTTTATCCAGTTGGACACAGTGTACCATCAATAAGACATGCGGTATAAGAAAAATTAATGTTAGGTATAAACCAAAGAAGATTAGATACACTATAGCTTCACAGAAGGAGAGGACAGAAAGGTTGAGAAAAAGCTGAAAATGTCTTTTCAAATGTCAACTGAACTATCCACAAAAATGAAATAATCTGTTGCGAACAAGTCGTGTCCCTTTTCCTTTCTTCATACATGGATGCCCTTTACTGCAGAAGCCAGTGAAAGCTGTGATCGACACACTGCCGGTGGCTACCTTAACTACGCTGTTCCCCCAGCAATAGTCAAAAAGGACAGAAAGTTCACATACACCTGAATTCACAATGTCTGGGCGTGTCCCCTTCCCACTTCTATGTGCAAGAAAGACTTCCCTTATTTGGCAGGATTTACACAGCGTTTTAGACCTGAACTGTAACTCAGAAATTCACTCATTTAACTGTTGCATTTTCAAGCAGAGTCAAGAGAGGTTCAGACTGGATGATAAACAGTGGCCATGTATTAGTTGTTGATTATATAAGGTGTTGTAAATATCATGTAGATATCACTTTGAACGAATGGCAATCCTAAGAACACCGGCAGACACAGATAAATGCTGGTGCAGGCCCTAAAGGAGAAAGAAGGAGAGGGAAGAGATGCCCTTGTATCTGCCATGTGAGGCACCAGTGGACACATTCCGGGCGACATCTGATTTAATTACCATGACTCTGCCTCCAGGCTGTATTTGCATTTTGCAAAAGAGCAAGTGGAGATCCAGCAATGCATCCTAGGCCTGCCAGCTGCTGAGTGGCTGAGCTGAGGTTTGACAGTTCTCTACTTGCTTCAAAGTACCTTGTCTGCACACCCTGCTTCCACCACAGGGAGCTCTGTGTTTGGGAACAAGTGCAGAAAGGCAGGATGAAGAGAAAATAGTAAAATCAACTTCCCTTGTAAGACATCGGATGATAGACGTCTATCCATTTGTCTGAACTTAACAACGCGGCAGTATTGTACCCCAGGCTGGGTCATTTGTAACACTCTCCTCCTCTAAACAACAACACTTTTCTCAACCACCATCATAATGTGAAACAAATATATTTCACGTTTCACTTTCACTTAAAAATTGTACTTACCAAGCAAAAATACTGCAACTCACAATGTACACTCTGTTTCACCGTTTTACATTTAAAACACAAATCAAAATTCCAGGTGGTCACATAGTATGGTAGAACTGAAGTAACTCAGTTTCTGTTTCTTTGACTGTACTCCTTGGGCTGTCATTGTTTATTCTGGAGCTATTTAAACGCTAACTACATACTGCCCCAAGAGTTAGAGATATAAACAGTGCTCAAATTACTGAACATCCTTCAAACCTGTAAGAACTAACTCTGTAAACTAAGGCATGCAGTTGAGTCCTGTATGCTGGGACCCACTGGATACCTGGGAGTTCTCCAAATTAACTTTCATGTGAATTTATGTTTATTAAAAGATAAATCATAGGGCTTCCCTGGTGGCGCAGTGGTTGAGAGTCCGCCTGCCGATGTGGGGGACACGGGTTCGTGCCCCGGTCCGGGAAGATCCCACATGCCGCGGAGCAGCTGGGCCCGTGAGCCATGGCCGCTGAGCCTGCACGTCCGGAGCCTGTGCTCCGCAACGGGAGAGGCCACAGCAGTGACAGGCCCGTGTACCGCAAAAAAAAAAAATATATATATATATATAAATCATAAATTGTGCTAATTTGAAACTGAAATACGTATTACTAAAACTCAACAGTAATTTAGATCAACAAAATATATTTTTCAAGTGGAGTATTTTATTTCTGAGATTCTTTATGATAATTTTTAGATTCTCTATAGACAATGTGCCCCCTCATTGCCTGCAACGCCCAGGACAGACCATTTCCACCATCTTGCCCTTGGTGCACCTCTGCACTGGGATCTTTATTTTGGAAAACACATGGATGGATGACTCCTTTCTGGCAGGCTCCATTATTTCCCATGTCCTGGGTGCCACTGGCTTTACTGTGGTGCAGTGCCAGGAATGATCACGGAGGTTATGTGTGATGTGTGCACTTGTGTGGGCCCAAAGGAACAGAAGGAGGCTCTGCAGTGAGGCATGCACACTCAGCATAGCTAGCTGTCTGCAGAGTGATGAACGGAGGGACGGCGCTCCACGGTTGCAGAAGATTCTTTCGGGACCCCACTGGTCTGGGGAAAGCCCCGTAAAACAGCATGGATAATGACAGGGCATCTCACCAGGCATAATGCCTCGCTTAAAGTCCCACATCACCGTATCTTCTCAATGCCAGCTGACAAATTCAGACTGACTTCTGGGGCTCCCCTAGCTGGGAGGCAGCATAATATTAGCTTTGGCCCCTCTGGCTCCAGTTTCTCTACAGGGAACCCCTAATCAAGATCCTAACTGAGGTTACCACTTGATTTTAGGCCATGTGACCATTTGACTCATTCTTTGAAGAGGTTCATGTCTTTACATTAATTGAGCTCTGTTTGTGTGTAATTTTCAAAAGAGCCTCAGGGAAGGAAAGACCATTCTTCACCCCATTTGATGGATGAAGAAACAGAGGCTTAGGGAGGACAAGAAACTTGCACAAGGTCAGGGAAACAGCAGGTATAGAGATGGAGCCCTGAGGCAGTTCAAAAATGCTTAAGCCCATTCGCTTAACCTTTACAGGATGTTTATGAGCAATAAAGAGATTAAAAACTCTACCTAAGACAAACACAGTTTCAAAGGGATAAACTTAGCTTACCATTAAAGTACAAAATAAAAGGTACAGGTTTGTCTACACCACTCATGAAAATATTTTGACCCCAGAGCCCTAGAGGCCCAGGGTAACATCATCCAGGGTCTTCTTGGTCCACGAAAAAGAGAAAGGTTTAAACTAAATGTGCTCTGGAACAGGACATAAGGCTCCATCAAAAGGTGAAGACCACACTCTTTGAAGTCTACTTGGTAGAGATTTTATGTCATCATCTTATGAATAATCATCATTTGTCTGTAAACTGCTTTATTGGGGGTAGGGGGTTTCTTTTAGGTTTAATTGGAAAGCTCCTGGAGCAATTTCCAGCAGTGATAAGATTATCCATGGCCACCCTTTCATCCAGATCCTCATTTGGATGAGGGTTACCCACAAAGTCAGAGACTGTCTAGCTTCTCCCACCTTCCTTAAGGAGAAAATCACTTCCAGCCCCTCACCTGTGCTGTGTCACGGCAACCGCAGCCGGCAGCGGCATCCTCCGGGCTGGAACCAGGGCACCTTGGAGGCTGTACCCAACAGAACCCCTTCAGGACCCAGTGGTTCTAGCCCTGGGAAGTGCTGAAGGCGTTTGTTCTTTACCAGTCTACCGTTCCTTTTTAAAGAATGGCTTTAAATGCATTTCAAGGTAGTTCAACCTATGCCTGATACGTATGATTCTTCAGAAGCAGATATAATTTTGCGCTTTTAAGATCTGCTATGATGACACTTGTTCTGTTTAGTGAAGGGAAATAGGTTCAGTTCATACTCATCATGTTCTTTCTCTGTCTTTCCAGTAATCACTGGAAATGACAGCGCTGCCACTTCTCCTGGCACCGTTTTCATTTTCAAGGTTCTCTCACATACACTTGGACTTCCACAACAGATCTGCGAGACAGAGCAGGTATTGTCTTCCAAGGTTAAGAGTTGGGAAAATTGAGGCAGAAAGTGTTGAAGAGGAGTGTCGGGTCTGTAATTCAAATCCTTCTACTCATGGTGTGCTGGTAAAACAGCACTCAGAAAAACAACAAAGCCCCAATTTATAGCACTGGCTGATTTTCAGGTGTACTAAGTACCCCACAGCCATTTCAAGCTACCAACACGATGCTACCGGGTCCGCGGAGCTGGGGAGACAAGTGGGAAGTTGTCAGCACAAGCTCCAGCACACGGATTCTCCCGTTCCTAACCATGCCGTCACGGTGTTAATTTACTGACATGTACGCACGGCTATGTTTAAAACAGATCTCCAACAAGGACCTGCTGAGCTCTGCTCAGGATTCTGTAATCACCTACATGGGAAAAGAATTTGAAAAAGAGTAGATATACGTATATATCTAGATATACGTAGATATATCTAGATATACGTAGATATACGTATATCTATCTAGAACTGAATCACTTTCCTGTACACCTGAAACTAACACAACATTGTGAAGCAACTATGCTCCAATATAAAATAAAAACTTTAAAAGAATAATAAAAGAATTTCAAACCCCTCTCTAGCCCAAGGTACTGGAGAGGAAGTTTCCTGATGGGAAACTCAGCCTTAGACATTTCTTCTGCAGACACTGGTGTGCTCCAGTTGTTATGACCCTACCCAGCTACAAACGAATGGACCCCAGAAGCTGTCCCTGAAGTGATCCAGGGACACGTGTATACTGGGATGCATCAGACAGCAACAGCCCCTTTCAGTCCCATCCCACTGAGAGTGTATCTTTCAGCCAAAGATCTCCAGGGATCTTCCATGCCTGCCTGACCATCCTCGTTTTACAGATGGGGGGCCCAAAGTCCTGGAAATCAGACCACATGCACCAAGCCCCTCAGTAATGGGGACTTCACTGCGGCACCAAGATGCCTCCCCCATCACTGTGAAAAACAAAGACTTCTGAAAACGTGGCAGCAAGTTCAGGACTCCCATCAAAAGCAATGTGAGAAGTGGGCATGTTTTGGGCCAACAGACATCCTACAGGTCTGTTTGGGCCATGGTTTTCAGAGTATGCTTCATGGAGCCTCAAGGGGCCTAGGGGTCTTCTCAGGGCCAGGGAAGGCGATAAGGCATAAGGGGAAAAACCCTGTATCCTCTCATCCAGATGTGAATTAAAGCATTCATCGGTTTTACATATTGGGTGTCAGATGAAGATTTCTTTTGAAAAAAGTTCTGTGACTTTAGAAAAGAGTTGGAAAACCTCAGCAAAGACCAAAGTCTAGACTGTTAGTTTTCAAACAAGGCTCCTTGGTGTGAGATACTGGCTCTCATAAACCAAAGGGAGCCTCCTGGCTTGCTCTTTCCCATGATCTGGGGTGATAATCTATGTACAAACACACTGCAAAGAAGTCAGCACAGGTCCTTTTGCCTCCTTCTGACCTGTTCTGAAAACAAGGGGATGCCGTGTATCCACTGGCGATGCTTCTATCAGATGACCTCCCAAACGGTCCAGGCACTCAGGGTCTTCAGCAGATGCCCTGGAGGCCAGCCACGACTCCCGGCTGCACAAACAAGCACACAAACGTAGCTGCCTTCCCACGCCCTTCCCACGCTTGCTGGGGTGACACGCACACAGGCCACACAGACCTGTGACAAGCCCTCAGTGAAAACGGACAAGGCAGCTGGGCATAGCAAGAAACAAACACCAGGTCATCAGACCTACAGTCTTGCAGTCACCTTCTGATGCACTGCTGACGGAAAACCAAAGAAGCAAAGAAGATCGTTTTCGCCATTAGCCAAAGTCATTCAACTATTTTAAGTAGAAAAAGGACACAGGGGATGTGCCCAGTCAAATGGTATAGATTTAATCTGCACAAAACCGTATTAATCTCGGGTCTGCTCATAATGAATCTCAAACGCTAAATACTTCCTGAGACAACATCATAAGCTTAGAGGTAAAGATAGACCTAATACCAAAGCACATGGTTTTTAAAACAATTATTCACCCTGAAGCTGCAATGGAAAAGTATGTAGAAACAGAATATATATATATATATAATTGTTTGTTCCTATTATGCCTTATAATATTTAAGAATGTGTACGTATGTATGTGTAAAGTGTTTCAGTATATGTTTGCTTATGTGTGTATGCATTTATAATGTCCTTTTTAAGATTAATAAAATGTTGTATAACTTCTTGCTGGAATAAAATGTCTTTAAGATTGATACTATGATTTAAAAAGAAATTGAGCAATGATAAAATTTTCAAATCATATAAAATGACTGTGAATTAAAGCATTTGTGGAATCCAGGTCAGACTATGTATGTTAGGATGAGGATTCTTAAATATTTTATTTTTCTCTATATTTCAATGAGAATATAAAATGAATACAAACAGATATAAAAAGTAACATGAGGATAAAATGAAGTTTTGGTTTCTCGAGGCCTACTTATTGCACTTTCCTCTAAGAGTCTGTGCACTAAGATACAATGTTTAAATCACTTTTTTTGCAGATGAACTTAACACACTCAAAGAGGATGGGTGTTAGTGTCTTACTAAAAATCCAGAAAACAGGCAGTGATGGAAAATATTCCTCTCTATTACCCTCAAAGCTTAAATTTGACCATATTTGCCAGGCATGTACAAAGTTAATCTTTAGCAAAGCTAGTGTACTTAAAATAGTTAGTCTGTTGTTCTCAACAAGTTATAAACCTGGATTATGAAACTGTTAAACACTAGAGATCCAAAACTCAAATACGTAAATTCTTTTGCACACATTTTTTTCCCTCTGCTTTACTTTTCTTTTACAAAGGCTCAGATTTTATGACTCAGGGATTAATAGCAAAGAAATGCAAACTTCTCGAAGGCAAAGCCAAGTGCTAACAGACATATTTTAAAGTGGCATACGCCGTCTTCCTTTTAAATAATAATTTTTTTGGTTGCTCTGAAATGCTTTATGTTCAAACATTCTATTAATATTACATTTAGCTATACAGAAAAGAAAGAAAAAAGCTACTTCAAGAACATGTTTCCATGTCACCTAATTCTAAATTTGTCTAGTCTCCTATACTACAATTAACAGAAAACAACAAGAGTCTGGAAAGTATTCTCAACGTTATCATTACAAGGCTAAAAAGTCGGTATTTTCACCCCCATTTTACAGACAACCTCAAGCCTAAGGATGTTGAGTTCCACTGGAATTTGAAGCCAGATATTCTGACTCTAAGTCCATTTCTCTTTCTCTTATTCCAAAGCTTTTTCAACGGATGATCGTATCCCCACTTAAAAGAAAATAAAGAGATAAATAAATATTAGAATTTATAGAAATGTACATAAATGAGGAAAGAATTATTATCTTTTCACAAAGGATTGACCCCAGATTAAGTTACCAGCTCCCATAACTCATTTACAGGGGCTTAAACTTGTCCTCAGCGTTTGGGGGAAACTTTCTGTGAATATAAAGTAGGCTTGCATATAGAGACAAGCTTGGTGATGGAGCAAATCTATTTGTGCTTCAGTTGTAGCATCACACCTGCTCTAATGGATATTACCAACGATAAACCTGGACCAACCAAAGAAGATATACAGATTGCCAACAAACACATGAAAGGATGCTCAATGTCACTAATCATTAGAGAAATGCAAATCAAAACTACAATGAGGTATCACCTCACGCCAGTCAGAATGGCCATCATCAAAAAATCTACAAACAATAAATGCTGGAGAGGGTGTGGAGAAAAGGGAACCCTCTTGCACTGTTGGTGGGAATGTAAATTGATACAGCCACTGTGGAGAACAGTATGGAGGTTCCTTAAAAATCTAAAAATATAATTACCATACGACCTAGCAATCCCACTACTGGGCATATACCCTGAGAAAACCATAATTCAAAAATAGTCATGTACCACAATGTTCACTGCAGCTCTATTTACAATAGCCAGGGCATGGAAGCAACCTAAGTATCCAATGACAGATGCATGGATAAAGAAGATGTGGCACATATATACAATGGAATATTACTCAGCCATAAAAAGAAACAAAACTGAGTTATTTGTAGTGAGGTGGATGGACCTAGAGTCTGTCATACAGAGTGAAGTAAGTCAGAAAGAGAAAAACAAATGCCATAAGCTAACACATACATGTGGAATCTAAAAAAAAAAGGTTCTGAAGCACTTAGGGGCAGGACAGGAATAAAGATGCAGAGGTAGAGAATGGACTTGAGGACATGAAGAGGGGGAAGGGAAAGCTGGGATGAAGTGAGAGAGTGGCATGGACATATATACACTACCAAATGCAAAATAGATAGCTAGTGGGAAGCAGCCACATAGCACCGGGCGATCAGCTCGGTGCTTTGTGTCCACCTAGAGGGGCGGGATAGGGAGGGTGGGAGGGAGATGCAAGAGGGAGAAGATATGGGGATATATGTATACGTAGAGCTGATGCACTTTGTTATACAGCAGAAACTAACACACCACTGTAAAGCAATTATACTCCAATAAAGATGTTAAAAAAAACAAAAAAAACCTGTACCAAGTCTTGAAGCCACAGTTTCAGGCACTGGACAACAGATAGTGCATTCGGGAGATGAGCTCTCTTGGCTTTCTGCCTGGGGGCACTTTTCGTGCTGCAGCTCAGGGAAGGGAAGTCCAAGCAGAGAGCAGCTGAGTGGAGGAAACTGAGATCTGGGTGGCAGATACCGCAGGAGCTTGTGGGGCAGGGTATTGAAGAAGCTGCAGAATGAAAGAACTCCTGAAATATGCAGAGAGGTTCCCTTGAGCCTTTAGCTGAATATTCAGCAGAGCATAGCCAAGGTCTAGCCAAAACAGCTCTTCTGTAAGGAGAGTTTCTGAAGGTTGCACACTGCCAGGAGATAGGGTTCCAGCCTGCCAGAGGAAAGAGACCTTGCTCAACTCTCCCAAGATTCAGCTAAGACCCCCAAAATGCAATACCTTAGAAGGACAGCTCTAGTCCTAAAGTAATGACCACTCTAGATTGTCCCCAACAAAGCCTAAAGCCAAGGCTAGCTCCAGGTCATCTGCCAGAACACTAAATGCCTGCCAGGTAAAAATTCATCCCTCTCTAAAGAACGACAAAAGCCAATGTTTTCACATTGTCACATCCACGACTGCCTCCATCAAATAAAAGCTTTAGTGCACCTGCTGTGTGGTCGATACCTGAAGTGGATAGTTGTTTCTGTTTGCCCGGCATGTCTTTCTCCTAATTCCAGGAACACAAAGGTATAGCACGAGGACTTCTTCCTATAAAGGAATACACTCTGTTTGGTTTAGCCAGGGCCCTCCATGCTCACCAGTGGCCAAGTGACCAGGAGACATAGAATGTCCTACCTTTTGGACACTGGGATGTACACATGACCCAAGCTGGGCCAATGACAGTCCTCTTTGGTACTTATCCCCTGAAAATGTGGGCATTCAACTAGTGTGATGTGAAAGTAGGGGTGCTGACGGCATCCCACCTGCTATGTGAAGTGACCTTGGTCAAGAGATGAGGAAGCAGAGATGCAGCCATGATGATGTCATTTGTGCCCTAGGATTTAGTTGCATCCATAGGATGTTGCAAACTTGGTAGGGCGGGATTCAGAAGTGTTCTCGTTCTAGATTATTAAGCAATAACAGTTCAGACAGGGCCTTAGAGGTTCAGGGTAGCACGTATGCTAGACCGTGCAGACTGTGACTCAGAATGTAACTTACTGGTGACAGTGTCAACATCTGATAGCTGAAAATGGATAGTCCTGGCTCCTTGTTAAAGAGCTGTATTATCTTGGGCAAATCTCTTACCTCCCCACCTCCCGCCCTCCCGGCCCTGTAAACTGAGAAGTGAGGCCTTCTAGGGCTCTTTCTAGCTACAAAATTTCATGAGTCTATGAAATAAGGGACTTTCCAAAGTCAGCTAGATAACAGTTAATGCTGATTTATAAAAGTGTCTTGTTCAAGCCAACAAAGAAAGGGTGTAAGATGAGAGATACAGGAATCCAGTGACCAAGTGAAGAAAAAGCTCATATAGTCTCCCAATGCCCCCATTTGCTAATTCTTAGACCAAGTTTTCTCCTTTTGTTTACAAGGTTGAATTAAACCAATTCAATCATCCAGTAGCATAGGCTCAAGAGGAACTCAGTGTGAAGGAAGCAGAGACTAAATCTGGTAAGGGGATTACTGTTTTCCTTCAATCCTGCTGTCTCTTGAAGATTTTGATCTAATCCCTTAACATCTCCGCTTACTAATACATAAAATTACACACGATGATTTAGGACTGATGTTATGAAAAAAAAAGGAGAAAAGACTGTGCAAATATTTGGATAAATGTAGTGAAATTATATTTGTTGGCCATCCATGCATTTGTTAGGATCTGAAAGTCCCATAGTGAATAAGCACCTGCTTTAGATGGAAAGGTAGCTTCTGATTTGTTGTAATGAAAACATATGTTTAGTGGGAGATTCCTATCGTATTTGAAAAGAGACAATGCCACTCATCTTTCAGCCTTGTGATCCGGGAAAGGTTAGTTCTTAAGAAGTGAGAAAACAGAAAGATAAATAAAGACAAAGCCAAGCAATCTATAAAAATACTGGGTTTCTGTCTGCTGACCTAATGGCCTGTCACTTCTTCAAGGCTGGGTGACAATGGTCCTAGTACAATGGGCCACCAAGCCTTTCTTCTTTCAAAGGGGAACCGTTGAGAAAGGCCTTCCAAGAGACACGAGGAAGGTGCCAGGGATAGGAAATACACGAACTGAGAATTTTGAACTCAAAAACTCATTAATTAACATGTCTGAATTTTTTCCCTATTGGTAACGGCTATTCTAGAAAACTCGTTAATAAAAATTTTTTTAATCAGCTTTATCTTCATTTGTCTTTTTATGATGGATAACAGAGAAAATCTTTTTTCTAGGTAAGAGATAAGCATATACAGAAGAAACCAGGGACTTCCCTGGTGGTGCAGTGGTTAAGTCTCCTTGCTTCTACTGACGGGGGCACGGGTTTGGTCTCTGGTCAGGGAACTAAGATCCTGCATGCCACGCGGTGTGGCCAAAAAAGAAAATAAATCAAAATTCTGCAAGTCAAATGTATCTGTTTTTTAACAATTGAGTATATCTTTTCCAGTCTTTTTTGTCTGCTTTTAATGCCAGAATCATTTGAAAGCATTTTATAATCATCATCTCATTGAACCTTATAACAGCTCTTTGAGGCAGGTATTATTCCCACTTTATAGACGAGGGGTGCACAGCCCTGCCTAATCCCAAAGCCTGTGCATTTAAGCACAACACTGCCTTGGGATGCATACGTGTGTATACACATGTACATGTATATGTGTATATATGTACATGTATTTACACATATACCTTTACACATACAATTATGTGTTCATTTCTACATTCATTCATGTGCACATTTTCATAACTGTACCCTAAATGTTACAACTATAGGTAGTATTTTGTAATTTATTTTTCTTACAACTTATCGAGAAAGGTGTTCAATTAGGCCACAGAAAGCCACAAACCGAGCAAGATAAGGAAGGTCAACTGCTATTTGTTAGGTGTCGAGCCCCCAACGGGACAGAAGTCTTGAGAATGTTCTCTGACATGAAGAGAGACCCATGTCTGAAGCCAAGAGGGACACCTTGAAGTGGGAAGGGTTTTGAGCTCTAAGAGAACATGCTGGGGTGTTTGCTTATTTGTTCTGTCTAGGAGTGGAAAGCACGACGAGGTGATTCCTATTTGGCACGAGGGTGCTGGGACACAGCTCCATATGTCACTTCGTGTCCGCCTGGCTGCGCAGCGCCGGGCACAGCCCATGAATGTCTGATAAACATGATGAACAACTCTTTCACGCCATCATACAAGTCTAGGAGTGGTAAATCAGTCTGCAACATCACTGACACCTACAGCTCAACAGTCCACAGCAAACTCATTCTTGTTCTCCATATTATTTCCAGTTTCCCCCATATCTCTTTTTTGAAATCACTGTCACCACTATGATCCCAGTTTCTCTAGCAGAAAATCTGGACCCACCTCTCACACTCTCCTTTTTATTCCCACTTCCTACTTGAGTGCATCAATTTCTACCAATTCTTTTGTTGTTGTTGCTGTTTTCATATCCTGCCACCGGCCCCTTCGTTTACCTGCCCGTTTCCTTAACCTTGGTCAAGGTCCTGACAACTCTTACCATCATTTCTTCACAAGCAGCATTGGAGGGAAGGGGGCCCCTATGGGTAACTACTCTGGGACAGCAAGTTTACACCTGACAGTCTGAGTGAAAAACACCAGATGCACATTCACCTTCGTATGGAACACCCTCATCCAGTGTCTACTCATCTTCATTGTTTCCTGAATGCCATGGCCAGAGAATCACCCCTAACCATCGAGTGTAAGCTTCCTCCTAAGGTTTTCAAGTCAAATCCAGACTTTATCCTACATTCATGATAACTTCCTGGTTCCTGGGTCAGGTCTATATAATCTGACCCCTCCCTAGCTCTCGACGTTTGTCTCCCCCTACTCTTTTCCAGTTTCCTGCGATTTCAATGAATTTGTGAGACTCAGTGGTCTCTAAACATACCAGGTGTCCTCGTCCACCATTTCCTTGTTTGTACCCTCCCTACTCCTGTCTCAGAATTCCTATTCCTTTGGGGTCCATTTCACTTTACATACCAGCCCTAAATGCTGAACTGTATGAACACATTCTATCATTTTGGTGCTCGGAATATATCATCCTAGTCTTTACTTTTGTCTCTGTGTGTCCCATCTAGGCAAATAATGGTAAGAATAATTTACACCTTTAAAGAACTTTACAGCTTAAAAAACATCTTTTTTTTTTTTTGCTACATTTTCCAGTTTTATTGAGATATAACTGACATATTGTGTAAGTCTGAGTGTACAAAGTAACCACAATAAGATTAGTTAACACATCCATCACTCTATATAGTTACTTTTTTGTGGTGAGAACTTTAAAGATCTACTATCTTAGCAACTTTCAAGTATACAAAAGAGTATTCTTAACTGTACTCACCATACATTAGATCCCAGAACTTACTTCTCTTATAACTGGAAGGTTGTACCCTTTGACCACCTTCACCCCTTTCCTCCAACCCCTGCCCCTGGCAGCCACCAATCTATTCTTTGTTTCTATGAGTTAGTTTGGTATTTTTAAATTTCACATGTAAGTGAGATCATAAAGTATTTATCTTTCTCTGTCGGACTTAATTTCACTTAGCATAATACCCTCAAGTTTCATCCATGCTGTCACAAATGGAAGGATTTTCTTTCTTATTGGTTGAATAACATTTCATTGTGTGTGTGTGTGTGTGTGTGTGTGTGTGTGTGTGTGTGTGAAATTGCAGGAAACTGGAAGAGAGTAGGAGTAGACAGAGAGTTAGGGAGGGGTCAGATTATATATAACATTTCTTTATCCATTCATCCATCAATAGACACTTAGGTTGTTTCCATGTTTGGCTATTATAAATCATGCTGCAATGAACATTGGGGTGCAGATATCTCTTTGAGACAGTGATTTTATTTCCTTTAGCTATATACCCAGAAATGGAATTGCTGGATCATATGGTAGCTCTATTTTTAGTTTTTTGAGGAACATCCAGACTGTTCTCCATCGTGGCTGCACCAATTAACATTCCCACCAACAGTGCATGAGATTTCTCTTTTCTACCACATCCTCATCAGCACTTGTTATCTCTTGTCTTTTTGATAATAGCCATAATAACAGATGTGAAATGATATATCACTGTGGTTTTGATTTGCATTTCCCTGATGATTAGTGTAATTAAGCACCTTTTCATATATCTGTTGCCATTTGTATACTCCCCTTGGAAAAATGTACAGACACACCTTGGAGATATTGTGGGTTCAGTTCCAGACAACCACAATAAAGCAAGTATCACAATAAAGCAAGTCACACAAATGTTTTGGTTTCCCAGTGCATATAAAAGTTATGTTTCCACTATACCATAGTCTGTTAAGTGTGGAATAGTATTATGTCTGAAAAACAATGTACACACCATAATTAAAAATTAATGCTGTTGCAAAAATGGTGCCAATAGACTTAATTGATGCAGGTTTGCTTCAAACATTCAATTTTCAAAACAAAAAAATGCAATGTCTGTGAAGCTCAATACAGCAAAACACGATAAAAGGAGGTATTCTTGTATTCAGGTCATTTGCCCATTTTTAAATCGAATTTTTTTTTCTTTTTCTTTTCTTTCCTTTTTTTTTTTTTTTTTTTTTTTGCCTTTGAGTCATATGAGTTTCTTGTATATTTTGGATATTAACCCTGTACCTGATATATAATTTGCAAATATTTTCTCCCATTCTGTAGATTGCCTTTTAATTTTGCCGATCATTCCTTCTTCTGGGCAGAAGCTTTTTAGCTTGATGTAGTCCCACCTATTTATTTTTGCTTTTGTTGTTTGTGCTTTTGGTATCATGTCCAAAATATCATAGCCAAGACCAATGTCAAGGAGTCTTTTCCCAATGTTTTCTTCTACGATTTGTATGGTTTCTGGTCTTACATTTAAGCCTTTAATCCATTTTTAGTTAATTTTGTGTATGGTGTAGGGTAGGGTCTGGTTTCATTCTTTTGCATGTAGATATCCAGTTTTCCCAGCACCATTTACTGAAGTCAAGTATTAGTTGACCATATATGTGTGGGTTTAGTTCTGGGCTCTCAATTCTGTTCCAGTGATCTTCATGTTTGCTTTTTGCCAGTACCACACTGCTCTGATTACTATAGCTTTGTAGAACAGTTTGAAATCAGGAACTGTGATGCTTCCAGCTTTGTTCTTCTTTCTCAAGACTGCTTTCACTATTTGGAGTCTTATGTGGTTTCATGCAAAGTTTAGGATTGTTTCTTCTATTTCTGTGAAAAATGTTATAGAGATTTTGATAGAAATTTCATTGAATCTATAGATGGCTTTTGGTAGTATGCATATTTTAACAATATTAATTCTTCTGATCCATGAACACAAAATATCTTTCCATTTATTTATCTTTCATTTATTTATTTTAGATTTCTTTCATCAATGTCTTACAGTTTTCAGTGTATGGATCTTTCATCGCCTTGGTTAAATTTATTCCTAAGTATTTATTTTTTTTGATGCTATCTTCAATGGGCTTGTTTTCTTTATTTCTTTTTCACATCATTTGTTGTAAGCGTATGGAAAAGTAACTGATTTTGTATGTTGATTTTGTATCCTGCCACTTTACTGAGCTTGTTTATTAATTCTAACAGATTTTTAATGAAGTCTTTAGGGTTTCTATGTATAAGATCACATTTTACTTCTTCCTTTCCTATTTGGATGGCTTTTATTTCTTTTTATTGCCTGATTACTCTGGCTAGGACTTCCAGTACTATGTTGAATAGGAGTGGTAAGAGTGGGCACCCTTGTCTTGTTCCTGATCTTAGAGGAAAAGCTCTCAGTTTTCAACATTGAGTATGATGTTAGCTGTGGGCTTGTCATATATGGCCTTTATTATGCTGTGGTGCAATCCTTCTATACCTAATTTGTTGACAGTCTGTATCATGAAAGTATGTTAAATTTTGTCAAATGCTTTTTCTGCATCTATTGAGATGACTGTATATTTATCTTTCATTCTATTAATGTGATGTAGCATTTTTATGGGTTTGCCTATGTTGAGACATTCTTGCATTCCAAGATGAATCCTGCTTATTATGGTGTATGATCATTTTAATGTGCTGTTGAACTAAATTTCCTAGTATTTTGTCAAGAATTTTTGCAACTATATTAATCAGGGATATTGGTCTGAAGTTTTCTTTTCTTGTGTTCTCATCTGGCTTTGGTATTCAGATAATGCTGGCTTTGTAAAATGGGTTTGGGAGTGTTCCTTCCCTTCAGTTTTTTTTGGACAAGTTTACAAAGGATTGGCATTAATTCTTCTTTAAGTGTTAGGTAGAACTCAGCAGTGAAACCATCTGGTCCTGGGTTTTTCTTTGCTGGGAGGTTTTTGATTACTGATTCAATCTCCTTACTCATAATTAGTCTGTTCAGATTTTCTATTTCTTCATAATCTAGTCTTGGTAGGTTATATATTTCTAAGAATGCATCCATTTGTTCTAGGTGTCCCATTTGTTGATTTATAGTTGTTCATGGTAGTCTCTTATGATCCTTTATATTTCTGTGGTATCTGTTGTAATGTCTCTGCTTTCATTTATAATTGTTACTTATTTGAGTTCTCTCTTTTTTTTCTTGGTAGTCTAGCTAAAGGTTTGTCAGTTTTTAAAAAAAATCTTTTCAAAAAACCACCTCTTAGCTTTTTAAAAAATATTTTCTACTGCTTTCCTATGCTCTATCTCATTTAGTTTTGCTCTAATCTTAATTATTTCTTTCCTTTTGCTAACTTTGGGCTTAATTTGTTTCCTTTTTAGTTCCCTGTGGTGTAATGTTAGGTTGCTTATCACAAAGTGCTTTCTAATACATTATCTAATTTGACCCCCCAAAGCAGATAGGGTAGCAATTCCTTGTTCCCATTTTGCAGATAAAACTTTTGAACTCCAAAGGCTAAAAGATGTATCCATTTTCACACAACCAGAATTCCCTTTTTCCAAATTTAGTAAAAGGAATAAAAATTTCAAACATTAAACAACAACAACATTCAAACAAAGGAAGAAATACAATCTAGCAAAACAATATGTTAAAGACGGTGATCAGGGAATGAGAGATACAACAGTGTAGAGACCCAAAAGCAATTACTCTTTAACTCCAAAGCAACTCTAAGAGAAGAAAGCAGTTCTGGGAGACTTGAACAAATTTTGGGGAAATCTCACAAATGCCCCAGGATTCAGAGGGCCGCACTCTGAGCGGTCAATAGGCAGTGTAGGCACAATATTTTTACAGAATAAGCTTTAAGAGTAGGAGTCTTGACTCACCACCATGATAGTGACTCACCTAAAGTGAGAATGACTCTTTGGAAGCGGGAGCTGAAGCTGGGGAAGTAAGTGCATGTCTCTGTCAAAATCAAAAGCTCCCAAAACTCTTTCCAAATTACAGCATAGTCTGCACCCAAGGGTTCCCACTGTTAGGACTAGACTATGTCCCTTCTTAAAAAATACAACAGTATGAAATGCTAAATAAAGCTGCAGAACAAAGAATAGAGCCCAAATTCATCAACTGTTACAGCTCCATGTCTCCCAGCTGAATCCTTTTCTCTGCCTTCAAGCAAAAGTAAAATCCTAGTAATACCCGGGCTTCAAACTTAAGTTCTAAGAGAATATAAACAGGTCTCAGAGCAGATGGGATGATACATGTGGTTCATGGATACAACATTTGGGAAAAGAGATGGTCTAGCTAGCGTGTCCCACATGAATATGAGAAACACGAAAACCAATGGCATAGCAACTATGCAAAAACCAGAAAACATAGAGGAAATAAAAGAGAGAAGGAAAGAGGGAGGGAGAGAGAAAGGTATCAAATAGAGACTGATGAAAGATACATTCTAGAAAAAAGCCTTGAGAAACAGAAGAAAAATTCTATAATGAATACTTTGCATCATAGAAGACATTAAAAATGATGAATTTGATGAAAGAATGAATCAAAGATGAGATGCAAAGATAGAAGAAAGAACAGAAAAGAGAGACAGTAGAGCTCAGAATACAAAATAAAGACCAGAACACCACTTCTGGAGAGCTATTAATCAGGGGGAAAATAGTTGATAAATTTTGTTAAATGCCTTTTTGGTATCTGTGGCATCTACGGTGATGATTATATATTTGAATTCTTTTTATCTATTTGTTAGACAAGAAACTTATGTTCTCAATAAAAAATTTTTTAAAATAAAGAAAAATATCGTTAGACAAACGGATGAATATTATGAACAAGGCTGGTCACACTAAAAATAAGTACCAGTGGCCAACACACACACACACTCACACATACACATACACTCAAACTTATTTTAAAGGAAGACAAATCACAAAGAGATTTAGTACTGATCAGACTGGCAAAACTTAAAAACTTTGTTAAAGTTGTTGATGGCATGTGGAACCACACAGTCTCACAAATTATTGGTGATGGTATAAAATGCTGTAAACTTGTTTTAGAGCAATTTGAAAATATCTATTAAATATTAAGTGCACCATTTTCTAACCCAACAATTACCCTGATGGGAATTTAGCACATCATATTTGCCTAAGTCTGCAAACACAAATGTACAGTATAAGTATGTTATTTTAAATTGTACTATTGTTTGAAATACCTCCCCCCAAATTAAAACAAAAACAAAAAACAAAAGCAATCTCTGTTTAGCAATGAGGTACTCATTGAAAAGAATTATGACACATTTGTATCATGAAATACAGTGTGCCTATTTAAAAGACGTTACTGAAACTGGGGGTGGGGGGAGAGGGGTGGTAGAGGACTCTCCAAAACATATTATTAAGAGAAAAAATGCAGAGTCAGAACAATGACTGTAGGATAATTCCACGTATATAAACCAACAAACAAAGAGTATCTGTTTCTTGCTTCCTTCCTTACCATCTACATCCAATCCATCGCTAAATCATGTGGAATTTAGTTTCCAAAATACTATGAAATGCTTCCATTTTTCTTCAACGATGTGCTAGTCCAAGTTGCCTTTGTTCCTTCCCTTACGCCGTGCAATAGCCTCCTAACTGGAGTCCAACTAGGTACTTCTCCCCACGCTTGCTCAGTCTAACTTTAGCCACTCTGAACAGGCTCTGGTGCTCCTGGCACATAGACTTGAACATACCTTTGTCTCTCTCTGGAACATTTCCCTCTAATCTAACTCAGTTTTCCATTCTTCCCTCAGATTTCAGCCCCATTGTCACTTCCTCAGAGAAACTCACATGCTCCTTTTTGGTTGCATTTAATTTATAATTATACATTTACCTATGTGTGATTAATACCTATTTTCATCTGCTAGACTATAATCTCTAGGAAAGTTGACGGCGTATCTATTTTTGCTCGTCATTGAATCCTCAACAAGGTAGGTGACTTAGAAATGAAATAAATAAGTATGCATTTCAGTCTATATAGCCATCCATCCATCCACCCATCCATCCAACCATCCGTCCATCCATCCTTCCATCCTTCCATTCTGTACTTGCATTAAAAATATCTGGAAGAAACTATTAGCTATGGCTATTACCTAGGGATTGGGGCTGAGGGAATAGATGGGAGTGAAAAGTAAAAAGATTCACTTTTTCTTTTAAATATTTGCATTTGTTTACATTTTTACTAGGTACATGGAATAAAAAAATTACCATAACATAACTATTACTTTCTTGTTGATGACACGAGATCAAGTGTACCTTAAAAATTTTTCCTTCAGTCAACGTGGGTAATTAAATAGTTTCTTAATATGTTGTCACTAGGACTATAATTATAACTTTGACAAACCTTCTTATTAACACAATTCTCTTTTCTTGCCAACTTAATTCAGGTCTATTTTAAGTGTAGAGTGAACAGTTCTCACAAGCATTCTTATGTGTGTTTGTATACTCAGGCAAACAAGCATTTTTTTCTCGTTAAAGAAAGGTGCTAGGTTTTTTTCTCATTAAAGAAAGGTGTATACTCATGCAAACACACATTTTTTTCTCATTAAAGAAAGATGGGGAATTCAGTCCCATTGCCATTGTCCTTTCACAGAAAGGAACAATGTGGAGGAAACAAGATTCTCTTGACTTTGATTAATGAATAAAGAAATCTCTTTAACCCAATTCACCTTAGAGCATCTTCTCCTGATGGAACTACCAGCTCCTACAACAATTCAAAAAGGCATACTCTCAACAACCAGGGGAAAAATTTTTGAAATTAATAACCAAAGAGATCTTTCTTGGTCTCTATTTCTACTTAACTACTGCTAGTCTCTCTCTGATGTTGGTTTAGTCTGTAGAATTGTCTCAGCAGCACCAGCAGTCTGGGCCACATCGAGTCTTTTTTTTTTTTTTTTTTCTGTACGTGGGCCTCTCACTGTTGTGGCCTCTCTCGTTGCGGAGCACAGGCTCCGGACGCGCAGGCTCAGCGGCCATGGCTCACGGGCCCAGCCTCTCCGCGGCATGTAGGATCTTCCCGGACCGGGGCACGAACCAACGTCCCCTGCATCGGCAGGCGGACTCTCAACAACTGCGCCACCAGGGAAGCCCCCACATCAACTCTTGCAACCTTAATATGTGACCACCAATCACCCCTTCAATCATCAGAGTTTGTTGAAGAAATGTGCCTCAACCTTTTCATCTTGGTTTCTAAACAGGGGCAAGTTTGGACTTACAGCACAACCATAGAGCACAATCATAGATCAACCTATGGAAGGAGCCCTAGGGAGCAGAAAGTAAACAAGACCATTCTGTATTGTTTTCAGGTTTCCTGAATAGTTCAATAAGAGGGATGATTTTGCCTGGTCATTTATTGAATTCTGTACTCTTACGTGTTGGAAACTGTAAGAACTCTGCGAACTTCTGAAGTGGGACATAAGAATGATTAGGAGAAGATGAAGTATTATAAAGTATTACTCATATAATATAAATTGATTAATATAATTATAAAGAAATCTCATTCAGATAACACTCACTAGAGAATGTAAGTTGGTGTAGCCACTGCAGAAAACAGTATGGAGGTTCCTCAGAAAATGAAAATTAGAGTGGCCATGTGATCCTGGAATCCCACTCCTGGGCATATATCTGGACAAAACTCGAATTCAAAAAGATACACGCACCCTTATGCTCATAGAGGCACTATTCACAATAGCCAAGACATGGAAACAACCTAAATGTCCATTGACAGATGAATGGATAAAGAAGATGTGGTACATATATACAATGGAATACTACTCAGCCATAAAAAAGAACAAAATAATGCCATTTGCAGCAACATGGATGCAATTAGAGATTATCATACTGAGTGAAGTAAGTCAGACAGAGAAAGACAAATACGATATGATATCACTTACATGTGGAATCTAAAATATGACACAAATGAACCTATCTATAAAACAGAAACAGAATCATGGACATAGAGAACAGACTGGTGGTTGCCAAGGGGGAGGGGGTTGGGGGAGGGCTGGAGTGGGAGGTTGGGATTAGCAGATGCAAACTATTGTATATAGAATGGATAAACAACAAGGTCCCACTGTTGTTATAGCACAGAGAACTATATTCAGTATCCTATGATAAACCATAATGGAAAAAAATATTTTGAAAAAGAAGGTATATATATGTATACCTGAATGACTTTGCTGTACAGCAGTGATTAACACAACCTTGTAAATCAACTAGACTTCCATAAAATTGAAAAAAAGAAAAGAAAAAAAGATAACACCAACTAGAACCCTTGGGTGTGCGGGATGGTGAGAGGAGGGGAAAATTTAGGAGAGATTCGATTCTGTGAATATGGTGAGAACTTCGGACCTCCCTTAGAGGGCGGAAGTCCATAAAATCATTCACCCTGAGTACAATTTCCACCCTTGGTATAAGTAGAGTGTGCCACTTCTGATTGCAAAAGCCTCAGGATTAGTCACTCAAATAGTAAGAGTTCCTCTTGTACAAGTGACCTCTGGAAAGAAGTCAAGAGTATTTCCTAGCACATGCAAATAAACACATTTCAGAATTCACTGATACGTAAGCATTGCACTTAAAACCCATGTGTCCCTGGCCAATGTCATAGTGGTCAGAACAGAGGTCACCTTTAAGGAGTGCATGACGGAGGGAGCCTTCCAGGTGCTGATGTTCTATCACTTGAGCTGCCTGGTGGTATGCCAGTGGTTCCACAGGCATATACACAGGTAGAAATTCATCAGCCATACATTTGTGATTTGTGCACTGTGTGAATGTAATACCTCGATCAAAACAGAATTTAAGTAAAGGTACAACTGTTTTCTGGAAGCCTAGGGGAGAGTAATCTTTAGCAAGAAACATGACACAACCTGATTGTCATTTCTAAGGTCTAATAAGAATTTTATGGTATGACTAGAATTCTATCATAAATGGTTTTCTGCAGATGTCCTAAAGATGGGGCCCCATCTGCTGGAGAATGAGAATGTAATTTGAAATGCTGAACTTTTATGAATAATCAGAAAAAGACAACTGACGACCAGCCTGCTACTTGGGAGAATCAACTAAGGTGAAAATTTCTGCAACAGAAATTTGTTTTCATTCTTGGCTTTGACATTCCCACTGGTATCTAGGGGAGCACCCAAATTATAAAGAATTCCCAGAAAACAATAAAATACACTACAATTTGCACACGCGCGTGCACACACACACACACACACACACGATCTGTATGCACTGGAAGGGCTGGAACCTCTCTTTCAATGTCCACTTTCAGACTTCTCAGCCTAGATGCCTTTTCTTCAATAACCTCAAACCCACGCCATCCAAACCCCAGTGTCCGTCGAACCCTCCAGGTGGAGGTTCCCGAGACTTCTAGACAGAGCCTCTCCCAAGGCCCAGACCTCCATTCTCACAACCTGAAACTGCACACATGTTCTCTCTGCATCCCATGGGCCCAAGATCACAAACTCAAAACCTGAGTCGATGCCATGACTAAATCCTTTCCTTCCCTCCTCCAGTAAAGCCTCTCTCTTCCATTTCCTTCCACTTGCCCTGTCCTCGTCCTGCTGACAAAGAGCCTCGCCAACATTCAGGGGCTCCTTTCTCCTCCTTCTGTATATTCACCCACCTCCAGTGTCTCCATTTATCGAGCCCCCCTTCCCAAACAGAGTTATTATTGTTCACAGTGCAGCCCTTACCACATCCTTGCTCACATCCCTCTTTGGTCCCCCACTTCACATAGAATAAAACCCTAACTCCTAAGCTCAGCATTTAAAGCCATCTATGAAGAGACAGTCATCTAATTTCACAAACTTAACCTTCAAATCATGCTCCCACTTCTGTACCTCACATTTGGTCAAACCTCCTGCACTTACCCCCAGACGCAAAATTGCATCCTATCTTTGAAAGACCAGTTACTTCAGTTTGAGTGCTCCCCTCTCCCGTGTTTATTTCCAGATCAGTTTCAAGCAGGAGATAGTATGAATCTGTGATAAGACACCAGACTTTGGCTTCAGACAACCTGGCTTCAAATCCCAGGGCCACCGCTTTCTTGGCATCCACTCTTGGGCAAATTGCTTAATGTTTCTGAGATCCTTAGTTTCCTCTTCTCTATACCGAGAGGATGGCGATACAGTATCTATATTGCAGGATTGTGGAGAGGACGAATTGAGTGAAAACGAGACAGACGTGAGAAAGTACTTAACACAACTCTCATACTGAACAAGCATCCGTAGAAGCTATTATTTCCACTGATATCATTATCCTAATCATTATTATCGACTTCAAGAAGAGTTTCCTATTTCATCAACTGAAATTAAAGCCTTCCTCTCTCTTGTCCTTCCATAGGACACTGGCCATGCCTCTAATTACATTTATCAAAAAATGACCATATATGAGAGTTATTAATGACTGCCTGCCTTATTTCATAGGGAGGAACACATTCCATAAACAGTTATTAAGTACTAAACGACACCTTAATTATCAGCCGCATATGTTTAGGTCTTCATTTCCTCCTCAGTTATCCCATCATTCATTCACACCTTCCCAATCTACGACCACGTAGGTCTGCAACCTGGACAGCATGTTAGGGTCCTCACTTCCCCACTCTTCACATGTGCTAGTATGCCCTGGGTCTTGCAGACTCTACCTCCTTGACACATTTTATAACCTGACCCTCTCCGGCCCAATCGGCATTGCCTCAGTGAATTGTTTTTCACCAAGACTGTGATGGTCTCTAACCCAAGTGGCCTTCCAAGGTAACACTCGTGATCGCCCTGATGAGGGCCCCCACCACTGTATTTGTCTGCTTATGCACCTGCACTGCCACATAAAACCCAAGTCTCTTGCACACAGGGATCACGTTGCATTCAAGGTGAACAGCTCGACGCGTGGCACACGGTAGGCCATCAAAAGGCGAGTGTCAAAAAAATGAGTGAGTCATGATATTCCGTCTCCATATACTTAGACTGAACCTCCATGCTTACAAATGTCCCCATTACGTACTATAGGCCTCAGGAGTGCAGCTCTGGGGTTGGATCAAGGGCCTAGGAATTCCTCAGGGGATTTAGGAATGCCGTTCCAATAGCCTCTATGGGAAGCAGGCAGGCCAGCAAGAAGTAGGGAGGGAAACAGGTTCAGAGAAAGGATGGGACTGAAGGGAAAAGCAGTGAACGTGAGAGCATCTCTTCTCTAAGGCATGATATCAGACCGGGTCAAAGACGATGGAGACCTTGTTTGCAGAAGCAACACTAGACATGCAGAAAAGTCTATCTACCACTGTGATGGATGCTGTGATGTACCACCCGGACCCCCCTGCAGGGAGGAAGGCCTGGTTCCCCAGCTTCTGGGAGAGCTGTTGGATATTATGGATATTCCTTTAGCTGAAGAGAACCTCATGCCTCAGAGTCATGCCCCTTCCCAAAGCAACCCACATCCAGTGACTGGTCTATGCAGTGTATAAAGGCCTGGCCCCATCTTCCAACTTGGAGCAGACTCTGCAAGGCCATCCCGGGTTCTGTCCTCCTTGAAGGAGACCTCCACTGAGACTGCATTGCAGCTCAACTTCTCTCCATCCAAAGCTTTTTCCTTCTCTTTCCTACTAGAGGTCTTAATCTCGAGAACACCGCCCACCCTACCCCACCCCAATTAACTGGCCTCCTGGATAAACTCTGTCTCCGAATCTGCTTCCCAGAACCTAACCTGTGACAGCCAAAGACAATGAAGATGGCAGAGAATGTGATGACAGCACACACCATAACTCAGAGAAAAAGAACTACTAGCCAATGAGCCGAGTTTGGTCTCTAGAAAGTTTGGTGTTGACTTTTCAGGGGTTAAAAATTGTGAACTTACCAACATTAAAAAGATTCTTTTGAAAAGGCCGAAAGCTTGGCAATGATGGGCCAGCGCTGGCATGTGGCACTGAGAGCTGGAGCTGAGGGATGGTGTTCCACAGGATGGTGCCTGTGCAGCCCACCCCCATGTCCTTCCAGTGCCCTTCGTTCATTTCTTTGAGCTGCCCAGCCCTGAGGACACGGGAGTTGTAATTCTGATATTTCAGTTTCTAACTTCGAGGCAGGCTACTTCCCTGCTCAGCTTGTTTCCCTCAATAACTCCTATCATCTGACTTTTCCCACAGAATGTAAGCTTTCTGCTGGCTGGGTCTGTATGGTAGCCATCTCGGTAGCTCTCCCCCAGCAGATGTGCTAGGTGGGTGAATAGGTCAGCTGTTCCAAGCATGCTTGGTCAGCGAACAAAATTAAGTAGAAGACCCTCTTCACCACTTGTGCTAACCATGAGCAGAGCCTACGCTTCTAGTATATTCTGAGGGAGACCCTGTGTGACATTTGGATGCAGGAAGATGTTTTCTGGACACAGAGAAAGAGGTTGGGCTCTCCTTTTACGAAGGCGTGGCCATTTGTGTCGTTCCAAGGCTCAGAGATGAATCCAGGTAATTGGAGTGGTTTAAAAGGCAGAGGCAGTAGGTAGCCCATATCATAGGACTCATTTGCTTGGCCGAAGTCACCAAGAGCAAAACCCTGGAGGACTCAGCAGTGCCGAACAGGTCCTGGCTGTGCTGCCCAAGTGCAGGTAAAGGGCTTAAGTAATTGCTGTCCTTGGGCAGCCCGTCAAAATACAGAGTTGAAACTACACAAGGGCAAGCGCTCCCACGGAGGAGAAATTATCAACTATTGTTAGACAGAATAGTACGTGACTGTCGACATTTCACCTTTTATTGTTATAGCAATGCTTTAAGAAAGAAGTGTCGTTAAGGTTGTCAGAATTTCATTTTACCTCCCTCTTTGAAGCTGGTAAAAATTCGCTCTTGCTGAAACTTGCCTTTCAGGTGCTCAGCCAGATTTGTGCTTTGTTTCTACCCCGTGGTTCTCTAATGGAATGCAAGGTGTAACACAGGGCCCAGGGTTTTTCTAAGGAACTTTCTACACCCTGTTTCCTACCTCAACTCCCTTTTCCTGGCTCACTCCACTCTCTGCCAAAAGGTGGGTTTTAACAACCAAAACAACCCCAAAGATACATTCAACGGAGAGAGGATTAAAGGCTTTTGGTGGTGTTTCTAAAACTCGCTGCCGCAGTAAGCAATACTCAACAAGTAGGACTCTGTTCAGCGGCGCTCACTAAAGGGAATCACCGTCTTAGAGTGTCCGTAAGAGACGCAGTTGGGTCTACTGGTACTTTTGTAGCTCTCACTGAATAAAAGGTAACCAATGACAGTTCAAAACTGTCTTCGTAGGTGTGCCACAGAGGTGACAATCTGGTTGGAAGGAGGAACTAGAGATAGCATCCCCAGGCTGCATCTGTCTACCAAACCCACTGATTTTGTTTATTTATTTATTTAATGTAATGCATGTTTTTTTTTTTTAAGTCTTTATTGAATTTGTTACAATATTGCTTCTGTTTTATGTTTTGGTTTTTTGGCCTCGTGGCATGTGGGATCTTAGCTCCCTGACCAGGGATCGAACCCGCACCCCTTGCAATGGAAGGCAAAGTCTTAACCACTGGACCGCTGGGGAAGTCCCCCTGATTTTGTTTAGACTGTGTGCTCTTGGCACTCAATTCTCCCCATGGCCCGTCTGCCAAGCCGTCTCCCGCTGATGACAAAATGCTAGGGGGCAGGGACAGAGCTGATGATTTCTCAGTCAGTTACTATGTGCCAGGCAGAATGCTAGGACTTTTATTAATCATAAGACACCAGGAAGATACCAAGAGGCATGAGATGCCCCCTCTACTCTCTGGCTGAAACCTACTTTAGGTATATATACCTATGCATAAAGGGCTTTAAAATACTCCCAGGCTTGCTTTGCTTATCTTAAACTGAAGCTGCTGTCCAGCAAGACTTATTACGCCGGTCAGCAGATGAAATATCACCATATATAACAGAGTATTTACTTTGGTAGATATGCCGCCAGCTCTCTGATGGATGTGCTGGGTCTTGAGTGTGCTATCTTCCCCTTTACAGTAGTCCCAGAACCTGGGGAAGTGCTATAATCAGCCTTTTATTATTATAAGCATTTCTGCAATAACATCCATTTGCAAACTTCTTAACAATCAACTCTACTCTTCATGACTCATAAGAAATCAGATAGTTCAGCACTTGTTAGCTCTGTTTTATGGCCCCGAAATCTCGGGCCTAGAGTTCAAAGAAATCAAGGGTTACGCAGCCAGCTAGGGCTTAAGACCAACACAGCTGCTCTGTTTTCATCCAGCCTCTCAGCCTGGCTGCCCAGCTGCTTCCCAATCCTTTCCCTGAATATATATATACATACATATATACATATTACATATATATATGTAATATGTATATATGTATGTATATATATGTAATGTGTATATATATATGTATATATATATATTATTTTTAAACTCTTGGAATTAAGACCATCCTAGTACGAATATTGGCCCCGATTCTCCATTTTTAGCATGAAGAACTAACAGCCTGGGCTCTTGCCAAGCATTGCTGGAATAATTCTGGCAGATCTGAGATAGCCCTGCAGGCCATTTCCCTCAGCTGGTGGAGAAGCAGAGCTGAATCTGTTCAGGGGCCGTTTCACCCAGCCTGTGAAACGGCCCCTCTGGCAGCAAGGAGAGACGGGCGTCCCAGGCAGAGTCCAGGTGCGTTGTCCAGCCAGGCAGAGGCGGCAGTGGAGCAAGGGGAGGGGCAGGTGAGTGGGCAGAGCTGCTTGGCCTTGGGAAGCTTCTTTGGAGAGTGATGCAGCTGCTCTCCATGTTATATGTCTGCTATGACATGCATCATAGGCACGGGAAGGTAAAGCCCAGGTGGCTCTGGCTTTTCCGTAGGGAATATTTAGCCACTATTTTAGAAAATGGGGGGCAAAACATGGTCAAAGGCATAAAGAATAACTAGAGTTCAGCTCTGGAAAAGAGAGATGTCCCTCTCTCCTTGGAGTCAGGCTGTGTTGCCTACCATTCTGGAATAAGGCTGTCAGCCCATATACGTGACAATAAAAGGGTTTATTATCCCAAGTCATCATCTCATAATTCCTTACTTTGTTTTTTTTTTTTTTTTTTTTTTTTTTTTTTTTGGCCGCACGGCTTGCGGGATTTTAGTTCCCCAACCAGGGATTGAACCCGTGCCCCCTGCAGTGGAAGCACGGAGTCTTAACCACTGGACCGCCAAGGAAGTCCCCCTTCCTGTGTTTTGAAACTGCAACTTCATGGCTCCATAGTAAATGTGCAATGATTGCTCAAAATATTTCATGTTTTAACTATTTTAAATGCTGCTAATGATATTTCTACCAGTACCAAGAAAGACAATTATCTCAACTTGGAATATATTTATGAACTGGGTATCCCTTTCTGTTCTAATTCCAAACCTAATTTGCTTCTAGTATCCTGTTTACTCCTTTATAAACAGTTGGGGTCAGCTGGTCTATCTCCCATTTCCAAAAACAGATACTACTTCTTCTTGTCCTCTCATTTCCCCCCAATACATTTGCATCATCCTCATCATCACTATCATTACCAACATTAGTTGAGCACTTTCTATATGCCAGGCTTTATCCGGAGAATTTTACATGTGCTGATGGGAATTACTGTGATCCCTATGTTACAGATGTGGAGACTGGGACACACAGAGACTAAGTAACTCACACATGAGCAGTCACACTGGAATTGAGACACATGGTTCCAAAGCCAGACTCCTTACCACAAGGCTCTCAGAACCCTCCTGGTACCCTGCTTGAGTATGTTGCCATTTCCAAAGTGCTTTTATGTGCATCTTTTCATTTGATTCTTACAACCACACATAAGGTTTTATTTAAACTGAGAATCCCCATTTTATGTCTTCCAAGTCTTGGAAAAATATGTAGTATTTTATTTTGTTGAATTATTAAGGGTTTGGCTAATTTGTTTTCCAGATGAAAATTCTAAAATTAATCTGAAGTAACACGGTGGATTTCTCCACCTAAAAAAGTTAAAGTTATATTCGACTATAAATCATCCGCAAATAACTCTCCGTGGCTTTTCTCCTGTTATAAAGCAAAGTCCTACATTTTTCAGGGGGATGCACTGAACTCCAGTAGAAACAGAGAGTGCATTTAAATGTCTTAAGTTATAACTGACTGCACTGCAAAATCAAATAGTTTGGGCTTGACACATATATAGTTATATGAGTAACATTTGTACTCACACGTCTAGATTTATATATACCAGGCCAAATTCCAGAAAGGATTTTCAGAGGTTTGGAACATGTACTTCTGGGAATTTATATATACCTCTGATGTCTCTTGATTTGAAAAATAAGTAGTTTATTCTACTTTTTTAAAATATCTCTACTTATACCCACAGAGTTTTAAGAAAGGACATATATGCTAATGTAGCCTAATGAAGATAAATGCCAAATTCCTTACTGAATTACTGTTTCTTCGGATGCTTACTCATTCCTAGTTCTCAAATTCATTGTTCCCAATTTTTGACACATTGTCATTAGAGAAACGTCTGAGTTTTTTCCAGAGACCAACGGGACTGAATTCTGGTTCAGGAATACAAATAAGAGAGACACCACCACTTGAATGTGTATGTTGTTCTTGGAGTGAAATCCTTCAGGCCTGGTATCTTACAGATGACCTTTAGGACATAACAGGGAGGCCCATGGAAGAAAAGATCAGGACCTCCATATCACGCAGAGGCAATGGAAATACTTGAGAGGATTAAACACCCAAGGTTACTTGAAGAACCAAGCCATATCCCATGCCTCCTTAGAGTAATTTCTTCTGTACAGAGCCTCACACACTTGCCATGATAAATGCTCCTTCTTATTGACAAATATTCCTGCTGAACAATGAAACCCCCAAAAAAGCATCTTAGGGAAACTCAGGCTTAGTTTCAGCTTTGTGGCCAACAAATATCTGCATAAACAATCTCTGGGGTCACTGGGTGAAGGTTAGTACACAGACAAGGTCATAATACATCCCAGCACTTAACCTAACCAAATGACATAGACCAAGAAAGCTTTTCTGAAAAAAGGCAGTTGCATTTCATCTTCGCATATTCAGACCAAAGAAAATAAACACCTGCTGTTTTAAACCACCGGGTAGTTCTCTGGAATGCAGATGGGTCACCAAAGTCATGGACAGTAGTAGTGTTTTTCTTAGGGTGGCAGGAAGACCCCATGAAGTGAGGTCCTATAGCCTGCCAAGGGCTTTAAGACCACTGAAGGAACAGAATGATAAAGGAGAGGGATCTGACGTGTCCAAGCATAAATCCAACTTCCATTTTCACTAAAGGTCCTTGTAATTCTTTGGATTGAAGGCCCAAAATGTGAGTTTTGAAACTGAGGGCCCACCCTCTCTTTGGTACTGAAAGGGAGAAAGGAATAAAATATATATACCTCACAACTTGGGCCAGGGATTTTAAATTTGTTATCTCAGTTTATCCAGTGATGACCATGAATAAATATTTTTTATATTCCTATAATTTGAAGAGGAGAATGAGGCTCAAAGAATTTAAATAGCTCACTGAAAATGACCCAGATTGTGTAATTTGGACCCAGGTCTATGTGAATCCTTGCTGCCTTCTTGGGATAAAATGGGATTTCCCAGGGGAATTTATGGGAAGCGATGGAAGTTTTAACACAGTCCCCCAAAGCACACATTAATGTGCCCACCTAAAGCTTAGCAGTAAGTACGAAGTAAGACTCTGGTCATGTATGTTCCCTTCCTAAACAAGCACAGAGAGGCTGTTTGTGGAAGATGAACCTCTGTGCCCAAGAATCAATACTTGTGGAGCTGAAGAGACAGAAGGAACTTGACTCCTTCCTAAACTTGGGCTCACAGTCTAGTGGCTTGACTGTCGGCGGTTTCCCTATTTGTTGGTGGAATTGTTCTTCTTCCTACCTGTCACCCACCTAGCAGCACGGAACTTTGGGGATGCGTGATACTCCCCTCTACTTTGGACAATATTTCATTCAAGGGCCTTCTGGAGGGATGGTTTATCTACTCTTTTCTTTTCTTTTCCTTTTTTTTCTTTTTGGTCATGCTACGCAGCTTGCAAGGATCTTAGTTCCCTGACCAGGGATTGAACCCAGGCTACTGCGGTGAAAGCACCGAGTCCTAACCACTGGACCACCAGGGAATTTCCCTCTCTACTCTTTTCTTAAGCATTTTCAGGTAAGACATTTTCATAACCCTCCTGGAAATTATTTCTGACTAACTATTATCAGGAAGGGTCCTTCTTTCATTCAAACAGGAAAGAGCACAAGGCAAGGAAACATCCTCAAATAGTACCATAGTATCCAGCCAGGCATTTCCTGACCTAGAGGTCACACACTGTAGTTTAAGTGGGTTTGTGTGGAACAGTGCAGAAGAGTGCACTCAACTCCTTCAGAGGCCTTTCATGATTGATATTACTCTTCCCTTAATTCCTAAGTGCCCCCCCAGTAGGGAGCCCTCAGTCCAGAGACTGGGTACAAGTGTTCTCTGGTAGTCCAGGTGTGCCTTTAGGCTTTCACCTGGTGTATGGGCTCACTGGGGTAGAGCGGAAAGAAGCTGGAACTCTCTGCTGATTCATTTCTCGTAAAGATGTCCCATGTGCCGTGAAGTTAATCACACAGCTGATTTTCAGCAAGATGTTCACTGACCATCAGTGAGGAGGCTATTTCAAAAACTCATTCTAGGAAAGCCACATCCAAAGAATGAAGTTGGACCCCTTCCTCACACCGTATAGAAAAATGAACTCAAAGTGAATTACAGACCTAAATGGAAAAGCTAAAACTGTAAAACTCTTAGAAGAAAGTATAGGAGAAAATTTTTTATTACCTGGGAGGTATGCAAAACCGTTTTGGATAGAACACCAAAAGCCCAAGCAACAGAGCAAAAATAAATCGATTTCAACAAAATGAAAAACTTTTGTGCTTCCGTGGTGACCTTCAAGAAAGTGAAAAGATAAGCCAAATATTTGCAGATCATAGTTCTTATAAGGAACTTGTATCTAGACTATATAAAGAACTTTTACAACTCAATAATGAGAAAACAAGTAACTCAATTAGAAAATGGGCAAAGGATCTAAACAGACATTTCTTCAAAGATATACAAATGGACAATAAGCCCGTGAAAAGATGCTCAACATCATTAGCCATGAGGGAAACACAAACCAAAATTACAAAGAGATACTATTTCATACCCATTTCCTAATGATGTGTGTTTGAATTGTGTATGCAGAAACTGGCCATTCTTGGCTATCATCATAAGTGTCAGAGAGGATGTGGAGAAACTGGAACCCTCACGCACTGCTGATGGGAACGGAAAATGGTGCAGCTGCTTTGGAAAACAGTCTAACAGTTCCTTAAAACTTAAAAATAAAGTTACCGTAAACCCCAGTACTTTCTACTCCTAAATATATACCCAAGAGAAATGAAAACATATGTGCATGTAAAAACGTGTACAGAAAGGTTTGTAGCAGCATTATTCATAATAGCCAAAATATAGAACAACCCAAATACCCACAAAATGGTGAATGGATAAAAAAGATGTGGTATATCCGTGCAATGGAATATTATTCGGCAATAAAAAGGAGTGAGATAATGATACACGGTATGATTTTTTTTGAATTTTTTTAACATCTTCATTGGAGCATAATTTCTTTACAATGGTGTGCTAGTTTCTGCTTTATAACAAAAGTGAATCAGCTATACGTATACATATATCCCCATATCTCCTCCCTCTTGCGTCTCCCTCCCACCCTCCCTATCCCACCCCTCTAGGTGGTCACAAAGCACCAAGCTGATCTCCCTGTGCTATGCGGCTGCTTCCCACTAGCCATCTATTTTACGTTTGGTAGTGCATATATGTCCATGCCACTCTCTCACTTCGTCCCAGCTTACCCTTCCCCCTCCCTGTGTGCTCAAGTCCATTCTCTATGTCTGTGTCTTTATTCCTGTCCTGCCCCTAAGGTTCTTCAGAACCAGTTTTGGTTTTTTTTTTAGATTCCATATATATGTGTTAGCATACAGTATTTGTTTTCCTCTTGCTGACTTACTTCACTCTGTATGACAGACTCTAGGTCCATCCACCTCACTACAAATGACTCAATTTCATTCCTTTTTATGGCCGAGTAATATTCCATTGTATAAATGTGCCACATCTTCTTTATCCATTCATCTGTCGTACATGGTATAATTTGTATGAATCTTGTAAGCATTATGCTAAATGAAAGAAGTCATTCACAAAAGGCCACATATTATATGATTCCGTTTATGTGAAATGTCCAGAATAGGCAAATCTACAGAGACAGAAAGCAGGTTAGTGGTTGCCTAACCTATGGCTGGGGTGGAGGTGGGGAAGAAATGAGGAGTGACTGCTAATGGATTTTTCTGGGGTGGGGAATGATGGAAATGTAAAACTGGTGGAGGTGATGGTGGTAGAAATCTGTGAATATATTAAAAGCCATTGAATTGTACACTTTAAATGGGTGAATAGTATAGTATGTGATTATATCTCAATAAGGCTGTTCATTATATATATTATATTAATATGTTTATATACATTTATACATTTAATTATATACTTAATATATTTAATTGTATATTTTAAAAACTCCTCATTCTAGACCTTGGTTCTCAGCTTCTTAAAGTCACCGGAGGGGGAACTTCTCAAATCCCAACGCCCGGACTACGCTCTGGACCAATTACATCAGAATCTCTGTGGGCAGGACCCAGAGACCTTTAAGATCACTGCACAGAAGAGACCAACATGTATGAGAAGAAGCTGAGTGGGTGACCTCCCCTCCTGGAGGTCACAGAGGAGAAACATTACGCTCCCACTGGGTGGATACCTGAACTTCTGATTTCTTCTCACTTCACAAGTAACTGTATGTTTCAGCTTCCATGGCTCTTACTTTGGAATCTTTGTAAAGTAGTGCTCAAAAGGTTTATTCATTCTGAAATAAAATGCATGGAACCAAACCATTTACCTGATTACTTGAGGAGTTTTACTTTAGTTCTTTTCATCTAAAATTCCACACTTTCAAAACTATTGATTCACTGTGGGAACAATTCAATGCATAGGATACAAGGGACCCAAAAACGGAAGCTGGGACTATTGCTTTGCTGGTTATCAATACCAGATAGAAAACGTTGCTGAGTGACCAACTGCATTCCCTTTAAAAACTGACCAATTCTTTCTTTCCTGTTTTTAAGCATGGTTGTGAATCAAAACACCAGTTTATGTGATTTAAAGAAAAAAAGATGACACACCTTCCAATCTCTAAGTCAGAAGTCAGGGCAGCAATTAGAACATAGAAACGGTCACTTAAATTCAGTTTTATGAAGGGAAAAGACTAAATACTTAAAAACATTCAGATATTGTTAATATAATTAGAAGTCAGCTACTACCAAGTTTTAAGTAAATAGAATAAAACTTTGTGGACTGAGGGCAAAAAGACAGCCTTTTGGAAGCTTATGAACACGGCATTTGTAAAAGAAAAAAGAAGTGTTTGAGGATTGGTTTGGCATTTTTCAATGCTTCGAACTAACACACTCTGGAGTGGCCCATCAAAGCCATTTATTATTGGGGATATAATATGTCAATTGGCTGTTTAGTTGCTTAGAGACCTCCTCCAAGCTTCTGAAAGCAGACACCTAACGTCAAACCACATCCAGCGGGTACCTAGAAGCACTTCCCTCTGTCTCTTTTGCTCTTTCATCTCTGGCATGCGATAATGAATAACCAAGAAAGCATATTTCCTCGCAATCACAGAGTCAGTTTTATCAGTGTTAACGTGTACAGTCAAGCCGGCCCCACATGAATGTGCATTTTAGCGCATACAGCAAGAATGTATGTATGCACTTTCACATAGAATTGACCTCTTCCTATCCAAGGTGGCTGTTCTAGCCTCAAAGGGGAGAGAAGCTCACTTGGTCAGAGCAAAGCTGCTGCTGGTGGAAAAGAAGCCTCCTCTCCAGTCTGTCAAGGGTCCTCTACATTGTACTACAGCTGATTACATGGCTCCAGTGAGAATGATGCTGGGGGGAGAGACTGAAAATACTTAGTGGTAAATATCAGTAATCAACTCTTTTTTTTTTTTTTTTAAATGGGATTGAACTAGGACAAGGAGAAATGGAAGAAGGAAAATGGAGACAATCAAAAACTCAGATCAGGACCCCGTGAACACAAAGGGTTAAATGTATTTCATTAACTATGAAGCCAAAGCCACATAATAACAACACAGAATAGACTTCAGCGTACAAAAAATCAGAAATTGTATTACAATTTTATCATTAAAGTTTTACGAGTCAGAGTTCTGAATTTTAACATGACCATGCACGAACAATGATTTTTCAGCGTACTAAACAGCTAGATTGTTCCTGTGAGCAGAGTAATGTGCATTATGAAATTAAACATGTACCCACTTTCAGCCGAGGTCACTGAAGAAACCAGACAGTTTGGGGCTCATTCTGTTACTATATATATGTTACTGTTGCTGAAGAAGTCACCCCAAGTTATTCAGCACTGCATCCTCTCTATAGAAAATAAATTCTTATCTTACAAAAAAAACCCTCAGATCATACACACTATTACATGTAAAATAAATAAACAACAAGGACCTACTGTATAGCACAGGGAACTATACTCAATATCTTGGTATAACCTATAATGGAAAAAAATCCTAAAAAGAATATATATATATATCTGAATTACTTTGCTGTACACCTGAAACATTGTAAATCGACTCTACTTCCATTCTACATTTAATTTTTTAAAAATTTAGAAAAACAAACACCCCCCCACAAAAACTCAGATCACTGAAAAGAACCAAAAAAATCCACATTTATATTTTTGCCAATATTTTACTCTCCCAGTCTACCCAAATGATACAATGGTGGCAAAGGTGGCAAATTTGAGGTCATGACACCTTCTTTCGGCTGGTAGACACACTGGCAAGAAATGTATTACTGAAAGGCAGGACCAGAGACATGATTTGTCTGGTCCAGAGCAAAATGAAAATGCAGGGCCCTTGTTCAAAAATTAGTAAGACTTTCAAGACAGTGACAGTAAAGCTCGGGACCGGGCACGGAGCCCTGCAGAGTGCGGGCCCAGCGTCACTGCCCAGGTTGCAGCCCATGAAGCGAGTCCTGCCAAAAGGTAAGAAAGGAGGGAGGTGGGGGTCTGCCTAACCATCCCTGGATCTGTTGTCTGCGCGCTGGTTTAGCTTCTCTTGGCTAAATGCACAGCTTTGCAATGGCCTGTGTCACTTTCTCATTTATGGAAACCAACACCCAAACTCAATGCCTTGTCTAAGGTCATGAGCTGAAAGAGCCAGAACTAAATCCCAGCTACCCTAAGTCCTACAGGTCACTCTCTTCCCTACATCATGCTACTGGTCTCCAGTTTAAATGTACATCATCAGGAAATAGTAACTACAAAAAAAGGGGTGGGGAGGGAAGGACATTACCTCATCAGAACTTCCTTTTCAACTCTTCTGTGCAAAGAATAAAGTCAGTTTTCAAATTCTTTTTCTGAATCAATGCTTTCAAGTCCTAGAGTCAAGACATCATAGGACAGCTCCAAACACTGAAGCAATTAGCTTTGCTGAGAGCTCACTGGAGCCCTTGCAGTTAGCAATTGGAGACCAAGGTGGTTATTAGTGGGTGGTTATGAGGCAACACGTTAGGAAACTAATCAGTGTTCCTGTACAAATATTTAAAATAATTCTGAGGTAATTTGAACTTTAACACAGAGCTAGCCAGATGCATTTGTAATCTGAACCCAAGGTTCTAATAAGTTACTGCCTTTTGGATGTCCTTCAATGTCAGGGACATTTTTAGAAAGACCAGCACTTAAGTGGAAACAAAGATTGACATTTTCAACATAAACATGAGACCTGGACTTTTTTTTTTTTTTTTACACAAAACAGAATGCCTGTGTCTTCCTCACTCAGGTGTATGTGTAAATTTAGTATATCAAAATATCTGGTGCAAGGGCATGGCCATTGAAAGATACTGCACAAATCAACTATAAATGGAGCTTTAGAGCTTATGAAAAAAAGAGTTCAAGGTAGGGTGCAATTAAAAAAAAAACACTCTTCAGAGCAGCAAAAAATAGCTGCTAACCCCCCTCGACAAGGCACAAGTTTTAGGGTCAGACAGACCTCCAGTTCAAATTCCCAGCTTCACCTATTATTCTATTTTTTTGGAGCCTTGGCTAATTCATCTGCAAAATGGGGTTGATACATTCAGCCAAACAGCTGAATCAGATGCTTTCTGTATGTCTCAGTATCTCTGACATCTGTGATTCATACACCTTTAATTATATCTTATTGAGCTGCCCCTCAGAATTTTCACTGGGGGTTAAAATTAGTTTTGCATGTCTGCTCTCCATAACTTTATGGTCTGTAGGTAGCAAAAAGGAAAAACAAAATATCTTCTGGCTTGGATAAATTTTGGCATAATTATAGGTCTGGTGTTTGGAAAATGAGGGCCAGAGGAAAATGGTACAGAGACGTGAGTAACCCAAAGTGTCTGAGGCTACAGCACTTACGTCTCATTAACTGCCAATTACCGTATTCATAATTTAACACAAAAAGGAAAAATACAAATGGGGTTTAAAAGAAAATCCCTTTTATCTAGACTTCAGTTTATACTTGGCTTCCAAAGGCAGGATTAATGCAATAGGTTAAGAAAGGGGGTAGTCAGATTGAGCAATAAAAACACTTTCTTTTGATAACATGTGAGGCTATAAAAATGGCTTGGCTGAATCTATTAGCCAAAGATAAATAATACCCTGCAGGAGGAAAAGAAATAGCTTTTTCTGGATCATAAGGTCTGGTATGTTTTTCAAGACCTTGCTTTCACTGAAAATGTAACATGCACTTAAAGAGACATTTTTGAAATTCATGATTTCATAACATCTTTTGCATTGGAAATCTCGTCTCTGTTCCGGCAACACCATGTTCAAGACTTTTGTCAAAACATGGGAAGAAAAATGGTTCTTAGTTATTTTTATTTCTTTATTAATCTTACTATTAACACAGCTGCTATTTTTCTTCTAGTTATTACCACCACCACTAGTAATGCTGTTACTACTACTGCATCCACGTCTGCATTTTTTTTTAATTTTTTAAAAATTTTTTATTGGAGTATAGCTGCTTTATAATATTGTGTTAGTTTCTACTGTACAGCAAAGTGAATCAGCTACACATATACATACATCCCCTCTCTTTTGGATTTCCTTCCCATTTAGGTCACCACAGAGCATTGAGTAGAGTTCCCTATGCCATACAGTAGGTTCTCATGAGTTATCTATTTTATACATAGTATCAAGAGTGTCTATGTGTCAATCTCAATCCACATCTGCATTTCTAAATGGCATCTGATAGGAATTCTAGTGACTAACATTCGATTGTTCAGCCCGAGTCCCTGACTGGCTTGACCTCGGTGCACCCCAGGGCCAGCAGCTTCAATATCACTTGGAAGCTTATTACAAATTCATATTCCTGGGCCCCGCCCCAGGCCTATGGAATCTGAAGCTCTGGGGTTGGGGGCCAGGAATATGTATCTTGACAAGATTCTGATGCTCAAAGTTGGGAAGCTCTGGTCAACAGAGAAAGCGACCCAGGTGCCAGAGAACAAAGGAAGGAGGGATGGGAGAGAAACGAGGATGGACACCTGGGGCCACCACCTGCAGGCTTGACCTTGTCTGCCTCAGGGCAGGCTGCCAGAACCGAGGAGAAAGCAAAGGCTGGGGCAGGCTCTCAGGATGTGGTGACCAAGGCTCCAGCCTTCAACTCCAGGCCTCTGGGAAGAGAGGCCCCCCCAGAACTGTCCCCAGAAGCTGTTCATCTCTTTTGCCTGCTGAATACTGAAAATGACAAGACTCCTTATTTTTCATGACTACAGGTTCATCTGATCAAATCAGTTAGTGTCTGAATTAGTATTTCTTAAGGTGTGAGGTCTATGTATTTCAGTCCCCTTGATCCTCAGTCCCACCGAATCAAAATCCCTGAGGGTTGCAACAAGCTCTCAAATGTCAACAATGCAGTGTCAAGTTTGGGAAATGTTCTACTTTTTTGGCCTGACCTGACACTTAGTTTGGGATGAGGTTTCAAGATCTATTCTCTAACCTACAGTCTGCCAGCCCTCCCATCCATTCTTCCTCCCTCCCTTCCTTCCTTCCTTCCTCCATCCCTCCCTCCCTCTCTTCCTTCTTTCCTTCCTTCCTTTCTGTAATAACACGTTTCCTCAAAAACACAAATATACACACACACACACAAAGAAAAGAAAAATTAACTGTACTCCTATCTCCCATTTTGATAAATATAATTACATAAAATAACATTAAACAAAATTAGGATATAAAATAATAGTCCATGAAAAGATATTACAATATATGTAACTAATCCCCTATTATTAAACATCCAGAAGCTGTTGTCCAGATTTTCCCCTCTACAAATAATACAATAAGCTACTCTGTGAAAAAAAAAAAAAAACACCTTTGTTTCTAATGGCCAATTCTTAGAACTGAAATTTCTGGTTCAAAAATTATGTCTTCTCTTGAAGTGTTTGACAAGCACTGCCAAATCGCTCCTGGATAGAGAGGACCAGTTAAGAACTACATTAGGCTGTAAACTGGTAAAGCCATGTTGGAGAAAACTTAACAATAGAGAAATGGAAAACTGACTATGTGCACGCTTTTACATCTGGAAATTCCACGTCATGGCATACAACCTAAAGGGACTCTTGTTTAAGGGAATATTCATAATAGTAAAAGCTGGGGATACTCTAAGTATCCATCAATACAGGAACAAAGAGATAAAAATAACAGAGTAGGTAAAACATATGAACTAGATTACATCAACAGAGACCTCTCTCAAAAACAAAACGGCATGATACTGAATGAACAAATCTTGATAAAAGCATACCTACAGAATGAAGTTATTTAAAAAAGAATCACAAAATAAAAATAAAATTAAAAAGAATCACAAAAATACACTGTTGTGTTTAAACACATAGGGGAAGTACAAAACCTTGTGCAGAAGGTGTACACTAACCTCAACACAGTGGTTGATCTCTGGAAAATAACACTGGGGAAGAGGTGTAGGGATTTTATCTGGATCTATAATAGTTTATTTTATTAATAAACAGGTTTGAAGCAAACAAGGTAAAATGTTAACATTTGTCAAATCTGGGGCACAGTTCTCAAAGGGGGTCTGAGGACCTCTGGCGGCCCCAAGTCTACTGCAGGATGTCCCCGAGGTAAAAATAATTTTCATAATAATACTAAGACATGATTTGTCTCTTCCCCTGTGCTGACATTTGCACTGATGGTGCACAGTCAATGCTGAGTAAAACTGTGGTGACAGCACAAACCAGGTGAGTAGGGGACTGCATTCTTCACAACATGCACTTGCAGAAACACCAGACAAAATGAGACAAGATAGGTTCACTCAAACATGTCCTTGTTGAAGCATTAACGTTTATTTTAATTAAATCCCAACACTTGAATGCTTTTAAAATAATACCGAGTGACAAAATATGCCTATAGCACTTCTGTTCCATGTATGATTGTTGTCTCTGGGAAAAGCACTTGTGTGATGGTCTGAATGGTGAACTGAACTACCTGCTTTCTCCACAGAACATCATTTTCCTTGAAAGGATGAGTGAGAGACCAATCGTGTTTATTCAGACTTGGGTGAAGAGTCTGTCACTTCAAAGAAAACAACTGGCCGTGGTTGTTGCCCATGACCAAATTAGAGCTGGCAAATGAAAATTAGAATTTTTGAAAACTCGTATCTACCACTGTGGGCTTGGCAGATGCCTAATCGTTAAAGACTTTTCTGAGAGCAGTGGAGGTGTAATAACAGAATCTTAAATATTGTAAAATGAAATGTGTCCAGGGACTTCCTCAGTGGCCCAGTGGATAAGAATCCGCGTGCCAATGCAGGGGACACGAGTTTGAGCCCTGGTCCGGGAAGATCCCACATGCTGCGGAACAACTAAGCCCGTGCGCCACAACTACTGAGCCTGTGCGCTAGAGCTCATGAGCCACAACTACTGAGCCTGTGTGCCACAATTACTGAAGCCTGCATGCCTAGAGCCCATGCTCCACAACGAGAAGCCACCACGATGAGAAGCCCACGCACCGCAACAAAGAGTAGCCCCTGTTCACTGCAACTAGAGAAAGCCTGCGCGCAGCAACGAAAACCCGACGCAGCCAAAAATAAATAAATTTAAATCTTTAAAAAATAAAAATAAAGCAACTATACCCCAAGGAAAAAAATTAAAAAGAAACTTGTCCACATCAGGAAGATCTACACTACTTGGTGAACCAATAGTTTACAAATGGTCAATGCATGATGTTACAAAATCATGCATGAGTGAAAGATCCACTCAAAGTGCACGATTAATGAATGGATTTAATGTCACAGAGTCTGAAAAGTTCAGTGACATGGTTTCAGATTCCACACTGCAACTACACTTTCAGAAACTATCAATACCATTTGTTGAATTCTGGTGTAATATCAAAGTAGAATTTTCAGTTATCAGAAAAGGCTATTAAAATACACTTCCCTTTTCCAACTACATAATTGTTTGAGGATTGATTTTCTTCATACACTTCAACAACAACAACAAAATACCACAACAGAATGAATTCAAAAGCAGATATGAAGATCTAGTTGACTTCTTTTAAGCCAGTTATTAAAGAGATTTACAAAAGTGTAAAACAATGCCACTCTTCTCAATACTGTTTTCTTTCTTTCTTTTAATTTTTTTGGCTTGAAAACTGCAGTTATTGTCATAAAAATGTTATTTATGTTTACACATAGTTTATTATTGCTATTTTAAATGAATTAAATATTTAAAATATTTCTTTAATTTCTAAATGTGGTAAACATTAATAAACAAAAGTTCTTTGTGGTTCTCAATAATTTTAAAAAATGAGATCAAATAATTTGAGAACTGGTGATCTAGGGAGTGTGAATATTCAGATAACCTTCTATTATCTTTTACACTTTTCCCTGTGTATGTAACTAAAGATAAAGAGTGAAAAAGCCTACCAGCAGCACATGAGGATATGCAGAGGCTATATTCTTACCAAACTTAATAATGATCACTAAAGAAACAGACCAACCGTGTGAACCTGAGCGTAAGAAAATATTATGCCATAATTTTAATTTGCCTTTCTTTCATTATGTGCGTTTGGACAATTTTATATATTTTACTGTTGATTTTAATTTCTTCTTGGCGGGTTGTCATCTTTCTATTCATTCACCATGTGTTTGTTGAGTATCTTGCATATACCATACTCACTTCTAGATGTATCTAGAATACAGCAGTAAACAAGTTACGGAAGGTCTACTGAAGTAGTTGACACACTACTGTCCATGGGCCAACTTTATCCCACTTCCTATTATTGTAAATAAAGTTTTATTAGAACACAGTCATGTCTTTTTTTTTTTTTTTTTTGCGGTACGCGGGCCTCTCACTGCTGTGGCCTCTCCCGTGGCGGGGCACAGGCTCCAGACGCGCAGGCTCAGCGGCCATGGCTCACAGGCCCAGCCGCTCCGCGGCATGTGGGATCTTCCTGGACAGGGGCACGAACCCGTGTCCCCTGCATTGGCAGGCGGACTCTCAACCACTGAGCCCAGGGAAGCCCCATGCCTACTTTTTTATGCACTGTCTATGGCTCCTTTTGTGCTACAAGGGCAATGCTGAGTAGTTGCAAAAGAGACTATGGTGCCTGAAAAGCCAAAAATATTTACTATCTGTCCTTTACAGTATAGGCTTGCCGGACCTTGATCTTGCAGATTCTATAGGAATGCTTGTCTCTTTCCTTCATATTTGTAAGACTGCTTTGTATATTAATGAAATCTTGTCTTGCAGATGTTTTCCCATCACACTTATAATCTTCTAATTTTGTTTGTGATTTTTTTCATTGTATACATTTTTATATTTTATGTAGAAACTTGATCAGTTCTTCTCTTTTAATACAACTGTCCTTAACCTTTGGGAACACTGATATTTAAATGGCTTATTGGCTATTTTTGCTTTTTATTTTATTCAACATAAATTTAAAAATCATTTTGTCATATTACTGAACAAATCCCTCAGTGATGCTGACTTCAGTTGCATTAAATTGTTGGATTACTTTGGGGAGAATTTAATTTCTAAAATATTGATTCTTTTTGTCAAGGAGTATAGAACATTTCTCTGTTGAATCTCATCTTCTAAATTATTTTATAATTTTTCAAGATAATCTAATAAATTTCTTTCTATATTTATTTCTAGCTACTTTCTGTTTTAGAGTTGCTACTGTGATATATGGTTTCTTCCTTAGTTTTTAAATTGATTATGGCAAGTAAGTACACTGTATTTTTCTGTATTTATTTTCTAAATAGTTACCATACTGAACTTTTGATAGTTCTAATAGCTTTTTAAATTTCAGTTGATTCTCTTAAATTTTTAATACAGACAAATAGGGATTTGTTTAACATCCCCTTTCTGATCACTTTACCTAATTTTATTCTGTATTATTATATTTGCTAGACTTTTGAAGAAATAATAAATTTTCTTGCTTCTCATTTTAATGAAAATATGTACAGAATTTTAAAACTAAGTACAAAGATTAAATGAAATATTAATTAAATATTAAATACAAATATTTAATCTTTGTTTCAAATAATCTTTATAATTTTATATAATTAGCCTTCTATATCTGTTTCATTAAGAGTTTTCATCAGTAACATATATTAAATCAAATACTTTGGGGGGCATCTACAGAGATAATAAAATTTTTTCCTCATTTAACCTATTGATAAGATGAATTATAGTAACAGATTTGTCTAATAGTAAAATTTCTTGTATTCTTAAGAACAAACTCTTTTGGTTATGGTTTGTTATTATTTTTAAGGTTTGCTAGATCGAATTTGCTGGTATTTCACTTGGGATTCTTCAACTTATGAGGGTGATTTATAGGGTTTTGGTGTCATCTTTAATAGGATTTTCCTGCATTGTAAAAGAAAAAAAATTGGAATGGTCACATCTTCTATCCCTAGAATAGTTTACAGCTGTTAAGATTATAAATTTATAGAAATCATAAGTGTCAAAAGGGGGTACATAAAATGAAGATCATGATAATAAGATATAGCATAAATTTGCCCCACTAAATAATATAGAGGGATATCATAATTGTACAGCAAAAAACAGCAACAACAACAATAACAATTATAGTCAGATTAAGATTTTAATTTCTTGGTAGATGGGAACAATGGTGAAGTGTCCCCACCCCTGCAAGTAACAAATTGTAGATAAAGGAATAAGTTACTCTCGCAAACCTTGAACTAATTAACACTTCCCTAGGTTTATGGGAATACCCATTAGATTGAGACCAACTACAGAGCTTAATCCATGATATTAACACATCCAAAGAAAGAAAAGGTCAACTCCTGGAGCATGGCCACTTTGGATAAACTGAGTTCAGAGAAAACAAACTTTGGCAGTGGGTGTTGGGCTCTCTCCCTAGGAAGGAGACAGAAGCTGAGAGCTCTCTAAGCATCCAATTACAAAAAATGGATAGTGGTGGTGTAAGTCTTTTCCTCAGGTCTCACCAAGCCCTGGAGAAATGTCTTTCAAAATTATGGGCCTTTGCTGATTCCATGCACACCAGCAACTTTTTGCTTATGAATTCAGCAATCTCTACTCATCATAGAAAAGTCTGCAGGAGGTGTCTAGATCTGTTGATTGCACACATTTTTTCGGCTAGGAAACATCACCCCTATGTTTTCACCCAAGATTCATTCCCAGGAGTATCTCCAAGGGATATGTATGTAACACTAGACCCACCATCTGAGATAGCACTTCTTTCCAATTTGAAATGCTATTGAGTTAGTGCAGCATTTTGAGAAGGATAATTTCAAATATATTCTAATTTATAAAAGAATAAAATAATTTGCTAACCTTAGTACTTTGAGCATTAGACAAAAATTGCATACAACATACCTCACTGCTTATGGCAACCTACCCATGTGGACCTGGACCCTCTCACTGGATAGCAGAGAACTCTTGGGCTGAATAATTCTAAGGCATTTCCATTCCGTGAACCTACAGGACATTTCATCTACCTGTAACTTTCTAATATGGTATAGGAGAATTTTTTCAAGGAGTTATCATTTGGCTCCTGTTTACTCTTCCCTGGGATTACATTTTGCCCATTAGCCAAAGGTCTCAAAGGATTCTGAAAGAATTCTAATTCTCATTTTTGGTGAAACTTGCTAGTGATGAACAACTATTCTAACCTTGGCTCTCATACGGGAATTCATGGATAAAAATATATTGAAAAAATTATCAGTAGAGGCAGAAAAAGCTTTTGACAAAATTCAACATCCATTTATGACAAAAACTCTTAATAAAGTGGGTAGAGGGAGTTCCCTGATGGTGCAGTCGTTAGGATTCGGCGCTTTCACTGTCATGGTCTGGGTTCAATCCCTGGTCGGGGAACTGAGATCCCGCAAGCCGTGCTGCGTGGCCAAAATAAAAATCAATAAATAAATGAAAGCGCTTGTTAAAAATTTTTTTTTAAATTAAAAAATAAAGTGAGTAGAGAGGGAACATACCTCAACACAACAAACACCATATACGACAAACCTATAGCCAACATCATACTCGACAGTGAAGAGCTGAAAGCCTTTCCTCTAAATTCAGGAACAAGACAAGGATGACCATTCTTGCCACTTTTATTCAACATGATATTGGAAGTCCTAGCCACAGCAATCAGACAAGAAAAAAATAAAGAAATCCAAATTGGAAAGGAAGAAGCAATACTGTCACTGTTTGCAGATGATGTGATACCATATACAGAAAATCCTAAAGACCACCAAAAAACTATTAGAACTAATAAATGAATTCAGTAGAGTTGCAGGATACAAAATTAATACAGAAATCTGTTGTGTTTCTATACACTAACCATGAACTACCAGAAAGAGAAATTAAGAAAGCAATCCCATTTATGATTGCATCAAAAAGAATAAACTACCTGGGAATAAATCTAACCAAGGAGGTAAAAGACTTACACTTGGAAAACTATAAGATATCAATAAAAGTAATTAAAGACAAAACAAACAGATGGAAAGATATTCCATGCTCACAGATTGGAAGAATTAATACTGTTAAAATGACCATACTATACAAGACAATCTACAGATTCAATGCAATCCCTATCAAAATACCAATGGCATTTTTCACAGAACTAGAACAAATAGTTCTAAAATTTGTATGGAAACACAAAAGAGCCCATAGAGCCAAAATAATCCATGAGAAAGAAGAACAAAGCTGGATTTAAAACTATACTACAAAGCTACAGTAATCAACATAGCATGGTACTGACACAAATATAGACACATAGATCAATGAAACAGAATACACAGCTGAGAAATAAACCCACACTTATATGGTCAATTAATCTATGACAAAGGAGGCAAAAATACACAATGGGGAAAAGACAGCTTCTTCAATAAATGGTGTTGGGAAAACTGGACAGCTACATGCAAAAGAATCAAACTGGACTACTTTCTCACACCATATACAAGAATAGACTCAAAGTGGATTAAAGACTTAAATGTAAGACCTGAAACCATAAAATTCCTATAAGAAAACATAGGCAGTACGCTCTCTGACATCGGTCTTAGCAGTATTCTTTTGGATCTGTCTCCTCAGGAAAAGAAAACAAAAGCAAAAATAAACAAAAGGGACTACATTAAACTATAAAGCTTTTTCGTGGCCAAGGAAACTATCAACAAAACAAAAAGGCCACTCACTGAATGGGAGAAAATATTTACAAACAATAGGTCTGATACGGGGTTAATATCCAAAAATATACAAAGAACTCATACAACTCAACATCAAAAAAAACAAACAACCTGATTAAAAACAGGCAGTGGACCTGAACAGACATTTTTTCCAAAGAAGACATACAGATAGACAATAGGCATATGAAAAGATGCTCAACATCAATAATCATCAGGGAAACACAAATCAAAACCACAATGAGACATCACCTCACACCTGTCAGAATAACTATCATCAAAAAGAACACAAATAACAAATGTTGGCAAGGATGTAGAAAAAGGGGACCCTCCTGCACTGTTGGCGGGCATTTAAATTGGTGCAGCCACTATGGAAAATGATATGAAGGTTCCTCAAAAACCTAAAAATAGAACAACCATATATATGATCCAGAAATTCCACTTCTGGGTATTTGTTCAAAGAAAACAAAAACACTAATTTGAAAAGATATATGCACCCCTATGTTCATTGCAGTGTTATTCACAATAGCCAAGATATGGAAGCAATCTAAGTGCCCATTGATAGATGAATAGATTAAAAAGATGTGGGATCTGTAGACAATGGAATATTACTCAGTCATAAAAAAAGCAGTCCTGCCATTTGAGACAACATGGGTGAACCTAGAGGGTATTATGCTAAGTGGAATATGTCAGACAGAGGAAGACAAATACCCTGATTTCACTTATATATGGAATCTGTAAAGCAAATGAACAAAAACAGAACAAATGAACAAACATAACAAAACTGAAACAGAATCATAGATACTGAGAACAAACAGGTGGTGGCCAGAGGGTAGGGGGCTGGGGCGATGAATGAAATAGGTGAGGGGGATTAAGAGGTACAAACTTCCACTTACAAAATAGATGAGTCACAGGCACGAAATGTACAGGGTTGGGGAGGGTCACTGATAATGTAACATCTTTGTATGGTGAAGAAGGTGGTCACAAGGCACGCACTGCCAGTTATAAGACACATAAGCACCAGGGACGTAATGTACAACATGGTAAATATAATTAGCACTGCTGTACATTATATATGAGCACTGTTAAGAGAGTAAATCCTAAGAGTTTTCGTCACAAGAAAAAAAAGTGTTTTTCTTTTTCCTTTAGTTTTTATCTATATGAGCTGACGTATGTTCATCCATCTTAATGTGGTAATCATTTCATGATGTATGCAAGTCAAATCATTATTCTGTGTACACCTTAAACTTTTACAGTGCTGTATGTTAATTATATCTCAATAAAACTAGAAAAAAGTTTGACTGCCACACAAGATATGTGTATCAGTAAGGTTTAAAGTTACTTAAACCTTTAAGTTATGCCAAATAAGATGCCACATCTTTAAAGTTATGCCCTTTTTACATGATTAAAATTGCCATCTTTTTAAAAAACACAGAAAGAAATCTTGAGGAAAAAAGGAACATAATAAATATTATTCTGTCATATTGAACTATATGAATTTGCAGATACTATATATTTTTTGGTGTGTGATAGATATATTTTGTCCTATAGGAGAGAGACATCAGATATAAGCCATTTTATCTCACATATCTCAACCATGAAAGGTTTGTCAGCCTACTTTCTCTTGAAGAGCAGAAGTGTATCTATCAATTTGCCAATGACAAGAAAGTCACACTGAAACAAATTGATCTATTTCTTTCTCCATTATTCAAACATCATGCTCCGAGAAGAGAATGACATTTGTTTTATGATTTGCTGTCATTTGGCTTCTCTTCCAGCATCAGACTGAATGAAAAAATATTGTAGCATTCTGCTGTTGTGATCACACCGAATTTCCACATATGCTTAGTATCTGGCTCTAAGTGTCCGCGTGTCACCAGGTTCCCAGTTGGATCCAAACGTGAGTGCATGTGTGAGCACGTATGTGATCTTGTCTGCAATCACATTTGGACATTTGTTTCCTGCTAACAGAAACCCAAGCATATGTTTGAGACCAAGTTTCCATTTCCATTTGACACATTTTCTGTGATTAGATTCACTAAGAAATACAGCAACAGCATTAAAAATTAGAAGGGGTGTGTATCTGTAAACATCAACTGTGGTTATGGCAAAGGCTTTTCTATCAACTAAAATGTATCTTCTGGAGCCATAATCCAACCCACAAGACACATTTTCATTTCATAGCTCAAATCATTACAGAAGAAAAAAACCCTTTTCCATAAAGAAAATAAAGATGGTGAAATCACACGGCTTATTTGAACATTAAAACATCCTCTATAAAAATGTCAACCTAACTGGATTACTTCCATCAATGCTGCAAAAATAGAATCAGCAAATGAAACTTTGATGCTGGCAGTTGAAAAAAAAATTTTTTTTTGGTATTTCGTTCTTGTGGCTTATGAGGTTACTAAAACCCTCAATGTAATTATGGTTTGACACCTTCTACCATTTTTTAACTTATAGTCTTCCAAAGGAAGTGGTGTAAATTGCATTCTTTAAAACATCATTGAACATGTTCTAAGTACCCACAATGTCACAGGGAATGAAGTACAATTACTCAAAACATGAACACGTCTCTAGCTACAAATTTAAGACTCATTTAAGAAAAACAGAGGAATGAAGGCCCCACTGCAAGTTAAATTAGCACAGACAAGACTTCTGTAGGAATTCAGGTTTGGGTGACACGAAAGGTATCTGAGTATCATGTTTATTTATTTGTTTTAAATCAAGTGTAATAACAGAAAGAAAATCATACTATTATTCTTGGAAATAAAAAAATAATACACATTTTGTGATAATGACTTCTAGGAGGCAGTGTAATGTAGTAGTTAAGTGTATGGGCCCTGGATTCATACTCATCAAATTCAAGTTCTGGCTTTGCTATGTGTTGGTGTTAGCTATCTGTCTGATCCTGGACCATGGGCTAACATTTACCCCTCAGTTCCTCAGCTCTACAACGAGGATAATAATAATATCTAGTATATGCCACAAGGCCATGGTAAAAAATTGAATGAAATAATTTATTAAAGCACTTTGCACAGTGCCTGACACCCAGGAATGTTAGATAAATATTAAAATTCTTAGAAAGAGGAGAACATCATGTGTTTTGAAACAAGAGATTCTGAATACAACTCTAATGGTAACAGAGAATGTGGTATCCATGCCACTGCATTACAGAAATCAATTCAAAAAAAGCATATGCTCCTATGACTCACAGACTTTGAAAATAAACTTATGGTTACCAAAGGGGAAGGGGGATAAATTAGGAGTTTGGGATTAACAGAAACACACTACTATATATAAAAGAGATCAACAACAAGGACCTACTGTGTAGTACAGGGAACTATATTCAATCTTATAATAACCTATAATAGAAAAGAATCTGAGAAAGAATATATATATAATATATATGTATATATAACTGAATCACTTTGCTGTACACCTGAAACTAACATAACATTGTAAATCAACTACACTTCAATTAAAAAAAAAAAGCATATGCTCCTGAATTCAGTGCTTAAAAAGTAATCCACGGAAACATCGGTAGATATTCTTGCAGTCAAGGCTCAGTCTGTTTGGTTTGTCCACTATTATTCATTTGAGAGTCGGTATGTTTAGCAGATCTTTGATAAGGTGAGGTTAGTATCAATATCTAAAAGCTATTTTCCCATCGTCTATCAAAGTTGATTGCATTTTGATGAATGCATTTTGAATGGAAGAGCTTGAAATTAAATATCTGTTCATCACCAGAATATTGACCCACATTCGATATTCGAGATTCGATATTCGAGATCCACATTCTGGATCTCTTGACAATCCAGAAGAAAAATTCAGGCAGCAACGAGAAAGGACCATTATATAAATGATTTTAAGCTTCAGAAGCTCCCTACAGGAAAAATTTGGCCTGGATTGGAGAGTATGATCAGAATTCAAAGCCCAGAGGAAAAGGGAAAAAAGCAGATGTACCTTAATGCTGGAACTGAGAGTATAAACCAAATTGTCCAAGCTTTACTTGCATCTGTTACTATATGGGCAGTTTACTAGGAACAATGCAAATATTCCAAAAGCAGAATTGAGTCCAATCATTAGACTGCAGGGCAGATGCAGAGGGCCGTGTCTCCATGGAGGATACATTTTACATAAAAAAACTAGTATTAGGGAAACTGGTGCTAGGGATCCTTGTTACAATCGCTTTGCCAATATAAAGCCATATTAAATCCAAGTGAAATTCAATCTCCATTTCAATACTTATTAAAGTCTTCCCATTCCAATGAAAAATGGCCAGTGTTAACTGTTATAGTTGCACAGCAGCAGGCAAATTTCTGTGTATGATCACCCATCGCTCTAGAAGATAATTTCATGAGCGGATAGAACACACTTCAGACAGATGGCCAAAGTTATAAATTTGAAAACAAAAAAAGAGGTGTTCACCTTTCAAAACTGTGGTTGTCCTATTCGTTAATTCCCAAAAATTTAGAATAAAGAAGTCTTTGCTCCGATGGTCTACATTGGCTGTCAAGGCAGCTCTGATTTACAGGGTGCTCTTCCTCATCTGTTTCTGCAGTGAACTGGTGGAGGGATACAACACGGATGGCCCATCACCACCAATGAGTGACCTTGGCTTGTCCAGGCTAAACGGTCCTGGGAGTGCTGAGTCGGCAGCAACCTCTGTCCTCATCTTCCTTTCGGCTGTTGGCCGAGAGTGGTGGCTGGGTTAGCAGTTCAGTCTGCTGCTGTGAAGCTGGGTTTTTCTTCTGTGAGGCTAATTGAAACTGCAACATTGGCCTCATTACCATCTTGTAAAACCCCTCTGAACTAACCAGCTCAGACAGCCATGGTTATAGGCTAAAATCAAAGGCAAGATGAGTCAAAGAATTACGGACAGAGAGTTCAGGCTGTCTTCTAAATATCAAAATGTATGATTAAAACTCAGGGCATCATTCATTTACATATACCAATACGGTTATCAAATTGACAACGTTTCACATTTACCATCAACATAGGCTCGGTGGGGAGGGATGAGCGGGAAGAGATCTCCGAGATGTTTTATTTTGAGCAATCATAATGTCATTCTTCTTACTAGGGTCATGTTTAAGTCACATGGACAAGCAGAATGCCCTCGGGTTGATTTTTTTAAGCCCAATGACAGTGAACCATTGTGCAGTGAATTAGATTGCTCTAGGTTCAACCTGATTGTATTCCTAAGATCACCAAAAAATGATAATAAGTGAATAAAAGTTAAATACATTTATTATGCTGCATGCCGCCTGACTACTTTGACCTAAATGAATAATTCTCAATGCAGGCAATTTTGTCCCAGAAGAGACATTTGGCAATATCTGGAGATATTTTTGATTGTCACAAATGGAGCAGGCAGGGCATGATGTTACTGGCAACTGATGGGGGATGCTGGTAAATATTCTACTGTGTATAGGACACAACAGAGAATTTTTTTACCCCCAAATGTCAATAGTACCAAGGTTGAGAAACCCTGATTTAAATAACCAAATCAGAATGTGGGAATATGATTAGTTGAGCAGCTGCTGGTCATTTTTGTGGCTGAGGGGGAGAAAATCAGCATGCTGAAAGTGTATTTGTCAAATAGCTTAAAAGTTCCAAGGACACTTCTAAATACACTAACTCATCTGGCCATGAGTTTGGGGATAAGATAGGAGCAGGAAAGGGAAGGATGTAAACATTATATTCAGAGAGTATTCCATCATGAGTCAAAAAGATATGTGCTAATTTATAGAAGTAAAGGCTGACATAAGTTACTGGCAAGATAATTTATGTGCTAGCCTGTTTGCTTTTATAAAATGCAATGACAGCATTGTATTTAAGCAGAAGTCTTCTCTGATTAGAGACAAATATAACTTCATACCTGATTTGCCTAGATATTAAAATATATTTTAAAATTTTAATATAAATCTCCTGTATTGGCCAAAAATTGATGAATGGAATAGAATAAATGTCCTCCAAAACAGACTCTAGTTGATATGAGAACCTTAAAAAATGATAAAGAAGACAAATCAACAATAAAGAGATGGATTAGTCAATAAAAGTGATTTTGAGATAATTATTTAGGAGTTGAGAAAAACTTAGTTATTATCTCAACTTCTCTTCATATATCAAAATAAAAGTACAGATGGATTTTAAAAACTAGGAGAAAATTAGATGAATGGTTATCTGCTCTCTGAATGTGGGACAATTTTCTCAAATTCTCAAATGTTCTCAAAATGCCACAGTAGGAGAAATACAAAGGAAAATGTCCCTATGTAAGATAATTTTACCCTTTTGTTTGTTAAAACTCCTCAAAATCAAAACTTGTCAAAATTCAAAAGCAAACCACAGATTCAGAAAGACATTCGTAACACAAATTTTAAAGTGTCACTATTTTTGACTATATAGAGTTCATATAAGATCATTTTAAAAAAAGCATTATCAAATTGACAATTGAGCAGAAGATAGAAAATTTTAGAAAGTTAAAAAAATACAGGAAAACATCTCATTCCATTAGAAATATAAATTAAAATAAGATACCATGTTCTACTTATCAGTTTGCAAAAAGAATTTTTTTTACTTTAAATAGGAAGGAGCTGTTAAAGAGGCTTTCTTATATTCTAGATAGACTATAACTTGGTACTACCCTTCTAGAAGATACACAAATAAGTTCATATTCATAGTTTTTGGCCCACAGAACTCATTTATGAAGATTAAGAGGGGGAAAAAAATCTCAAAATATAGAGATAAACAGCTTTACACATAAAGATGTTTGCTGCAATATTATTTTAAATAAAGAATTTCTTTTGAATCTCCTTAATGTTCAATAGTTGAAGTGATGGTTCACTGTGATGCATCCATCCACTGATATGGAAAATATTTTGTGAAAATTTGAAAAGATACTTACAAAGAATTTTAATAAAATGAGAACCTGCTTGTATTATAACATGAGGTTAAAAATTTGCTTATGGTAGGTGTAGTGGGCTGAATGTTAGTCCTCCAAAAGATATGTGCATGTCCTAATCTCCAGAACCTGTAGATATTATCATATATGGCAAAAGATGTGCTTAAATTAAGGATCCTGAGAGGGAGAGAATATGCTGGATTATGTAGGTGGACCCTAAATATCATCACGTTTCCCTATAAGAGGAGACAGAGGGAGTTTGGATACAGACACCGAGAAGAGGGCAAGGTGATGTGAAGATGGAACCAGAAACTGGTATGATGCAGCCTCAAGCCAAGGAATGCTGGCAACCGCCAGGAACCAGTCGAGGTAAACAACAGAATCTCCCTAGAGCCTCTGAAGGGAGCACAGCCCTGTTGACACCTTGGTTTTGGATTTCTGACCTCCAGAACTAAGAATAAATTTCTGATTTTTTTTTTTTTTTTTTTTGCGGTACGCGGGCCTCTTACTGTTGTGGCCTTTCCCGTTGCGGAGCACAGGCTCCGGACGCGCAGGCTCAGCGGCCATGGCTCACGGGCCCAGCCGCTCCACGGCATGTGGGATCTTGCCGGACCGGGGTACGAACCCGTGTACCCTGCAACGGCAGGCGGACTCTCAACCACTGCGCCACCAGGGAAGCCCAATTTCTGCTATTTTAATCCATCAAGTTTATAGTAATTTGTTACAGCAGCCATAGGAAACTTATACAGTAAGTTTACACTTAACCTTTTAAGAAACTACCATACAATTTTCTAAAGGGTTTGTACCATTTTACATTTCCACCAGCAGAGTATGGGAGACACCAAGACTGGGAATGGTCAGTCTTCTTCACTTTAGCCATTCTGATCAGAGTATAGTGGTATCTCACTATGATTTTAACTCGCATTTCTTTACTGACTAATAATGTTCAGCATCTTTTCATGCATTTATTTGCCATCTGTAGAGCTTCTTTGGTGAAGTGTACGTTTACAACTTTTGCCTACTTTTATTTTGGGTTACTTGTTTTCTTATTATTGGGTTTTGAGTGTTCTTTATGTAAAACAAGTAACACCTACCCTATGACCTAGCCATTCCATTCTTAGGTATTTACCCAAGAAAAATGAAGACATATACCCATACAAAGATTTGTATACTAATGCTCATAGATGTTTTATTTGTAAAGGTCAAAAACTGGAAACAGTCAAATATTCATCAGCAGGTGAATGGATAAAGAAATTGTGGTATCCATACAATGGAATACCACTAGGCCATAAAAATCAATGAACTATTGGTACATACAACAACAAGGATTAATCTTAAATAATTATGCTGAGTGAAAGAAGCCACACAATAAACATGATACATACTTATGAGTCCACAATTCTAGAAAAGTCAAACTAATCTATAGTGACAGAAAGCAGATCTATGGCTGCCTAGGGATGAGGGCAGTGGGGAGAAGGGATAATTAATGAAAGGAGAAGAGAAAACTTTGGGGTGACATTTAAGTTCATCATCTTGACTATGGTGAAGATTCCCAGGTATATACCTATGTCAAATGTTATCAAATGGTAGACTTTAAATACATGCAGCTCATGGTATGTCAATTACACCTCAGTAAAGCTGTTTAAAAAGTGGCTTAATCTTTCTAAGCCTCAGTTTCCTCATCTATAAAAGGGGACAATAATAGATCTCACCTCATACGGTTATTTCAAGGATTAAATTGTGGTAGTATTGGAAAAGCACTCTGTTCAGAATCTTGCATACAGTGAGCACTCAAAAATGCTAACAATATTTTTGTAAAAATGGTATATAAACTTTTTATCTTGGTATGATATTATATATATATATAATATATATTATATATATTAAAAATGAACTTAGGAAAGAAAGATTAGAAAAGAAATATTCCCAAAGTATAAAAAGCTATTTGACTTTAATTGTGGAATTTGGGGTGATTTTGTTCTATGTTTCCTTTATTTTCCAGATTTTCTACAATAAGTATGTATTGTTTTTACCCAGTAAAAAAATTTATTAAAAAAAAAATGCTAATAATTCCCTAATGAAACAAAGCTCTGCTAAATAAATCACATGGCACAAAGCATACCTGACTCCTGCCTGTTCTTACCCGCTGGCACCCCTGTGAGCCTCCTTCCAACCACATCCCTCTGCACTCTGCAGTCAGTGCTCAGACACGCTGATTGCATGTGTGGTCTCTTACCTGTTTAACACCCTTCCATGACTCTCTCTAACCCTTTAGATAGAGTCCCTGTTCTCAGCACGGCTCCTGCCTACCCCTCTGATCTCACCTTGCTCTACTTTTCCCCTCTCTCTCTTCTCCTGCCCCACTGGCTTTTCAGGACCTCCAGGTTCTTTGGTTACTCCCATTACATCTCCCTTGCTTCATACCATTCAATCTTCCTTCCCTTCCTGCTTTTTATTGACCAATTACCTTTGCATTTAAGGCTCAGCTCAACAGGGAAGTCTTCCTTGACATCCTTTTGTTAAACTCTCCCATAATCCTTTTGGCTAAAATTCAGTGAATTGTTCAGTGGGTCTTCCTAGCTGGTGAGCAATCTAAGAGCTTAACCATGTCTGTGCTGTTCAAAGCAGTGGCCCCTAAACATAGCACAGTTGTAGGCACTTATTACTGGTGATTAAGAAAGGGCTGGTCCACAATCCCACTCCTGGGCATATATCCGGACAAAACTCTAATTTGAAAAGATACATGCACCCCTATGTTCACAGCAGCACTATTCACAATAGCCAGGACATGGAAACAACCTAAATGTCCATCAACAGATGAATGGATAAAGAAGATGTGGTACATACATACAATGGAAAACTACTCAGCCATAAAAAAGAACAAAATAATGCCGTTTGCAGCAACATGGACGCAACTAGAGATTATCATACTAATAAGTCAGAAAGAGAAAAACAAATACCATATGATATCACTTATATGTGGAATCTAAAATATGGCACAAATGGGCTTATCTACAAAACAGAAACAGACTCACAGACATAGAGAACAGACTTGTGGCTGCCAAGGGGGGAGGGGGTGGGGAAGGAAAGGACTGGGAGGTTGGGATTAGCAGATATAAACTATTATACAGAGGATGGATAAACAACAAGGTATATAGCACAGGGAACTATATTCAATATCCTATGATAAATCATAATTGAAAAGAATATTTAAAGGAAAGACTGTTTATATGTGTATAACTGAGTCACTTCGCTCTACAGCAGAGATTGGCACAATGCTATAAATCAACTATACTTCAATTAAAAAAAGAAAGAAAGGGCTGGCCCAGAATCCCTGGCCAAAGTATTACGGCAGAGGAGAAGGAACATGGGTCGAATCACGAAGACACCACCTGCCTTGGGGCGAGTCATTTCTTCCTGGTTTAACAATAAATATTTATAAAATAGGCCTAAATTATCTCCTAGGACTCCTCTAGATCGAAAATGTAATTGGGTGAAATTGAGGTCATGTCCCATTGAGTTAGAATAATTTCTTGAGTGAATCAGTGTCATCCTCACATGTTCTGACTGCAACCAGCAAAAAATAACTTGCTAGTATAGAAAACTAGAGCAATATCACCAATGAGCTGTCATTTAGTTCTTAGAAACTCAAAGGTCAAAATGATGGGCTTCAGTTATTAGCTCCTCTTGAAGTTTTCTTCTACCTACAGATATTCTAACTTGGCTCACCATCCGTCTATAGCCAGAAACCCTAAAAGCATGGGTGGCCTTGGTTTTGGTCACTCTTGAATTAAATATGCAATATTTAATATGAATTTAAAATAGCACTATTGATTAGCTACATTTCACAAGACAGAGTCTTTTTAGCTTTGGCCCCTCTCCCATGGGTGCCACTGAGTGCCCATCTCATGCCAACATCTCCTGCTGTTTTCCTTGCTAACTCTCCCCAGCACGTGTGTCACTGATTATGTTGGTTCTTTCATCATCCAGGTTCACAAATGAAGAAATGGGGATCTAGAGGGATTAAGTAACTTACGCATAACCACAGGACTGGGTAAGTGACTGAGGCAGATTCACACTTGGGTTGCCTGGTCCAAAGCCAATACTGTCCAGCTGTCGTGTGACTGTCTGAAGGGGAGTTTGTGTTCTCAAGGTCATTAAACGTTTGTCCTATTCTTTCCCTTTTCTTCCCTGTTCGAACCCATGCCAACTTGTCTAATTATCTCCCAGAAGTTGGCTGTTCTTAGGGCAGATGCTACCCTTCAATCTCTGTTGTAGTCTGCTGCAACCCTGTTCCCTTTTCATGGTTTGCACATTTATGTGTACACACACACACACACCCTAAAGATATACAGATGAAAAAGGATTTTTCTGTGACCGTATCTAGTGTTACTTGTACGACTATGAAACTTTCTAAAAAAGGTTTTATTTGCCCTTAAGTTTTATGTATTTAGATCCCCCCCGCACTGAACACTGAAGAATTTACTTAAACCACGTATTTATAACCCTCTTTGTAGCACCTTTTGCAAAGTGGCTTCTTAGTTGAGACGACGATGCGCTAAATGAAAATACTGCAAGTTTTAAAACATTACCCAATGTTTTATGGCAATGATTCTCCAAATTCAACACACACACACACACACACACACACACACACACAATCACTGAGGACACTTGTGAAAATGCAGATTCCTGGGTCTTATCCTTCAAAGAATTTGATTTAGAAAGTCTTGGATGGGGCCCAGTAATCTGTACGTTAAACACGCTCACTAGGCAAATCTGATGCAAATATTTTGTGACTCACACCCTGAGAAATGAAGAGAAACTCCGTAGCTTTGGGGGGCTTGGAAAATTTTATAAGGCTTGAAATTCTATTTGTAATTGTTCACGAAGCCTGTATGCTATGCTAGCATCATTTCCATAAAAAGTGGACATTCAGGAAATTTGGTGGCATGGATGGATAACTGCCCAGAGTCAAAGACCCACGAGTAAGGAATTAGGATCATCTGAATTAAGGATATGGATTTGATCTGTGCAGTAGATATGGAAGAGTTGCCATTTTTCCAATTTTGTTTTGAGGGTGGAGTAGTGGGTTTAAAGAAACTATGCCAGCACTGCTGGGCCTGCCTCTGAACTTCACAGGAGAAACAAATAAACTTGTTTACTTCACTGTTACTTGGGGTTTTGGATACGGCTGAAACTAACGTTGATATGGCCACTTTCCTCCATTTCCTCCCCAGATGCAAACTTAGATTCCTGACTTTTTTTTTTTTTTTTTCGGTATGCGGGCCTCTCACTGTTGTGGCCTCTCCCGTTGCAGAGCACAGGCTCCGGACACGCAGGCTCAGCGGCCATGGCTCACGGGCCCAGCCACTCTGTGGCATGTGGGATCTTCCTGGACCGGGGCACGAACCCGCATCCCTTGCATCGGCAGGCGGACTCTCAACCGCTGCGCCACCAGGGAAGCCCAGATTCCTGACTTTTTAATGACAAAACAGGAGCTAAAAGAGGGATAGGCATGAATTCACCATTCTTTTAGCTGCTGCTGAGGAATTTTCGCATCTCTGGATGCCCCTGAGCTTTGGGGACATGACCACATTGGTGGGTCTTACTTTGAAGAGTTAGGACCTCATATCCCAACCTCCTCCAGAATCCAACAGGGAAGGGATGGTACAGAAGACCGTCTCCAAAGATGGCCACCAATGTTTTCCTTCCCTGTAAGCACACGCCACTCCCCCATTGAAGGTAGGATGCACTTCTCCTCCCTTTTACATTTGGGGCAGCCTTGTAACTTGCTTTGACCAATAGAACATGGAAGAAGTGGTATGCTGGGTCCCGGGACTTCTTAGTCCAAGACTTAAGAGGACTGGAAGCTTCTGCGTCTTCCTTCTTGGAAGCCAGCTTCCATGTGAGAGTTCTGAGCCCCCTCAGACCTCCACACTGTAAGAACATCCAAACTAGCTGTGTGGCAAGGCCCCAGGAGAAACACCAGGTCACCCACAGTTGAGTAAAAGCTTCTTGGAGTTTCTAGCCCAGCCCGGCCACAGCCGAATAGGCTGAATGAGTGATCCCCAGCCAATACCAAGTGGAGCAAGAGAACTGCCCGGCCAACCCTACCTGAAGTCCTGACCCACAGAACTGTGAGAAATCGCAAACCGTTTTTATCTGAAGCCACTGAGTCGTGGGGTGGTTTGTTATAAAGCAATAAATGACTGACACAGCTGGGAGGGGTCATCTGCAGCAGAAGAGAGGACACTGAGAAGGTAAAGAAAGGGCGGATGATGAGAAAAACCTACTCTGCTACCAGTTTGCCTGGTTCCTGTCGCCCCGGCTTTGAGTTTTGAAAAAGGGGACTTAACCATTATTTCCACAGGCAAGCAAATTCTGTGTTCTCAAGAATTAACCTATGGTTCACATTTGGAGCACAATGTATTTAGAGGTTGGAACCGATTCAATGCACTTCAGTACCCACTGCTGACTTCCAAGTATCAGTGCTCATCCATGTGTCAGACGCTTGCTTTGTATGTAAAGCAGACACGTAATAGTGGGTTAGCCCTACCGTTTCCAAGGAGGTATGTCCTAGTGCTATATAACTGTGGACTGTACCCAGTGTAGTGTATCAAGCATGATTCTGGGTAATTTTATGTTCATCAGTACTTTTTAGGACAATCTGTTTATTGAATCTGATTTCACTGTAAAAGAAAAGAATCACAGACTTAAAAAAAAAAAACTTAAGGGGCTTCCCTGGCAGTCCAGTGGTTAAGACGCTGCATTTCCACTGCAGGGGGCACGGTTTCCATCCCTGGTCAGGGAACTAGGATCCTGCATTGCATGCTGCGTGGTATGGCAAATAAATAAATGAATGAATGAATGAATGAATAAATAAATAAACACTTATATTAAAAAAAAAAAACCTAAAAAACCCCCCAAAACCAAACATATGGTTACCCAAGGGTAAAGGTGGGGGGGAGGGATAAATTAGGAGTTTGAGGTTAACAGATACACACTACTATATATAAAATAGGTACTCAACAAGGATCTACTATATAGCACAGGGAACTCCGCTCAATATTCTATATGGGAAAAGAATTTGAAAAAGAATGGATATATGTATAACTGAATCACCCTGCTGTACACCTGAAACTAACACATTGTAAATCAACTATACTCCAATATAAGATAAAAAATTTTTTCAAAAGAAGAAAAAAAAGAAAAGAATGAACACCCAGGTATATATGGCCTACTCCAAGAAAACCTTAATTTACTTCACAACAAATGTTCTCAGAGGAAAATTCTCTACTCCAATCCAGCAGAAGCCAAGATATTTAAATAGAGAAATTTTGTAAAAGTGCTTTCCAGGGACATCTTAAAAATGTTGATGAAGAATCACTCTATTAAAACTACCTGTTTGGTGACTAAGGATCTTCAAAGTATTTATAGTTCAGTTAATTGCAGACAGAGGGCTTCAGCTTTTCAATTTCTGAAATTAATACAGGATTAAAATGGTGGCTTGGAAGCGCAGTGGCAGCAGTGGTTCTCAGCCCTGGCCAACAGCTAGAAGCACTTGGAGTTCTTCCAGTCCAAGACCCAGAGGTTTGACCTAATTGTTCTGGGGTTTTTTTTTATGCTCTTTAAGGGATTCTGACATCCAGCTATGATTGAGAACATGGTTGAAACAGTTTGGGCCCTGGGGTACTTCTTAGACATGAACATTTCTGGACCTCATCCACACCTCCTGAATCAGAAAGTGGACCTCATGAGAACCGCTGTGCTACGTGATACAAATTAAAAGGGCTAACTGGGGACTTCCCTGGTGGTCCAGTGGGTAGGACTCCACGCTCCCAATGCAGGGGGCCCGGGTTTGATCCTTGGTCAGGGAACTAGATCCCACATGCCACAACTAAGAGTCCACATGCCACAACTAAGAAGCCCAAACACCGCAACGAAGATCCTGTGTGCCACAACTAAGACCTGGCATAGCCTAAATAAATAAATAAATAAATAAATAAATAAATATTTTAAAAAAAGGGCTAATCGACTCTATGTCCCTTCATTGTGCCTCAATACCTAATTAAATGTCCATAAATCTAGAGTCCTGCTTACATTCATTAACATCACATTTTTTACAGGATTATAAAAATCTAGTAGAAAAAATTTTTTAAAGTTAAAAGGTATTATTTTATTTCTGATTTTTAATTCACTTTTTGTTGTAACAGAAAGGAAAAGAATAAAAATAACTCCACTGCTACTTTGAAATAACATTATTAACACTTTGATATCAATTTGCTTTTCATAAAAAAATGATTGTATTGTACACATTGTTTTATAACCTTCTTAACCTGCTTTTTCACTTACATCTTTTACATCCTACTGTATTACTAAATATTTTAGACATCATATTTTTAAAGTTGCCTTTAGTCCATCACAGGAATGTGCTAAATATATTTTATCAAAACTTTAACAGTTGTTTCATATTTTTGCTTTTATAAATAATGTTTTCTTCGATTATTAAAAAAGTCGGGTTTTGGGCTTCCCTGGTGGCGCAGTGGTTGAGAGTCCGTTTGCCGATGCTGGGGACACGGGTTCGTGCCCAGGTCTGGGAAGATCCCACATGCCACGGAGCGGCTAGGCCCATGAGCCATGGCCGCTGAGCCTGCACGTCCGGAGCCTGTGCTCTGCAACAGAAGAGGCCACAACAGTGAGAGGCCTGCGTACCGCAAAAAAAAAAAAAAAAAAGGTCTGATTTTTTTGGCTGTGCTGTGTCTTTGTTGCTGCGCGGGCTTTCTCTAGCTGTGGCGAGCGGGGGCTTCTCTTGTTGCAGAGCACAGGCTCTAGGTACGTGGGCTTCAGTAGTTGCAGCATGCGGTCCCCAGAGTGCACGGGGCTTCAGAACTTGTGGCGTGTGGGCTCAGTAGTTGTGGTGCACGGGCTTAGTTGCCCCGTGGCATGTGGGATCTTCCCGGACCAGGGATCAAACCCGTGTCCCCTGCATTGGCAGGCGGATTCTTGGTGCACGGGCTTCTCAGTGTGGCGGCTTCTCTTGTTGCGGAGCACGGGCTCCAGGCGCACGGGCTTCAGTAGTTGTGGCATCCAGGCTCAGTAGTTGTGGCTCGTGGGCTCTAGAGCGCAGGCTCAGTAGTTGTGGCGCACAGGCTTAGTTGCTCCGTGGCATGTGTGATCTTCCCAGACCAGGGCTCAAACCCGTGTCCCCTGCATTGGCAGGCAGATTCTTAACCGCTGTGCCACCAGGAAAGTCCTATCAAAAGCCTTTGTTCACATTCATGATGCCATTCTTGGCATCAGTCCCTAGAAGCAGTATTCATAGATCAAAATGTATATACCCTTTAAGGCTATTGATACACATTGAAAAATTGTCCTTAAAAAAAAAGCATCCTTAGACAATTCCCTTGCACCATAGGGTGATGCTATATATCACCACTTTATTTAATCTGTGCCACTTTAGTAACAGGATGAGTTCCTACTATTCTTTAATGAGGTTAAATCTTCTTGTCATTTTAAAAAATTTATAGCCCACTTGTATTTATTTTCATTCTTTGTCCATTCTTTAAAAAATGTGGCTATTCAGTTTTCTTCCTATTGAATTGAAAAAGCTTTTTTTTTCTTTTTTTTCTTTTTTTTTTTTTGCGGTACGCACGCCTCTCAATGTTGCGGCCTCTCCCGTTGCAGAGCACAGGCTCCGGACGCGCAGGCTCAGCGGCCATGGCTCACGGGCCCAGCCGCTCCGCGGCATGTGGGATCTTCCCGGACCGGGGCACGAACCCGCGTCCCCTGCATCGGCAGGCGGACTCTCAACCACTGCGCCACCAGGGAAGCCCTGAAAAAGCTTTTTACGTACTAAGGATTACGTTCACCAACATTTGGAGGCAAGAAAAATACAGTAAACACTCAATTGAGTAGCATCAGAATGAGTTAATTTCAATTCCATGTTCGTCGAAAATAAACTATAATCATTTGGTTGAATTACATTATTGTAAATCTGTAAAGAATCAGTATATTTCCTTTTCCTAGGACTGTATTACCCTGAACAAATACAGTACTTCTCTAATGACTGAGTTTATTGTGGTGCCTCATAGTGACTGTTCTGAATTTTCCATCGTATAAAGAGAATGGGATTCAGAAAGTCTGAGTCCTGGCTCCACAGCTACAATTTATACGTCCTAGACTAAGGACGTGCTTTAGTTTCCTCATCTTTGAAACAGAAATAACAAGAATGACCTCTACCTCCAATGGTGACTGTGAGAGACAATTTGCAGGATATGCACACAGATTTCAGAGACTGGCTATCTGGATTTGAATCCCTATGTTGCCATTTAAAAGCTATGGAGTTTGGGCAAGTTCTTAATCTCTTCGGGCTTCAGTTTCCTCATCCGTAAAATGAGGATAATAATAGAATTTACCTATTGGAGTGGTTGCAAGGATTACATGAATGAAAGTCTATATAGCATCGTAGAACAGTACCTGGCAGGTAATAAGCACTATGTATCAACACAACAATCATTACAATAAATAAAAGAATTTGCCTGTTATGTGTTCTCTCTTTTTTTTCTTCTTGCATATTATGAACTCTTTATTTATTTTAAGGTAAAATTTACATACAGTGCAATGCACAATCTTTTTTTTCAAGCTTATGAATTTTTTTTTAAATTGGAGTATAGTTGCTTTACAATGTTGTGTTAGTTTCTGCTGTACCGCAAAGTGAATCAGTTATATGTATACATATGTCCACTCTCCACACTCATGTCAGTGGTGGGCTTATAACTGCTGTAATGGCCACCACAGTCTTGGCAGGTGTAAAGAGCTGAGCTGAATCTCTACCAACCCCAGGATGTACCCTGGAAATGAGTTTCTGAATAGGGCTCTGACATCAACTTGCTTTTTGGTGATTCACCTCTTTCTTCTCAATGTGGAATGCAGCAAAACCAACCTGTTCTTTATTAGCTAGAGTACAACTGTCAAAGCTAACCATGTGGGTTGGTTACTTTGCTTCCATCCCGGAAGTCACCTCCACAGGCAGCCAGCCAGCCAGCCACTAGAGTGTGGACCCAAGGTGCTCTAAGACAGCTCTGCACCAAGTTTCCTTATCTCAAAGGAACTGAGATAGGAAATGCATGGATTTTTAGACGTATTGCCTATAGTTAGGTTAATTAAATTCTGTGTTCTCTGATTTATGCTCTTAGCTAACAAGGAAAATTTTGGTAACTCTTAATATGAATCATAATCAATACAGAAGATGATTAAAAGAACTCTCAGCATTTTGGTCATTTTATCTGATAAAACTCCCACTTTTGTCCCCACGAGTTACACTGTGTAAAAGAAAATATGCCCATATGGAATACGCTTGTGAGTCAAAAACAAAGCCAATGCCCAAAATACAAATCAAAAACACTGCCTAGAACAACAGGCCTCAACTAATGAATTAAAATGATTGCTGGTTTCTTTAAAATATTAAGCCCATCAACGCTTGCCAAGAACCCCTTGGCTAGCTGAGGGATTCGAGCTGCATTGTTCAGCTCGAGATTGAAATCCTTCCATTCATCGTTGACATGTGAGAGACAAGACGAGGCTTTGACAGACAAGGGATGAGGCACCAGATGGTTTCCATCTGTATCTCCACTGATCGCACAATGAAAACCCACCTTCCCTGATCAGAAGGCCACGCGATACGCGGATAATGAATACCCAGTGTTTTTAAAGGAGCGTAATCGCCCTTCCCAACCAGAGACGTATAAATATTAATGAACACAATCTGGTTCTAAGTAAATTTAGCATGAACTTTTAGCTACCCTCCTCTGACAACTTCCTCCCTCTTTAACTGAATTAAGTTTCAAAGTTCTGTGATTAAAAATAGCAAACCCTGAACTGAAGTTGGATCTGTGGCTGAGGAAAACCTCTCCCTTCCAGCTAGTCACCAGTTAACACAGTTCATATCACTGCGTACTTTTTTTTTTAACCAAAAAAGGGTCTCAGTTTGAATGAATGTTTAAGCAAGTGTGAACAGTGAGCTATAGAATCAATACAAATACACAGGGAACTGATTAGTAATCTATCATTTCCGCCATGCCTATTTCCAAAAGGACTTGAGCAAACTTAGAGATTACTACACGCAGTACCAGGAGTTGTTAAACAACCTCATTTCTGCAAAGCCCTGGATTACATTATATATTAAACTACTGAACCCTAGGGAAAGAAAAATGATTCTTTCTTTCTTTCTCTCTTTTCACCTATACACACACACACATACACATTTTTCTGCAAACTTAACCGAGAATAACTGAGAGTATTAAAACACTTTTAATTACTAATATTCAAGAGAAAATACCAGTTGTTTTTTGGCGGATGAACTTGTTAGTCTTCCTTCTTGACTCACTCCCAGCGGCTTTTATCAAAAATATCAGAAAGAGACTAAGATTTGAAAATTTCCACTAATTCCTGCCATTGCCTCCTTTCCCTTCCATTCAAACAAGGAAGATTTGCATACTTTCTCTAGCTTATGTGTCTTTAATCTGTCTAAGCAATGCATTTTCCAAGAAGCAGATTCTATATTTTCACCACTAACGTTTCCCTGTGGATCAAAGTGGCCAGAATCTTAAAGTGAAAAATGTCGTATCAGTCCAAAGACAGTATAAACAATTAAATCCATATTCTCAACTTTAGTCCCTCATGTGACTTGAAGGCAATAATCCTTTTTCCTCTCCTCCAATATTTATTGTTCTCATTTTGTCAATAAACAAATTTCTATTGAGTACTACTATGTGTCTGGCATCGGCTACTGAAAATCAACGCAATGGACAGTATTGCTATTCTTAGGCACAGATGTTATTTCAGAGACATCCTTCAGATATTGTAAAGAATGTTCTTTGCCATACGGTAGCAGCATCAGGCATAGAGTTGATGGGTGTCTCTATCTCATGTGATCAAACCCATCTCTTAGCCTCCAATCCTCTTTTGGGAATATGCTCTCAGCAGGATTAATTATCAGTGTAACCAGCAAGATTGGTGTTTGTTTCAGGTTCAGCTTCACTAAGTCTTGACAAGCTTTCTTTCACCTTCCCTAGCACAATTTGGTTGTCAGCAGCATGGTCACATGTCAGAATAAAATCAATAAAGCTGGAGTAAAGGATGAGCTGAAGCTTGCAAAGAAAATGCTGAGTAAGTAAAAATGCATTTTGGTTATGTTCAGGGCAAGAAGAATAGGAAGGGCTAGACTCCTGGCTTGAGCCAGATGGTGCAATGTAGCATATGACAAAGGGGAAGGAAAACGGTCCTTCTCCCTGTGGCTTTTGTCATGTTTATCAGGAAGAACGACCCTCAAACTGTAAAGAAGAGACCTGAAATGGTTAATTTTAGTAGCAGACTGAAAAAATGAGAAGATGGAAAGTGAGTACCTAATTGTGTTTAAGTCTCTAGGCTCAGGTGCATTAGATCTTCAGAAGTAATGGAGAGAAACAAGCAACCAACAAAAAGTTTTTCTCATTGTTGTAGATGAGAAAAGTAAATTTTGTCTTGATTATCAAAAGCGGGACCTGAGGGCAGTGGGGGGAGAAAAGTGGGTGTGGGAAACAATATCATACCGGTAACACCTGTAATTCTAGAAGTTATACTTAAATACATGGTTTATGAATATTATTGAAAGAAAGTGAAATAAGGTAACCAATAAAGAGTAGCAATGGGTTGGGGAGGAGACATAAACAAATATATGATATGTGCTGTTTGACAATATGATAAAACAAATATGTTAAATTATATTTTATGTGCATTTGCATCAAGGTATACCAGTGGCATCACATACCTATTTCAGCAAGATGCTTGACAAAGTCTTGTAAGGTATCCTGGGGTAAGATAGTAGGATGTGACCTAAATGACAAAGAATGAATAGATGAGTTGAACAGCTGAGAATTAATTAATTAATCAACGTCAATTGAGCTATTGAGCTTTCTTCTGTCAAAAACTGTATCGATGTGGATGCAGATAGAGAGGATTATCATCACTGAATGGTTGTGAATAGTTGAAATAATATAATCATGTATATAAAATGATCTGATAAAATGAATTAGATAAAATTTGGAGAGGAAAATATAAAGTACTGCATTTATTAGAAAACATAATTAGGAAGTACAGGGTGCAGAGTTGAGGGAGACCTGAATGACAGCTGTTTAGAAGAAAAAAACTGAGTCAACAGAGTGATATGGTGGCACATATGAAAAAGAAATTGTAGTGAAATCTTAGAGAAAAGAGTGACAGAACATATTCCTTGCCCCCTTCACTCCTGTTTGCCATGGTCACCCTGGTGGCGATGGGGACTTTATAACATACTGGCATGTGCTATGAGAGGATATCACCATAAGCAAGAGATAGCCCTGTTTGTTCTGCTATTGATACACTATGGAATCTATCAGGATGCTCCTAATAAACTGGCTGACCTTGGATATAAGTGAATTATGGAATGAAAGATCCAGGATCCTTAGAGCAGGGCAGAAGAATGGAAAACAAAAGAGGAAAAGGAAAGCAAACCTGAGGTGCTCACACAGAAACAGATGGTCCAAAGAAATAGAATAGAAAGACCAAAAGCAGTCTCACATAATCGAAATTTTAATTTATGAAAGCCTTGGCATTGAAGACCAAGACGGGAAATTATGCTAGTATAACTGTTTTTCAAATGATAAAAATGAAATTGGATCCCTATCTCATGCAATAGAACAGAAAAATCCACTCCAGATGCATTGTAGACGTAAATATAAAGGTAAAATTTTAAAACATTTAGAAAAAATATAAAATAGGGATGGAAGGATTTCTTAAGCAAAATTCAAAAATTACTAGGCATAAAAGAACAGACTGATAAATCTGGCCACGGTACACACACACACACACACACACACACACACACACAACCCTATGAACTAAGAAATAGGGGGTTGATATGAGCAGCAATTCACAAAAAAGGAAACATCGATGGTAAATAAGTATGAAAAGACATTCAACCTCATTAGAAATCAAGGCAATGCTTTTTCAGACCACAATAAAATACATTTTAGATGGGTTAAATTTAAGAGGCTGACATTACCAAATGTTATCAAGGATGTGCAGCAACAAGAACTCTACCACAGGGGCTTCCGGGAAGATGGCGGAAGAGTAAGACGCGGAGATCACCTTCCCCCCCCACAGATACACCAGAAATACATCTACACGTGGAACAACTCTTACAGAACACCTACTGAACGCTGGCAGAAGACCTCAGACTTCCCAAAAGGCAAGAAACCCCCCCCTGCCACGTACCTAGGTAGGGCAAAAGGAAAAAGAATAAACAGAGACAAAAGTATAGGGACGGGACCTGCACCTCTGGGAGGGAGGTGTGAAGAAGGAAAAGTTTCCACACACTAGGAAGCCCCTTCGCGGGCGGAGACTGCGGGTGGCGGAGGGGGAAAGCTTCGGAGCCGCGGAGGAGAGCACAGCAACAGGGGTGCGGAGGGTAAAACGGAGAGATTCCCGCACAGAGGATCAGGGCCGACCGGCACTCACCAGCCCGAGAGGATTGTCTGCTCACCTGCCAGGGCGGGCGGGGCTGAGAGCTGAGGCTCGGGCTTCGGTCGGAGCGCAGGGAGAGGACTGGGGTTGGCGGCGTGAACACAGCCTGCAGCGGGCTAGTGCGCCACGGCTAGCCGGGAGGGAGTCCGGGGAAAAGTCTGGACCTGCCAAAGAGGCAAGAGACTTTTTCTTCCCTCATTGTTTCCTGGTGCGCGAGGAGAGGGGATTAAGAGCGCTGCTTAAAGGAGCTCCAGAGACGGGCGCAACCCGCGGCTAACAGCGCGGACGCCAGAGACGGGCATGAGACGCTAAGGCTGCTGCTGCCGCCACCAAGGGGCCTGTGTGCGAGCACAGGTCACTATCCACACCCCCTTCCGGGGAGCCTGTGCAGCCCGCCACTGCCAGAGTCCCGGCATCCAGGGACAACTTGCTCAGGAGAACGCACGGCGCGCCTCAGGCTGGTGCAACGTCACGCCGGCAGCGCCGCAGGCCCGCCCCGCACTGCGTACCCCTCCCTCCCCCACGCCTGAGTGAGCCAGAGCCACCTAATCAGCGGCTCCTTTAACCCCGTCCTGTCTGAGCGAAGAACAGACGCCCTCCGGTGACCTACAGGTAGAGGCGGGGCCAAATCCAAAGCTGAGACCCTGGGATCTGTGAGAACAAAGAAGAGAAAGGGAAATCCCTCCCAGCAGCCCCAGGAGCAGCGGATTAAAGCTCCACAATCAACTTTATGTACCTGCACCTGCGGAATACATGTATCCAAAACGAATCATCCCAAATTGAGGAGGTGGACTTTGAGAGCAAGATTTATGCTATATAGCTTTGCTTACACCATTTGTTCTAGGGTTCTATCCGTCCATTTTTTTGTTTTTTGTATTTTTAATATTTTTTCTTAATTATTTTTTATTTTAATAAATTTATTATATTTTATCTTTATTTTATTTTACTTTATCTTCTTTCTTTTTTCCTTCCTTCCCTCCTTCCTTCCTTCCTCCCTCCCTCCCTCTTTTCTTTCTTTCTTTCTTTCTACTTCTACTAATTCTTTCTTTCTACATTTTCTCCCTTTTATTCTGAGACATGTGGATGAAAGGCTCTTGGTGCTGCAGCCAGGAGTTAGTGCTGTGCCTATGAGGTGGGAGAGGCAACTTCAGGACACTGGTCCACAAGAAACCTCCGAGCTCCAAGAAATATCAAACGGTGAAAATCTCCCAGAGATCTCCATCTCAACACCAGCACCCAGCTTCACTCAACGACCACCAAGCTACAGAGCTGCACATCCTATGCCAAACAACTAGCAAGACAGGAACACAACACCACCCATTAGCAGAGAGACTACCTAAAATCATAATAAGTCCACAGACACCCCAAAACACACCACCACACGTGGACCTGCCCACCAGAAAGATAAGATCCAGCCTAATCCACCAGAACACAGGCACTAGTCCCCTCCACCAGGAAGCCTACACAACCCACTGAACCAACCTTAGCCACTGGGGATAGACATCAAAAACAACGGGAACTACGAACCTGCAGCCTGCAAAAAGGAGACCCCAAACACAGTAAGATAAGCAAAATGAGAAGACAGAAAAACACATAGCAAATGAAGAAGCAAGATAAAAACCCACCAGACCTAACAAATGAAGAAGAAATAGGCAGTCTACCTAAAAAAGAATTCAGAATAATGATAGTAAACATGATCCAAAATCGTGGAAATAGAATAGACAAAATGCAAGAAACATTTAACAAGGACCTAGAAGAACTAAAGATGAAACAAACAACGATGAACAACACAATAAATGAAATTTAAAATACTCTAGATGGGATCAATAGCAGAATAACTGAGGCAGAAGAACGGATAAGTGACCTGGAAGATAAAATAGTGGAAATAACTACTGCAGAGCAGAATAAAGAAAAAAGAATTAAAGGAACTGAGGACAGTCTCAGAGACCTCTGGGACAACATTAAACGCACCAACATTCGAATTATAGGGGTTCCAGAAGAAGAAGAGAAAAAGAAAGGAACTGAGAAGATAAAATAAGGGATTATAGTTGAAAACTTCCCTAATATGGGAAAGGAAATAGATAATCAAGTCCAGGAAGAACAGAGAGTCCCATACAGGATAATCCCAAGGAGAAATACGCCAAGACACATATTAATCAAACTATGAAAAATTAAATACAAAGAAAACATATTAAAAGCAGCAAGGGAAAAACAACAAATAACACACAAGGGAATCCCCATAAGGTTAACAGCTGATCTTTCAGCAGAAACTCTGCAAGACAGAAGGGACTGGCAGGACATATTGAAAGTGATGAAGGACAAAAACCTGCAACCAAGATTACTCTACCCAGCAAGGATCTCATTCAGATTTGATGGAGAAATTAAAACCTTTACAGACAAGCAAAAGCTGAGAGAGTTCAGCACCACCAAACCAGCTTTACAACAACTGCTAAAGGAACTTCTCTAGGCAAGAAGCACAAGAGAAGGAAAAGACCTACAATAACAAACCCAAAACAATTAAGAAAATGGGAATAGGAACATACATATCGATAATTACCTTAAATATAAATGGATGAAATGCTCCCACCAAAAGACACAGATTGGCTGAATGGATACAAAAACAAGACCCATATATTTGCTGTCTACAAGAGACCCACTTCAGACTAGGGACACATACAGACTGAAAGTAAGGGGATGGAAAAAGATATTTCATGCAAATGGAAACCAAAAGAAAGCTGGAGTAGCAATTCTCATATCAGACAAAATAGACTTTAAAATAAAGACTCTTACAAGAGACAAGAACACTACATAATGATCAAGGGATCGATCCAAGAAGAAGATATAACAATTGTAAATATTTATGCACCCAACATAGGAGCACCTCAATACATAAGGCAAATACTAACAGCCATAAAAGGGGAAATCGACAGTAACACATTCATAGTAGGGGACTTTAACACCCCACTTTCACCAATGGACAGATCATCCAAAATGAAAATAAATAAGGAAACACAAGCTTTAAATGATACATTAAACAAGATGGACTTAATTGATGTTTATAGGACATTCCATCCAAAAACAACAGAATACACATTTTTCTCAAGTGCTCATGGAACATTCTCCAGGATAGATCATATCTTGGGTCACAAGTCAAGCCTTGGTAAATTTAAGAAAATTGAAATTGTTTCAATTATCTTTTCCAACCACAATGCTATGTGACTAGATATCAATTACAGGAAAAGATCTGTAAAAAATACAAACATATGGAGGCTAAACAATACACTACTTAATAATGAAGTGATCACTGAAGACATCAAAGAGGAAATAAAAAAATACCTAGAAACAAATGACAATGGAGATATGACGACCCAAAATCTACAGGATGCAGCAAAAGCAGTTCTAAGAGGGAAGTTTATAGCAATACAATCCTACCTTAAGAAACAGGAAACATCTCGAATAAACAACCTAACCTTGCACCTAAAGCAATTAGAGGAAGAAGAACAAAATAACCCCAAAGTTAGCAGAAGGAAAGAAATCATAAAAATTAGATCAGAAATAAATGAAAAAGAAATGAAGGAAACGATAGCAAAGATCAATAAAACTAAAAGCTGGTTCTTTGAGAAGATAAACAAAATTGATAAACCATTAGCCAGACTCATCAAGAAAAAAAGGAAGAAGACTCAAATCAATAGAATTAGAAATGAGAAAGGAGAAGTAACGACTGACACTGGAGAAAGACAAAAGATCATGAGAGATTACTACAAGCAACTCTATGCCAATAAAATGGACAACCTGGAAGAAATGGACAAATTCTTAGAAAGGCACAACCTGCCAAGACTGAATCAGGAAGAAATAGAAAATATGAACAGACCAATCACAAGCACTGAAATTGAAACTGTGATTAAAAATCTTCCAACAAACAAAAGCCCAGGACCAGATGCCTTCACAGGCGAATTCTATCAAACATTTAGAGAAGAGCTAACACCTATCCTTCTCAAACTCTTCCAAAATATAGCACAGGGAGGAACACTCCCAAACTCATTCTATGAGGCCACCATCACCTTGATACCAGAACCAGACAAGGATGTCATGAAGAAAGAAAACTATAGGCCAATATCACTGATGAAGGTAGATGCAAAAATCCTCAACAAATACTAGCAAACAGAATCCAACAGCACATTAAAAGGATCATACACCATGATCAAGTGGGGTTTATTCCAGGAATGCAAGGATTCTTCAATATACGCAAAACAATCAATGTGATACACCATATTAACAAATTGAAGAAGAAAAACCATATGATCATCTCAATAGATGCAGAGAAAGCTTTTGACAAAATTCAACACCCATTTATCATAAAAACCCTGCAAAAAACAGGCATAGAGGGAGCTTTCCTCAACATAATAAAGGCCATATATGACAAACCCACAAGCAACATCATCCTCAATGGTGAAAAACTGAAAGCATTTCCACTAAGATCAGGAACAAGACAAGGTTGCCCACTCTCACCACTCTTATTCAACATATTTTTGGAAGTTTTAGCCACAGCAATCAGAGAAGAAAAGGAAAGTAAAGGAATCCAAATCAGAAAAGAAGAAGTAAAGCTGTCACTGTTCGCAGATGACATGATACTATACATAGAGAATCCTAAAGATGCTACCAGAAAACTTAGAGCTAATCAATGAATTTGGTAAAGTAGCAGGATACAAAATTGATTCACAGAAATCTCTGGCATTCCTATACACTAATGATGAAAAATCTGAAAGTGAAATTAAGAAAACACTCCCATTTACCATTGCAACAAAAAGAATAAAATATCTAGGAATAAACCTACCTAAGGAGACAAAAGACCTGTATGCAGAAAATTATAAGACACTGATGAAAGAAATTAAAGATGATACAAATAGATGGAGAGATATACCATGTTCTTGGATTGAAAGAATCAACATTGTGAAAATGACTCTACTACACAAAGCAATCTACAGATTCAATGCAATCCCTATCAAACTAACACTGGCATTTTTCACAGAACTAGAACAAAACATTTCACAGTTTGTATGAAAACACAAAAGACCCCAAATAGCCAAGGCAATCTTGAGAACGAAAAACGGAGCTGGAGGAATCAGGCACCCTGACTTCAGACTATACTACAAAGCTACAGTTATCAAGACAGTATGGTACTGGCACAAAAACAGAAAGATAGATCAATGGAACAGGATAGAAAGCCCAGAGATAAACCCATGCACATATGGTCACCTTATCTTTGATAAAGGAGGCAGGAATGTACAGTGGAGAAAGGACAGCCTCTTTAATAAGTGGTGCTGGGAAAACTGGGCAGGTACATGTAAAAGTATGAGAGTAGATCACCCTCTAACACCATACACAAAAATAAGCTCAAAATGGATTAAAGACCTAAATGTAAGGCCAGACACTATCAAACTCTTAGAGGAAAACATAGGCAGAACACTCTATGACATAAATCACAGCAAGATCCTTTGTGACCCACCTCCTAGAGAAATGGAAATAAAAACAAAAATAAACAAATGGGACCTAATGAAACTTCAAAGCTTTTGCACAGCAAAGGAAACCATAAATAAGACCAAAAGACAACCCTCAGAATGGGAGAAAATATTTGTAAATGAAGCAACTGACAAAGGATTAATCTCCAAACTTTATAAGCAGCTCATGCAGCTCAATAACAAAAAAAAAAAACAAACCAATCCAAAAATGGGCAGAAGATCTAAATAGACATTTCTCCAAAGAAGATATACAGACTGCCAACAAACACATGAAAGAATGCTCAACATCACTAATCATTAGAGAAATGCAAATTAAAACTACAATGAGATATCATCTCACACCAGTCAGAATGGCCATCATCAAAAAATCTAGAAACAATAAATGCTGGAGAGGGTGTGGAGAAAAGGGAACCCTCTTGCACTGTTGGTGGGAATGTAAATTGATACAGCCACTGTGGAGAACAGTACGGAGGTTCCTTAAAAAACTACAAATAGAACTACCATATGACCCAGCAATCCCACTACTGGGCATATACCCTGAGAAAACCATAATTCAAAAAGAGTCATGTACCAAAATGTCCATTGCAGCTCTATTTACAATAGCCCAGAGATGGAAACCTCCTAAGTTGTCCAACATTGGATGAATGGGTAAAGAAGATGTGGCACATATATACAATATTACTCATCCATAAAAAAAACGAAATTGAGCTATTTGTAATGAGGTGGACAGACCTAGAGTCTGTCATACAGAGTGAAGTAAGTCAGAAAGAGAAAGACAAATAGCGTATGCTAACACATATATATGGAATTTAAGAAAAAAAAATGTCATGAAGAACCTAGGGGTAAGACAGCAATAAAGACACAGATCTACTAGAGAATGGACTTGAGGATATGGGGAGGGGGAAGGGTAAGCTGTGACAAAGCGAGAGAGAGGCATGGACATATATACACTACCAAACGTAAGGTAGATAGCTATTGGGAAGCAGCTGCATAGTACAGGGAGATCAGCTCGGTGCTTTGTGACCGCCTGGAGGGGTGGGATAGGGAGGGTGGGAGGGAGGGAGATGCAAGAGGGAAGAGATATGGGAACATATGTATATGTATAGCTGATTCACTTTGTTATAAAGCAGAAACTAACACACCATTGTCAAGCAATTATACTCCAATAAAGATGTAAAAAAAAAGAACTCTACCACAGTGCTGGAGGGAGTGTCAATAGGTTCAACTTCTTTAAAAAATAATTTTGAATTAGTAAAGAATGCATTTACCTTCTGACCCAGCAATTCTATCCCTAGAGAAACCCTTACTCACGTGCACCAAGAGACCTGTTCAAGAAAATTCACAGCAGCATTGTTTGTAATAGCAAATCACTGGAAATAAACTCCTTCAACAGGAAATAACCCAAGAGTCCATCCATAGAAAAACAAATAAAGTGATATGTTCACACAACAGAATATTACGCAGCAAGGGTAAATGAGGAAGTTCTAGCCTTACATAATAGGTAGAGCTTAGAAATACAACTGTGAATGAAAAAGCAAGTTACGGGAAATTATATATGGCATGCTACTATTTTTATAAAGCCCATAGACAAGCAAAATTTTAAAATATTTATTATTTAGGGGAGATATACACACATAATAAAACTTTTAAAAATTCCTTATGATAAACATAGAATTTATAACTATATCTCAGTGGAGGGAGATAGGAGATAGGATGAACAAGGAACATTGTATATATTCAATATCAACTATATTGCAATGTCCTACTTCCTAAATTGGGCAATAATTTCATGGGAGATGTATTTCATTATTAAGTTTCATAGCCTGTGTGTGTGTGTGTATAGTAAGATGTAAATATTTATAACTAAAATAAATTAAGGAAGGACACACACACACCCCCCCAAGCAAAGCAGGCCTTCTTAACCCCATCAAAGCTGACCACATGGGCTTCCCTGCTGGCGCAGAGGTTGGGAGTCCGCCTGCCAATGCAGGGGACACGGGTTCGTGCCCCGATCCGGGAAGATCCCACGTGCCGCGGAGCGGCTGGGCCCGTGAGCCATGGCCGCTGAGCCTGCGCGTCCGGAGCCTGTGCTCCGCAACGGGAGAGGCCACAACAGTGAGAGGCCCGCGTACCGCAAAAAAAAAAAAAAGCTGACCACGTAGCACTTCCAAGTGATCAAGGTGTAAAGGAAAGTTTTGCTTCTTTCTCTGGATATCAAGTGGGTTATCAGTCAAGCTGCAGCTTAAAATGGTTTCTTTCTGTCTTTCTGGAAATGGGCTGGTCTGTCCAACTTTCCATTTATTCTATGTCAATAAGGCAATATGACAGAGGTACACTTTCCAATTAAGGGAAAAGAACATCTCAACTGTACTCAGTATGATTAAGCTACAGCTGCATATCATCTTCAATCCTAGGAACCATATTTTGTGAGACGTATTTGACAAACTGGGGAGTTTCTAGGGGAAGCTAATGTAGACAGGAGGATGTCGAAAATCCATTTCAGATGAACGGCTAACTAGATCTGAACTTGAGCCACTCAACTGTGAGAAGAGAGAGATTTGGAAAAATGAGGTAGATGACCTCAAAACTGAAAAAGAAATGCTGTCAAGTTTAAACATTTTTAGCTTTATTCTGCATACAGAGTGGCCACCTACTACTAATGGGTAGAAATATATTGAAGCTGACTGAAGCTTTGAAAATTAAAATACCAGCTCACAGCAGCTAGCAGGATGAGTAACTGGAGGACGGCCTATTATAGTTCAAGAATTACCTAGAGCTGTTACAGAATGTTATCCTTTAAAAGAAAAACAAAGCTTAGAACCTTTTTCCTTATAATGGATTATATTTTATAATGCAGACCACAGGCTTAGTATAGTTTTGGTCTAAAAATCTAATAATACTAGATCATATGTACCTTGAGCTTAAGTATATCATTTATTTTTTCCTCCTTGTAATTCAGTTCCAGAGACAGTGGTAAAGAATGAATGACTGTGGTCCTTAGGAACCATCTAACTCTATGGAAGTTACTTAATCTCTTTGAGCCTCGGTTTCCTCAGCTATAGAAAAGTATCTCTCTGCACGATGCCCCCCTCCCAATATGTCCACATTCTAGTCCCTGGGACCTGTGATTATGGTACCATATTTTTGTAAATGGGATTAGGTGAAGGATTTCATGATGAGGAAATCATCCTGGATTAGCTGATAGGCCCAGTATAATCACAAAGGTTCTTAGAAGAGGGATTCAGGAGGAAGCAGAGGCAGAGGAGAAGATGAGGTGATGATGGAAGCAGAGACTGGAATAATGTCCTTTGAAGATGGCAGAAGGGGCCATAAGCCAAGGAAAAGAGGTGGCCACTAGAAGCTATAACAGCCAAGGAAATTGGTGCTCCCCACAGAGCCTGCAGAAGGAACCAGGTGTGCAGACCCCTTGACTTCAGTGCTGTGGAACTCATTTCAGAATTCTGACCTCCAAACTCTAAGATCATACTGATACATCTGTGTCGCTTAAAGTAACTAACTTGTGGTAACTTGTTACTGCAGCAATAGGAAATGAATACATCCTCCCACAGGGTTTTGGTGAGGATCCAGTGAGATAACCCAGTAAAAAGTTCTTGGCTTCTCAAAGGGGGAAGGGGGTGGTGGGATGAATTGGGAGATTGGGATTGACATATATACCCTACTATGCATAAAATAGATAACTGAGAACCTACTGTATCCCATAGGGAACTCTACTCAGTGCTCTGTGGTGACCTAAATGGGAAAGAAATCTGAAAAAGATGTATGTATATGTATGGCTGATTCACTTTGCTGTACAGCAGAAACTAACACAACATTGTAAAGCAATTATACTCCAATAAAAATTAATTTAAAAAGAAGTTCTTGGCTTCTATTACTGTTATCATCCACCTAATTTATTACCCCCCAATGAAGGTTCAGTCTCACAATCAACTGTATTAGTGTGCCCTTAGTTATCTACCCTCACAAGGCATTTTTATACCTTTGTGTATATCGATGAGGTTGGGAAAGGGTTCTGGGCGGGAGTCAGGCATTCACAGCCATTAATGGTGCGGGTCCTGACAGGTGCTTGTCTTCTCCAGGTCATTCCTCAGCCATAAGTAGAGACTAGATCCTTTCAAGCTCTAAAGTTCAATGATTATATGCTCTTTTAGGTAGCCCAATAAATGGTTTGAGTCCACCCTCTCTCCCTCTCTTCTGGTTGAACCTCTAGCCAGTGGCTGAATTATCTAGTGCCAACTGCCCCTAGGTTACCTTTGCTCTGGGCACTGATTAACCAGGCAGACCTAATTCCATGATTAAAACAAACAAACAAACAAACAAAAAGATGAAAAGAGGTGGAGCAGTTCCTAGCTTAAATTTATCCTTAAAAAGGTATTCAATGTTTTACAAAGAAGGTTCTTAGCAAAAAAGCTTAGCTCTAAGAGTCCATATAGACTTCCCCTGGGTCCTTCTGTCTTTAATTCAAGGCTATCACTTTCAAGAACAGAGTTGGCTGGCCATTCTCACCAAGTGCTCTGCCCAGGCTCTTATCCTCCGAAGTGGCAGGACGTTTGACACACTTTCCTTGTTGCTAAAGGTGTAGATAACAGGACATGTGCATCAAAAATGACCAAAATAGAACAGGCACCAAAGTGCCGTGGAACACAACCTCTCTTTCCTATCTCTGCTTTTTCCAACTCACCATGGAGAGAAAGTCTGTGAGAAAGCTTTGCCATCTATAAATTATTCTGCAAATGCAAAGAATTCTTTTTTTTTTTTAAACTCAGTGTTGGGTTAGATGTCTTGATAGAGACATGGACCATATTCAGCCGCCCCACAGAAGAACAATTACTTCAACCCGAGGAAATCCAGAAAACTTCGTAAAATCATTGTGAAAGAAGAATAGATCTTAGCTAGAGAAAATGAGGAGGATATGTTGGGGAGAAAAAAACAATGATAGTGCAAAGGCAGAAAAGCCTCCTGTAAAAATAGTAAGAAGTTTGTGTGTCTGGCATACAGAGGGGAGGGACAGACAGTAGCAGGAGAGGGGGCTTAGGTCCCTCCTGGGCTTCTGAATTTTATCGTGCAGAGTTCAATTATCATATGGGACAGGGCGTGTTCAGGTTGCATTTTTGGAAAATAAAAAATAAAAATCGGGTAGAGGGATCCAGGATGCTGGGGTAGCCTAGGCCTGGGATAGGGGCTCTGGCCTGGGGATGCAGGGAAGGTGCTGGATGGGAGCAACCTTCACTGGCAACACCTGGATGTTGGGGAGAAGTCCGTAATGGCCTGGAGGTTTCCAGCTTGGCTCATAGGTGCAGGGCGACATCACTGGCCAGTCATCGGAAACAAGGGGGAGGTGTGGGGGGGGGGGCGGAGTGAGAGAGCAAAGTTTAAACCACAGGCGCTAAACTTAGGACACTGGATGGATGGGACGTGGAGAAAAACTCAGAACACTAGAGAGTAGAGCCACTTAGGCCAAGCGAAGCAAAGGGGACAGGAAATGTGTGAGCAGAGGGACACTGAGAGAGCAAATGTAGAGCAATGAGCAGGGCAGGGCGCTGGTCACTGGGGCAAGGGCACGAGGAGTCCACAAACTCAAGGGCTGACTGGGTGGCCCAGCGCCCCGCCGAGAGCAAGTGAGACCTCCGCACATGCGCAGGAGGGGAGGCCGCATCTCACCCTAACTCGGTAACTCGCTACGCTTAGCAGGAGCCTTGTGCAAGATCCGAGCTCGCCACGTTCGCTCGAGGAGCCACGGGGACGGAGGTTTCCCATGGTCTCAGGATGCCAGGTGCAGAGCCCAGCTCCAGCCACAACCACTCAAACACCGAACATCGAATCCGTCCCCAGCTTACAAGCAAGATGGGAAACAGTGAGCACGTGGACCCAGCAATGAAACCAAAGCCGGCAGCGGTGCGCACGCACGCAGATGCTCCGCGGGCCGTCTGCTCAGCCTCCCCAGCCTGCTTAGCAAGAGTAGACCTCTCTTTACAACAGCCAGGACGTGGAAGCAACCTAAGTGTCCATCGACAGATGAATGGATAAAGAAGATGTGGCACATATATACAATGGAAGATTACTCAGACATAAAAAGAAACGAAATTGAGTTATTTGCAGTGAGGTGGGTGGACCTAGAGACTGTCACACAGAGCGCAGTAAGTCAGAAAGAGAAAAACGAATACCGTATGCTAACACATATATATGGAATCTAAGGAAAAAAAAAAAAAGGTCATGAAGAACCTAGGGGTAAGACAGGAATAAAGACACAGACCTACTAGAGAATGGACTTGAGGATAGGGGGAGGGGGAAGGGTAAGCTGTGACAAAGTGAGAGAGTGGCATGGATATATATACACTACCAAACGTAAAATAGCTCGTGGGAAGCAGCCGCATAGCACAGGGAGATCAGCTCGGTGCTTTGTGACCACCTAGAGGGGTGGGATAGGGAGGGTGGGAGGGAGGGAGACGCAAGAGGGAAGAGATATGGGAACATATGTATATGTATAACTGATTCACTTTGCTATAAAGCAGAAGCTAACACATCATTGTAACGCAATTATACTCCAACAAAGATGTTAAAAAAAAAAAAAAAAGAGTAGACCGCTAGGCCTCAGTCTAATTAATTGTCTTTCATAAGCGTAGGAAAAAACTTTTTATTGAAGTACAGTGGATTTACCATGTTGTGTTAGTTTCAGGTGTACAGCAAGTGATTCAGTTTTATATATATATAAGTTAAATATATAAATATATATATATATTCTGTTTCAGATTCTTTTCCCTTATAGGTTATTACAAGATATTGCATATAATTCCCTATGCTATACAGTAGGTCTTTGTTGTTTGTTTTATACATAGTAGTGTGTATATGTTAATGCTAAAATCCTAATTTATCCCTCCGCCCCTTCCCTTTCGGTAACCGTAGGTTTTTTCTATGTCTGTGAGTCTATTTCTGTTTCGTAAGTAAGTTCACTTAATCACAGCTTAAGTGACTAGAGAAATCAAAGAACCACATAAATGCTTATACACAGGATAATCATTAAAATATGCCCTTAAGAGCAAGGGCTGGGGAGAGAATAAAAATGACCCTGATGTACTGAGAAGGGGACTGGATTGACCCCAACGTGAGGCAGGAAACAACCGAATCCCTGCCTGATGAAAAGGAAGAGAAAGGAATGATATTGGAATGGCAATGTTAGTATCTGGGAGTAAGTACGGGGGACTGTGCTTTTCTCATCATAAGGAACATGCAAAGGACATCAAAGAGCTGCTGCTTTTCTAAGGGAGGAAAGAGCAGCAGAAGAAGAATGGCAGGAGACTGGGTGACAGAGAGGAAGGGCCAGCGCCGTGGGCCCGGGGGTGTGGGGCGGTGAGGAGGCCAGGCACCCCTGGAGGTGCTTCGCCCAGGCCTTCAGGTCAGGAGGGCGACCTTTCTGAACACGTGGCGTCAATAACACGGGCTGGACCCATCGCTGGACTAAGAAAGGCAGGGTCAGAACTCGCGGGTCAGGTTCCTCAAAAAGATATATCTTCATCTCTATTTTGCTGAGTTTTTAAAACTATATCTGCTTGTGTAAGTTCGAAGATTAATGAGAGCAATTAGTATGTTTTAGTTTCACCCTGAGCCTGGCTGTCAGAAATAAGAAGAATACAAGTTATCGGGAAAGCATTCCACAGCCCAGGCACCTGACACCACCCTGGAGCACTGATTCTCTGAGGTTGCCATTCCGAGCTTGGACCATCCATTATTCGCAGGATGGGCGGCTGGAAGATCAAGTGCACTCTCTGTCCAGCTTCTTTGAGCTGCTCTGGGCACTGTAAGCATAATTATAATAACATGGACCTGCTCACATTATGATCAAACAATCAGTTAATCAATACTAAAAACAGATCCATGTCAAAAATTTCCAATTCTCACATCTGGCTGTTGTAGTAAAATCCACTGGAAAATGAACCCCCTTAAATCTAAATGCAAAGGGTTAATTCTAAAGAAATGATTCGGTCCCTACATCAATCATATGTGTATATGGACCAGGTCCTTTTTCTCCATTAAGCATAAAAAGGGGTGAAAGATCTATGTTCTTTCTCTGGATTTATGCAAGGCCCGGCTGTCTACATGGCCAAAGCCAGAAAGGAAATACAGGGAAGAAGATGAACATACTTTTGGACCCAAAGAACAAATGTTCAACAGGAAATGGGTTGAACCCTCCTCTGAGCTCCTACAGAACTCTGTCCCTCCAGGGGGACAGATCGTCATCTCCACCTGAAATCATTTTTATTTACGTTCATACCTCAGCTCTCCTACTTACTTTGGAAGCTCTTCACGAGCAGGACTGCATTTTAAAACAGCATCTGAATAACTCATGTCTGTCGTGGGCTCTACACGTTCCTACGACGCCCTCAGATGCACGACCTCCCTTGGTCTACTGTCAGGCAGGTGCGTGAGAACATTTTCCTCACTTCATATACAACGACACTGGGACAAGAAAATCTAACCAACTGGAAGGTCACGTGGCTGTCAGCTTAAGTCCAGAGTCAGGAATCACACACGTCAGTCTAGACTCCCACACCAGGCCTCTTTCCTCACACCAAGCTTTTCCTCCTCACCCACACGCCACGCCAGACGCCGGTGATCAGCGCATCACGGGAAGGATGTCTGGAGAGAAGAACAAAGGAGCAGAAACACACGGCGGCTGATAACCCCTGCAACACTGTTGCCAGATGCGTGAAGCCTCTGATCTGTTCACCGGCATTAGAGAGTCAGGTCGCACTGCCATTCAGAGAGGGAACAAAACAAGGTGTGTGTGTGTGTGTGTGTGTGCGCGCGTGCGCGCGCACGCTCACGCATGTAGAGCACTTTAGTGGACAAAGTGATACGATGAGATGTTGCAGTGGGGCGGGCCCTCGGAGGGCATCTCTTCCAGGGTTGCCGGAGGGTCCTCAGGCTGCAAAGCCTGAGCCTGCTGGGGATGCTTTTGGCAAAATGACCTTCTCTTCACCCACGCCCAGAATAGGAACTTTGGGGAAGTGATGTCTTGGCCGAATTATTAGCACCGGGTAAGCGGGCAGATGAAAAGGCAGAAGCTCCTGTGTGCAGAGGGGCAAGAGGTTACAAATGATCCAAAGAAAGGCAAAGGTGGTGTCTTGGATAAGCACCCCTAGAAGCAGAGCCTCCGAGGACGATTCCCGTGCAAGTCAGGGCTCTTAGGAGAACATCTGAGGGAGTGAGGGAGGTGTGATGGGGCAGAGGGAAAAGCAGTGAAGATGTGGGTCAGGGCAAGTCAGCCTGACCCACCAGGAGCTCTGCGGCCTGAATCGCTCCTCAGAGGCTGTCCTGCACACAGACCAGGGGACTGCGCGGGCCCAGCTCTGTGTCAGCCGGGCATCGGCCAAGGGCTGCCCCCGGGAATGGGGGCCACCACCTCCCAGGCCTCTTTGGGTGAGGCAGGTGTCATCAGCCAGGGGCAGTGCTACAGGGGAGGGTGCAGATGTGAGGAGCTGGCAGCCCCTGGAGGATGGGCACAGTAACAGTGTGCGCTGTGAAGGGGACCTGGGGGCACACTAACAGCACCTGCTACAGGCAGCTTCTCACTCCTAGAAGAATCTGCATTCCACATCGGTGGCCTAATTCACAGGCAGATGCCCTCTCATGGGGAATCTGGGCAGCCTGGAGGAGCCAACCTTCTGCCTAGAAACGTGCTGTGTCACCTCCGACTGTATAAAACCATATACCTAAGTTTCTGTACTCTACCTTTAATGAAGCTTTCTAGCCTTTAAGTATGTATGTTGGTGTCTTTTGGTCCATCACTGTCACATGATGACAATGCACGCAAAAGACTCCGCGGATCTGCCTCCCTCCACCCCAGTGGCTATTTGTACGTCTCAGGGAAAGTGGGTTCAGTAACCTCCAAAGGAAGCCCAGTCTATTTGGGTATTAAGTACAGTAAGTCCCCTACATACGAACGAGTTCTGTTCTGAGATCGCGTTCGTAAGTCCAATTTGTTCGTAAGTCCACCAAAGTTAGCCTAGGTACCCTATTAACGCAATCAGCTATACACCGCTGCTTTTACGCTTGCTTCCAGACATCCTGGGCTTAAAATAAAGATACTGTACTATTGTACTCTCTACAGCACTGTACGGTACAGCATACAAAAGCACAACCACTCGTAGAGGACGCATGCACGTGACAGCGTACACCAGACACATGATCTAACTTACGTGATGGGACATGCGAATGCACGTTCGCATCTTTGAAAGTTCACAACTTGAAGGTTTGTATGTAGGGGCTTACGTACATGTTAGTGATTACTTCCTAAATTTAAGCAAAAATCTATTTCCTTGTAACTTCCATTCACCAGAGTCATGGAAAGGAAGTTCTAATCCTTAGATAACTTCTCTTCCACAGGCAAAAGACCCACGCGAAGATTATTCCACAATATTGTACGTGATGTCAAGTCTGCTCACCCATCTGGTTCCTGCCCATTGGAGAAATTCCAGTTTGTCTCTGACCCCATAAAGAGGTGTCCAGAACTACCCAACCCTGCAGCAGTGGTATGACCCACATATGCAACGGAGGACTATTCTTCTTGTTCTGTACTCAGCAGTTCAATTAATAGAGTTTTTAAAATTAACTTCATGATTCAAACAGGCCCCATTACGTGCCCCAATGTACCACTGATTTATGCCAACTTGTAAACAACTCATCTAAATATTTTTGCATATGCTGTCTGTCTCACCCCATCCCTAGTTTCTAGATAGATTTTTAAAATTTAACTATAGGCTTTTACACCTACTCAACTACAGTTTATCTTGTTAGATCAACATCATCATTTCAACCTGAAATGATCTCTTTGGATCCTAATTCTGTTACTCAAAGTATGTGCTATGTTTCTAGGCTTCATGTCAACCCCAACTTTGATAAATATGTAATCTATATCCTCACTAAAATTATTGATATAAAACAACACCTTGATAGGGCCACGGGGGGGATTCTCATAGCCCACCGTTAGTGACTACCCTCCCAGGAGCCACTGTCGTTCTCCCACAGCTTAATTCACGCTTGTTCCCAGACCCAGTCTAAATTTGACGATGAGTTTACTCTTTCAGCTATGTATTCTGATATGCTGAGTTTCGAAGAATGTAAAATAATTTTCAATAAAATATTTGCACTTACATTCATTTAATAGAATATAAAAACAGAATATGAAGCTGGTAATAGTTTTATGAATAAAAATAATCCAAGGAGACAAAGGCCAAATAGAGCATATGATTTCAGAATTTAAAAATCGTTTTCTCCCATTGAGAAGAGGATGACAAGTCTAGAGACGCCCAATGGGAGCCCTGGATGGGGACATATGGAATGGCCCTGTCCTAAGGAAAACAGGTGACAAGGCTAACTGCATTATTTCTCTATTGCTGCGCAGCAAATTACCACCAGTTGACTAGCTTAAAGCAACACAATTTATTATCCATAGGTCAGGTTAGCTCAGGTCCCTACTCAGATCTCATCAGGATGAAATCAAGGTGTTGCCTGGGGCTGCAAACATCTGAGGTTTGGGGTCCCCTTCCAAGTGCACTGGCTATTGGTGCAATTCAGTTCCTTGCGTTGCAAAACCGAGGTTTGCATTTTCCTACCTGCCTGCCAGCTGGGGGCCGCTCTCACCTCCTATAGGCCCGCTGCCCTCCCCTGCCGTGCGGCCACAATACAGCAGTTCGCTTCTTCAAGGCCAGCAGCAGAATCTCTCTCTGCATTCTGCTAAAATGGAGTCTTGTGTAAAGTAGTTAAGCGAGGGACAATCCCATCATGTGCCCAGGTCCTGTTCACGGCGAAGAAAGGGGATCACAGGGGGCGGGGCGTGCACAGGGGGCGGGGCGTGGGAATCGTCTCCGACTCCCACCTCTCCCAGTGATTAACACGGGGAAGCACAGGGAAGGTCCGGAGCAGGAAAGAGGGCTGGAGAGGCCCTCTGTGCCCTGCCCTGGAGTTTGAACTTTATCCCAAAAGCAGTGGAGGCGGATTGAGGGATGCCTCTCCCTTTGGGGATGTGCAGGAACATGTTGCAAGTCGCAGAGGTTAGGAAAGCATTCTAGGAAGTACAGCACTCCAGGACAGTATCATGGAATGAACCAAGGCAAGACACGTAAAGCACAATATCATCTACATACACACCTGAATCACGTGTTGATAATTTACCCCCTCACTTGCCTACATGACACCTTGAGAAAGGTATGCTACGCTTTGCTCTGCTGCGGCTAGGATGAGGTGTATATACCCCTCACACACCAGACAGAAAAAAACAAAAATATTTTGCATCACTAGAGAGCCTTCTCCAAACAGAAACATCCTGTCTAACACTAATCCCTAAAATTAAAAAAAAAAAAAATTTTTTTTAAACACTTGAGCCTATTGCTTTAAGTTGCTGCCCGCCCCCCCAAGAAAACACATTTAAAAACAGAAATAAAGTCACAGATGTAGAAAACAAACCTGTGGTTACCAGCGGGGGGAAAGGGGAGGGAGGGATAAATTGGGAGACTGGGATTGACATATACATGCTATTGCATATAAAATAGATAACCAACAAGGACCTGCTGTATAGCACAGGGAACTCTGCTCAGTACTCTGTAATGACCTATATGGGAAAAGAATCTAAAACAGAGTGGATATATGTATATGTATAACTGAATCACTTTGCTGGACACCTGAAACTAACACAACATTGTAAATCAACTATACTCCAATAAAAAAGAAAAGAAAACACGTTTATCTCTGACTTTTGGACAGCTATCAGCAGACATGTGAGGACCCACACAGATGGGATAAGCACGTGAGGAACTGCTGTTTTTCCACCAATTTGGATTTTGAACAGATTAACTATAGTTTCATGGTCTGTTTCCTTTTCTTTTCTTTTCTTTAAATACCTGCTGTATCCTTTATTCAAATTGTCTGGTTCTTCTAAAGGCTGGACACTCCTCCAAACATTACAAATAAAAACACATTATGTTCCAATTGTCTTTGAGTTTTCCATTCACAACTCTGTCTATACACTGTAACCTTGAGGACAATCACAATGTTTATTCTAAAATATAATAATGATAAGAGCTAACTGAAAGCTACACACTACATGCCAGGGACTGTTCTCAGAGCTTCATATCCTCACACTCAGATGAGGAAACTACGGCACAGAAAGTTTAAGTAACTTGGAGATTACATAGGTTATTAGTGGTGGAGCTTGGCTGTGAACCCAGGCAGAATGGTCTGCCTTAGTTCCCAGCCTTGCAGTGAAAACAAATGCCAACTACTCTATGAAAGGGTTCCTTGGACGTACTCAGTAAATGATCACTGACCACCAATGACTACTTTTGAGGTGGCAGAGTCAAAAGTATATAAAAATTAAAGTCTAATCACTGTAAGATTATGTTACAGATGTGAGGGGCACAAAAAACAGTAGGATCAATAAATCCAAGAGGTAGTTCTTTAAAATAAGTCAAATAAACCTCAGAATTATACAATAAACCAAGAAAAAGAGAGAGAAACACAGATATTAAAATTTTAGAAATTATGAGTGAATACTGTGCTCAACTCCATGCTTATTATTTTAAAAATACTAAGATAGTCTTTAGCTATAATTTGAATCACTGAAATGCACAAGCATAAACAGACACATTGAATAGACCAAGTGATTATCGAAAACAAACAACTACAAATTTAAAAATAATCTAAAAAGTTGTAAAAGCATTATCTCGTTCAAAAAATAATCCAGGCATAGAAACTTCCACAGGGAACTTCTTTCACATTCTCAAGGAAAATATAATTCCCATAGGTCCCAATCACAGAAAAAGATAAAAAATTCCTAATCATTATATGAAGTCATTTTGATGTCAAAACTAACAAAATAGCATAAAAATTCAATTAAAGACAAAATTATTATAAAAGTTGAGGCAATAATCTGAAACAAACATTGAATACAGCAGTGAGTTAAGAAAACATTTCATCATGACCAAGTAGGTCCAAGAAGAAAAAGATAAGTAAATACTAGGAAGTTTTATATTATAGTACACTATTTTAATAGATCAAAGGCAAAACTTACACAATAATTTTCAAAAAACATGATACTCTGTATCAAGTCTGGTGAACTGCAAGCAATTCTCATTGGATACTCCCAATAACCTTATAAGATACTTATATTATTATCCTCATAGAACAATGTAAGAAACTGAAATTGGAAGCCAACAAATAACTCACTCAGTGACATACAATTTAAGAGGAAGAGGTGTAAGTTGAGCCCGGGTCTGCCTGGCCATAAATCCTACGATCTGACTTCCACATTATGTTCTCATTATAGAGGATAATTTACCAAAATAATCAAAAGGCATTTTATAACATTTCAAAACCCCTTTTTGATTAAAAATACTCTCAGCATATTAGGAATGCAATGAAATTTCTTTAACATGGTTGGAAAAACCTACGCTAGCTGTTAAAATCAAAAACAAGACAAGAATATCATTAAATATATTTTAAATTACTGTGGAAATTTGGGCTAATGCTATAAGATGTAATTCTGGAATAAGAAGTATCCTCTTTAGGGACGGTGGGAGGGAGGCTCAAGAGGGAGGGGACATATAGCTGATTCACTTTGTTGTACAGCAGAAACTAACACAACATTGTAAAGCAATGATACTCCAATAAACATGTTAAAAAAAAAGAAGTATCCTCTTTAGAAAGGCATTAGAATCATTACTTGGTGTAATATGACTGTACTAAGAAAAAGAAGAACTAGGTGAAAAAATGATTATCAGTAATAAACAGAATCAAAACCAATATAGAAAAACCAATAACTTTCACCAAACTCATTGATGAGCTCTAGCAGTTTTCTGGTTGTGTCTTTATGATTCTCTATATATAATATCATGTCATCTGCAAATAGTGACAGTTTGACTTCTTCCTTTCCAATTTGGATTCCTTTTATTTCTTTTTCTTAGGCACAGCAAAGGAAACCATAAACAAAACAAAAAGACAACCTACAGAATGGGAAAAAATATTTGCAAATGATGCAACTTGACAAGGTATTAATTTCCAAAATATAAAAACAGCTTATACAGCTCACTATCAAAAAAACAAACAACTCAATTGAAAAATGGGCAGAAGACATAAATAGACATTTCTCCAAAGAAGACATACAGATGGCCAAAAAGCACATGAAGAGACACTCAACATCACTAATTATTAGAGAGATGTAAATGAAAACTACAATGAGGTATCACCTCACACTGGTCAGAACGGCCATCATCAAAATATCTACAAACAATAAATGCTGGAGAGGGTGTGGAGAATAGGGAACCCTCTTGCACTGTTGGTGGGAATGTAAATTAATACAGCCACTATGGAGAACAGTATGGAGGTTCCTTAAAAAACTAAAAATAGAGTTACCCAAAATAGTGCAATCCCACTCCTGGGCATATATCTGGAGAAAACTCTAATTCGAAAAGATACATGCACCCCAATGTTCACCGCAGCACTATTTACAATAGCCAAGACATGGAAGCAACATAAATGTTCATTGACAGATGAATGGATAAAGAAGATGCCATACACACACACACACACACACACACACACACACACACACACACACAC